>NC_077227.1:374808444-375117194 GCF_027887165.1 Monodelphis domestica
ATCCTGGGCAAGTCACTTAACCCCCATTGCCTAGCCCTTACAGCTCTTCTGCTCTTTTGCCTTTGAGCCAATGCACAGTATTGACTGCAAGATGGAAGGTAAGGGGGTTTAAAAAAAAAACCCAACCTCAGACACTTACTAGTCATTTGTCTCAGTTTCTCCATCTATAAAATGAGCTAGAAAAGGAAATGGCAATCACTCTAGTATCTTTGCCAAGAAAACTCCAAATGGGGTCACCCAACAAATTTTATATGTATGTGTGTGTATACACATGCTATTCCCTCTCACAATATGTAAAACCCTTGGTATTCAGTGACTTAATAGTTTATTTTTGGAACCTAGCACATTGCCTGGCACATAATAGGTACCTCATCATTGCATGTTTTCTGATGTAATGATTTCCTCATTTGAAAAAGGATATAAGTTCATCAAGAACAAAGGTCAATTTTGTCTGTCCACCGCAGTGCCTAGCATGTTGTTAGGCACATGGTTAGTGCTTAATTAATTTTTCTTGATTGAATGACTACTGGAAAACAGTCAGAAAGCCAAAATTCCATATTCTTAATTTGATATATTGTCAGTAATAATAACAACATTTATATAGCACTTCAGTTTTCAGAGCACTTTGTATGTATTACCTTTTGTGATCCCCACAACAATCCTATGAGGCAAAGACTACTATTATCATCCTCATTTTACAATTGAGGAAACAAAGGCAGACAGTGATTAAATGCCTTGCCTATGATCCCATAGCCAGCAAGCACTGGGGTCAGAATTTGAACTCTAGCCTTCATGAATCCAAGTCTAGCACTCTAATTACTATGACAGTTAGTGCACTCATAAAAATAGCATTAGGATAAGGAGTTATATTTACAACCAAGGGCCTGATGGACAATTCTTTTTCTTTTCAGAGAAACTAGCACAAATGCCTTTTTAGTCAACAACCTAAAAAGAATGATCACTGGTGTACTGTAGCACAAAATGAACTGTGCCATGCACATAAATCAATTAAATAAGGCAATGTAATGACCAATTAGAGATATATAATATAATTTCAGGAGACTACAAACTTCTTGCAAGCAGCAACTGCTTTCAATTTTGTCTTTGTATCCCCAGCACCTGGCTCATAATAGATGCTTAACAAATGCGTGTTGAATTGAATTAGTAAGACATTCTTAGAAGAAAGGCATTAAAGGCTGGAGAGAGAAGTCATATGGGCGCATGGCAAGCCAGAGGACCCCAGGAAAGAAGCTATGTCACTGGTCAAAAGCTAGAGACCAGACAGATATTTCTTTCCCTCCCTCCCCGCCCTAAATCTCCAAGGAAATGGGCTCTTCAGAACAAGTGCAGAATCTGAGGCCAAGGATCAGAGAAACAGGATCTTAGGCTTAGAAACATGAGAGAGATATTCTAACTTGGGTGACAAGCAGTCTGAGTATATCAGCACAAGCAATGAATACAGAGTTAAAAGTCTGGTTCAAATCTTAGCTTTTTGCTATTTATTACCTGGGCAGCTTAAAAAAACATTCTTCACATTTCTAGGTCACAAAAGCATCTTTGCCAAATGAAGAGTGTTTTCCAAATGATCCTGAATCCTATAATCCTATAGTTTAGCTTTTCACTTGTCCCATAATACAGCCCCCCTTTGTATTTAATCACTGGTGGGAATTGTTTATTTTCCCTACACTCTTAAGATATTTGACAACTTTATATCATTTATCAACTCTTCCCCTTCAACAGACTTTGCCCTTGAAAACAGGCCAGGGAAGGGCAGCTGAGTGGCTCAGTGGATTAAGAGCCAGGCCTAGGAATGGGACGTCCTGGGTTCTGATCTGGCCCCAGACATTTCCTAGCTGTTTGACCCTGTGTAAGTCACTTAGCCCTCATTGCCTAGTCCTTACCACTCTTCTGCCTTGGAACCAATATGCAATATTGATTATAAGATGCTGAAGATAAGGGTTTAAAAAAAGAAAAGAAAGAAAGAAAATGGGCCAGAGATCTTCAGGTAGTATTCCCAATGCAAAGATGACTAAAGGTTAAGAGCATAGATATTCCACTCCTTTACTTTTTTATGAATTGCTTCCTTCCATTTCAATGTGAGCCTTTGAGGATAAGGACTCCCTTGCTGGCTTGGATTTGTATTCCCAGTACTTGGCACATAAATTGCTTGATAAATTCTTAATCTATCTATCCATCCATCCATTATCTGTCTGTCTCTGTATCTTCTATTATAAATTTGGAGTGATCAAATTAAAGGTAAAATCCATTATGTTGGCAGGCATTTTACAAATGAGTCTTCAAAAACCCAGTTCTGGTCCCCAGAACTGAAAACTAGACAAAGAAAAGGAATTTCATAAGAGGTTTACCAGGGGAAGATGACTTTAAAATAGGAAAAGTCAGTCTGTGGTCCCCATTTTTCACCAGACTAAACTCTGGACTCTACCATCATGCCCCTAGAAAACTATTTATCTTGGAAGATAATTTCAGCCCTGGAATTCACAGCTCAGAAGTATCCTTATCCCTTGTGGTCCTGTTCTCTGGATGGCTCCTCTCAGAAAAAGAAGGGATGAAGGACAGTTCCATTTCTCATCAGGTTGCCATCCATTCTCCATCATTCTCCTATACTGGGCACTTTTCTTCTTTTGCCTTCTTTTTAATTTACTTTCTACCAATCTCTACATAACTTTTCAACCTCTTTTTATATGTTATCTTCTCCCACTAGAATGTAACTTCCTTGAAGGCAGGAAGTATCCTTTTTTTCTGCTTATATTTGTATTCCTAGCAGTTAGCAGTTTCTGGCTCTTCTTTTTAAAAGACCTTCTGTCTTAGAGTCAATACTAAATATCAGTTCCACGTAGGAAGAGTAGTAAGGGCTAGTTAATTGGAATTAAGTGACTTGCCTGGGATCACACAGCTAGGAAGTATCTAAGGCCAGATTTGAACCCTGGTCCTCCCAACTACAAACCTGGTGCTTTATCTTTTGAGCCATTTGGCTGTCCTATAAATGACTTACTGACTGTACCAAAACCCTGCAAAAATATCATGGGAGAGAAAGACTCAAAGGAATGAGGATGGCTGCTACCCATGGAGATCTATTCCATCCGTGTGAGTAATTCTAGAGAGCTGCTAGCCTCACATCATCCTTTTATAAAACTTGGAATCAGGTTTCTATAAATGGCTAAGTATCCTAGCAGCCTTGCTGATCCAATTGTACCTCATCTGGATGCCTGCGAGTTTTAAGTCCATAATCTACCCACAGTATACAAAGGACTTTGAACTGGAATGGATCTTCAATATCATGCATCTAATCAAACCTTCTCATTTGGGGATGGCAGAGGCCTAGAAATGGTAAGCGATTTGCAGATCGCCCAGGTATCAGAGTCATGTTTTAAGCCCAGACACTCCAACTCCAAATTCATGTCTCCTCTTATGATCCACAGTATAGAGTGCTGGACAGACCGACGGAGCAGAATTTTTAAAAAAGAGGTAGTATATCAGTGAGTGGGAAAGAGAAAGCAAAGAAAGATGAAGGACAGCCTAGTTCCAGATCTATATACATGGAAAACCAGAGCTTAAGTGTGAAGATATTTTGCAGAGATGAAATATTTCCTTTTTGTTTATAATTTAACTCCCAGTATGTTTCCCTCTCAAGGGGAAAAAATGAACCAAGACATAAAGGAGTCTGTATGCTCATTTCAGAGACAGCAGTGAAAGGGAGAAGTTGGAAGCTCATCTGCTTCCACCAGAAGGGATGCATGAGAGAAACATGAAAGGGGAATTAGGGTACCGAGAGGAGAGGAAAAGCATGACCCAAAATAGGTCTTATTAAGCATCTACTATGTGCCAGGCTCTGTGCTAAACACTGGGAAAGTGAAAAGGGGGCAGATATACAGGCGAACACACATACTCACATACCAATCCATGCTCTCAAAGAATTGACAGTCTAATGGAAGGGAAGGAACAAGAGATGTTACACAGGTAGAATTGACAGAATTTGATAACAGATTGGATATTCAGGGTGATAGAGAATGAAAAGCTGAGAATGACATAGAGGTTGGGAGCCTGGTTGCCTAGGAAGAGAGTGGTGCCCTTGACTGTAAGAGGAAACTAAATTAGAGGGAAGGCTCAGTATTAATTCAACGAGGTCAGTTTTTAAGGACCTAGCATGTAGTATGTGACAATGAAGCATTGTGAAGATCTTGAGGCTGATTCTCCCAAATGATGCCACAGTTACACATGGACATAATGGCCAGACCACCCAAATTGTAAAATATGTTATTATAAAAGAAGGATAATAGGATTTTGAATTAGAGATCTGGGTTCAAATTTTGTCTCTGTTCCCTTTGTGACCTCAAGCAATTTCCTCCTGGTTTCCTCATCTCTAAAATACAGAAACAGACTAGATAAACTTTAAACATCCCTTTAAACTCTCACTATTATGTGAAATGACCAAAAGTGAAGATATACTATATGATTTCTGGTAATCTTAGCTAAAAGTTTTCTCTTCTTCCTCCCTCTCCTCGTTTTCCTCCTTCTTATTTACCTTTACCTTCCATCTTAGAATCAATACTGTGTACTGGTTCCAAGGCAGAAGAATGGTAAGGGCTGGGCAGTGGGTCTTAAGTGACTTGCCCAGATTTAAAATTTTCTTATTACTGTATAACCAATGAGCAAGAATTATCAGATGCCTACTATGTACCAGGAACTGTTTTAGATTCCAGGGAAACAATGAAAAAGAATGAAACAATCTCTACTCTCAAGGATCTTAAATTTTTTGAGGGGAATAAACTATACCTTGCACATAAATTACTCAGCAATATAAACAATGTGCTGAGTAGGAACAAAGCTCATAGACACTGTTTAGGCCCTGATAGCGCTAAAGAAGAAAATGTCTCACACACACAAATACTTTTTGGGGATGGTTCTGCAGGGAGGGTCTCACAACAACCAGTGGGAGGGGGTAAACCTGGCTCCTTCTTCTTTGCTATTATAAAGCACTTAGTGATCTTTCCAGTTAGAACCTTAATTATGGAAAATCTCATTTGTATTACATGATTTATTTAAAAGCCCTCTCCTTCCAAGAGTATAAAATCCAGGTTTTGAAGCACCTCTCAAAACAATTTATTCTTCTCTACTGACTAACTACTTTGGCCCGCAATCTTAAATTCAGAGTACATTATGCCAAAGCAAAACACTTTAATAACTTAATCAAACATTTAAAATCCAGTTCACATTCATGTAACATACAGAAGCAGCTCACTAGCCAAAGGTCAATTACCAATTCCCTTCTAAATCTCTAAATCTCAGCAATCCCCACCCACCCACACACGTACACAAACACATATAAGTGTTGGGAGTCGAAAGTTGGCCCATGCCTTCTCAGCCTCAGAGCAAAAATTTCCCCCCTAAACTTTGCAGTGAAAGGATTTGTTTTTTCAGCTTTCTTTCCCCTCCTGTTCTAGCCAAAAGTTTGATTTAAGGGCCAGAGAAAGTACGAAATGAAAGCAAAATTCTGGTCTTCTCTTTAAGGCAATCAGGTGAAGAAGTGTAACACACATCTTAGCAGATTTGCCTTCAAGAAGCAGCCCCTTCTTCCCCTGCACACAACACAAATTAGTTCACACTTTTATAGCACTTTACTGTTTACAAATCATCTTCTTTAAAATATCTCTGTGAACGTAATGGACTTCTCCATTAGTAGCGGTGTAATATAGCTGAACAATCTGCAGGGATCTAGGAGAAAAAACACTATTCATAAGCAGAGGACAAACTATGGGAGTAGAAACACCGAGGAAAAGCAACTGCCTGACTACAGCGGTTGAGGGGACATGACAGAGGAGAGACTCTAAAGGAAACTCTAATGCAAATATTAACAACATGGCAATGGGTTCGAATCAAGAATACATGTGATGCCCAGTGGAATCACGCATCGGCTATGGGGGGTGGGGGGGAGGGGGAACAAAATGATCTTTGTCTTTAATGAATAATGCTTGGAAATGATCAAATAAAATATTATTTAAAATTTTTTTAAAAATATCTCTGTGAGGGAAGCCACCCTGAGTCTTAAGATTCTTATTACTGCCCATCTGATACAGAAACAGAGACTGTGATCACATAGCCAATAAATGGCAGACCCATGGTTCAAGCTCAAGGATTCTAACCCATAGAATGATGCCTTATCTAGTCTCCAAATCTCATTTTACAGTTGGAGAAATTTGTGTCTCAAGGTTACACAAGCATGAAATAGCAGTCAGGATTCAAACTCAAGTCCTCTGATAATAGATATAAGTATCTTGCTCATTACACTTACTCCAAATCTACTTATCTGTTTATATGATACAACCTTGCCTTTTGGCATACTTTTAACTTTAAGGCACTTTTATTTTTTTAATTGAAAATCTTTAATTAATTTAGAAAAATTTTCCATGGTTACATGATTCGTGTTCTTTCCCTCCCCTCCTCCCATAGCCAACGAGCAATTCCACTGGGTTTTACATGTGTCATTGATCAAGACCTTGTTATTAATTTTATTATTTGCATATTGTTAATTATTATTTTATTTGCACAATTATTATTAATATTTGCACTAGGGTGATCTTTTTTAATTTAATTTAGAATATTTTTCTATGGTTACAAAATTCATGTTCTTTCCCTCCCCTCCCATAGCTGATGCACAATTTAGGGTGATCCTTTAGAGCAGTGGTTCTCAACCTGTGGGTCGCAACCACAGTGGGGGTCGAATGACCAAAACACAGGGGTCGCCTAAAGCCATCGGAAAATACATATTTCCGATGGCTTTAGCTGCTGAGAAATCATGCTACTTTACAGCAAGATCTTGGAAAGAACAGGGACCCTGCTGCCTGCACGTTGTACTAATATTAGTTACCTATCAGCAGCCCTCCCCCTATGAGGGACGATGGATTTACCCTGTTGCCTGGAGACCAGACTCAAACAGAGACCCAGAGAGAGCACCTGGGCACTGGCTCCGGAGGGGTTAAGAACGAGTCCTGGAGCAGATAACTCCTGGAGCCAATAACGGAGCCGAGTAACCCCAGTAAAGAGAAGCCTCAGCTCAAGCTGGAGGGAGACAACAGGAAGAAGAAGGCAGCTTCTGCAGACCCCTTCCCCAGGCAGGACTTACTTCCCACCCCAGCGCTCAGGCTGCCTCCTGCTGGATTAATATTTCTCAACATATAATTAAATATTGTTTTTGTGATTAATCACTATGTTTAAATTATGTTTGATTTGTAGCAATGAGAATACATAATGCATATCAGGTATTTACATTCCGAATCATAACTGTAGCAAAAGTACAGTTTTGAAGTAGCCACCAAAATAATTTTTTGGTTTGGGGTCACTGCAACATGAGGAACTGTATTGTGGGGTCAAGGCATTAGAAAGGTTGAGAACCACTGCCTTAGAGCCTATATCCCCAATCATATCCCCATGACCCATGGGATCAAGCAATTGTTTTTTCTTCTATGTTTCTACTCCCACAGTTCTTTCTCTGGATATGAATAGCATTCTTTCTCATAAGTCCTTCATTCTCTAATCGAAGGGCATCCCCTCATTTTCCAGTTTTCTGCCACCACAAAGAGTGTGGCTATAAATATTTTTATACAAGTTTTAAGGCACTTTTAAATACCCAATCACTCCTAAAACCCCTGAAACAAAGGAAGAAGGAAAGATCTCAACTCCCATTTTACAGATGACAAAATTGAGGGTAAAAGGATAAATCTGAAGTCATATAATAAATTAGTGGTAGAGCTAAAAATAAAGCCCAGCTAGTAGAGTGTTTTTTTGTTTGCTTTTCCATTTTATTTTGATCCACTAAATTTTTACCAGATAAATTAATATTTTACCTGGATATACACTATAATCTACTTCGAATCTACTTTCTTTTCCCTCTCAGGTCCAACAGTTTCAGTCAGATTATTCCTATTTGCTATTATCTAAATCAATGAATCCAAGAGCCAGCAAAGTCCTCTTTCATTACACAGAGAGTGTTTCTTCCTTCCCCTCCTTTATTTCCTATGTCCCACCTTCCAACAGCAGAAAGATGCTTAACTCATTCCACAGGAGCCAATGTGCTTAGAGATCTCCCAGAACAAATTCTTACTCACAACCTTTAGTCTAGTTTTTTTCCAGGACCCTGTAGTATCATAAAGTCTTATTTTTGAGAGACAACTAAGTGACAGTTGATAGACTGCTGGAGTTAGGAAGACATGAATCTCAATCGAGCTCAGACATTTACTAGGCA
Source organism: Monodelphis domestica (assembly GCF_027887165.1). Taxonomy (NCBI): domain Eukaryota; kingdom Metazoa; phylum Chordata; class Mammalia; order Didelphimorphia; family Didelphidae; genus Monodelphis; species Monodelphis domestica. The sequence continues at coordinate 374,816,705 of NC_077227.1, forward strand.
TATTAAATTTAAGTCACTTAAGCTCTTTCAAACTCAGTTTCCTCATCTGCCAAAAAGGGATAATAATAGCACCTACCTCACAGAATTGTTATGAAAACAAATGAGTTACATGAGTAAAGCACTTTGCAAAATTTTGTGACTGACTCTTTGTGACCCGTTTTGTGGTTTTTCTTGGCAAAGATACTGGAGTTTGCCATTTCTTTCTCCAGCTCCTTTTACAGATGAAGATAGGAAGGCAATCAGTATTAAATGACTTGCCCAGGGTCACATAACCAGGAAGTGTCTGGGGGCAGGGGAAGGGGTTTTCTGCAATTGCTCTTCATAAATTTGAATTATGAATTATGAAATCACCGTTAGCCTTTTCCTCTTTTAATTTATAGTAAACAAGGCAGCAGGCATTTGTTAACACCTACTATTTACCAGGCATTGTGCTAAGCACTAGGGACAAAAGGAAAGCTCAAGGGCAGTCCCAACTTTCAGGGACCTCACAATCTAATGCAGGAGGCACTTGGGAACAGCTATGCACAAACCGGATACAACACAAGGTAAACTGAAGATAATGTCAGAGGAAAGGCATTAGCTTTAAGGTGAATCGGGAAAGGCTTCTTGAAGTTTCTTGGGATTTTGACTAACGCAAAGAAATCTGGGGTAGTCAGGAAGTAGAAATAAGAAGGGGGAAAAATCCAGAAATGGAGGACAATGGTTGAACAATGAAAATAAACCAGATGAAAAAAATATGTATGATGGTTTATTAGTGGGCACAGAAATAAGTTGAGTAGGACTCTCTATCATACCTTCTTGGTCTGGGATTAATGTTCTTGGTTCTAGCTAGCATTAGCATAAGGGTCTTTGTTTTTGGTTCTCTTGAAATTCTTTTCTAGGCAGTTCAAAAGAACTTGTACTTACTTCTGTGGCTGCCCATTAATTTTGCTCTATAAATACTTAAGAATAAAAGAAGCAAAATTTCTCAGGTACAAAATGTAGAAGGTTTTGTTTGTTTGTATTTGAGTGAATTTAAAAAAAGAATAATAAAATAAAGTGATAGAAAAATCTGTCAACAATGGTTTACTGGCACTGGCAGCTGACACCCACACAAGACTCTGGGGTGTCTTTCAGAGAGTTAAAGACACAAGAGGTGCCACATTTCACAAAGAAAATCCTATCCATGATAAAGAATTAGAAACAATGGCAATGCTTTAATATTGATACAAATAAGACCACATGAAGAAAAAGATTGATTTATTCAATGGTTTGGTTGTGTGCCCTCTGAATGAGCTGCTGCAAAATACCTAAAATGATATATTACTTTGAAAAGGAGAAATAAAAATCTGTTCCAGAATTTTAAAAATGATTGTGTTGTTTTTAAAAAATTATCTGCACAGCATATGGAAACCACTATATGAATTTTATAGCACTACATAAATTACATATGTGTACATATGTATGTGTATATATATATATATATAACTTCATATACCACTTTAAAGTTTGAAAAATGCAAACCTTAAATATACATGGTGTCCCAAAAGTCTTAGTGCCAATTAAAGCTATTTTAATAGTAGTGTTTGAATGACATTAAACTGCACTAAGACTTTTGGGATATCCTTATTTTATTTATCTGAAATTTCTTTTAATAACTGGCAAACATGCCTCTCAGCCATCACATCCTGTATTCTAATCCTGCAATGATGACTAGCACTCGCTCATTGTATAAAGTCTTTCATAAATTGCTTAGGGCTATGCGTTTTACCCAGTTCCTTCCTATCAGATCATCCCAAGAGAGACAACCTAGAATTTAAGCAATCCCTTTGGAAAGGAATAACAGAGAATTGTTTCTCCTGTATTCTTCTTCCTCTTCCTCTTTTCCTCTTTATTGGAAAAATGAGACCAGTTTGTCAGCATTTCTTTAACTATTATTTTTTATCATCAGAGACAATGGAATTATTGGGATGGTGCCATGTTCATCTCTGATGATAAATGTGAGAGAGCAAAAATTCACCAAGTTCACTTGGGATAGCCTAGAGACACAGATGAAGGCCTCCTTTAGTACCTAACTTTAATGAAATTAGGTAGCTCAATTAACACTGGTTAATTACAACCCTCCCTAAATGCTTATGCTCATGGCTTCTTGAACTCTGAGGCCAATTAACAATTTTTTGCTGAATTGAATCGAGTTAACATGGCCAAAGAATTCAACTGGTGATGAGCATATTCTGCTGGCTAATTTATGGATATTCATCTATCCCTAAAGTACTCACAGGTGAAACTGGCAGGACAACACATTTAACACAGTGCCAGACATATTGTAGATTCTTAATAAATGTCTCTATTTTTCTTTTTCTTGTTCTTCTTGTTCTTGATCATTTCTTTTTTGTTATACTAAAATGGGACAAGTTTATCAATTTCTATAACTATTATTTTTATTTGTGGAACTATTTAGACTTTTCCAAGTTTATCCCTATTGCCCTATATATGGAGAAAGTAGAAATAACTTGAAAAGATGAAGGCAGGAAATACGTCTGGACTAGGCCAAGTATATATAGAAGAAACCCATGCTGGAGGTGACAAAACCATTTGAAGGAAAATAATAAATCATTCTTTTTCAGATATTTCATGAAGGGGGAAATGCGAAAAGAATACCAAAAATACTCCCCCCAAAAGTCATGGATTGGATAAAGATGATCAGAACAATGTCAATAGTTCTTCAATCACATTTTTTTCAAGCTTATTTTTGACATTTTATGGATCTGTGGTCTCAGCAATGAGTAACCCCTTCTCTTCAGAACCGATTATAGACTTAGGCTACTGAGAGAGAAGGGAAGGGAGTATCAAGGCAAAGCCCTGCAAGACAGAAGCTAAGAAAGTAATGGCACCAACATGCACGAATCCCCATCCTTGAGCAGCAAAAGGAATAAGCAACAGCAAAAAAAAGCTCTTGGCCCTGGAAAATTTCTCTGGGGAAAAAGAGCAAAATATAGAAGTCATAGCAGAGAGTGAGAAACAAGTAAACTCATCCAAACTTTCAAAAAAAAAAAGGAAATTGGTCAGGAAATTGGGAGGAACAGAACAGATTACAATTTACCCATTACTTTTCAACTATGTGTGTCTCTTATCTATGTCTTCCCATTTATTTGCCAAATTTATCTGAAGTGCCAGGATGACTTCATCTTCAAGGTTCTTAGTGTTTTTTGTGACATGGGATTCTTTGTCGGCATGGTGATATCTAGGGACCCCTTCTCAGAACAATGTTTTAAATGCATAAAATAAAATCCAAAGGAAAATAATTATGTTGAAATACAGTTATCTGAATATTCATTTAAAAGTTTACAGGTCAACTGAAATCTATCCACAATCCCTGTATGGAGAACTTCAACTCTAGACTTCCTGATACCGTGTAGAAAATTATAAAGGACATGACTGTTTATTGGTTAGCCCTGGCTCTTGCTACATGTATGACTGCCTCACTTCCCTTCCTGATGATACACCTCTTTTAGGACCTCTTTTACATAGTTTCTCCTGTACAACAACTTGTTGGTAATATATTTCAGCTTATTCATACCCATTCTGTTCTCCATCATGTCCTTTAGCCAATAAATATAATACTTAAAAGATTCTGGTTCTCCACAGCTTCTAGCCATATATAGTATCACCAGAAAGTTATTCAGAAGATAATATGGAAATAGGTCTTGATTAATGACCTAAGTAAAACCCAGTGGAATTGTGCATTGGCCATGAGGGGGAGGGGAGGAAAAGAACATGAATCATGTAACCATGGAAAAATATTCTAAATTAATTAAATAACATTTTTCAATGAAAGAAATAGAAAATAAAAAGATGTCTTTATTTTTTAAAATGAGTTATTAAAATAACTGCACAATTTCCCAAAAGAAATATAGCACATTCTCCTCCTTTTCTTGAATTCTAGACCTAGTTCACTTTCTAATTCCAGTGTAAGCCTAAGAATTGCATACTGATTGACCAGCTCTTTGGCTTGATTGAATTGTGTAGAATTGTGCTATCAAACACATGGTCCTAAAGTAAATTAAAATACAATTGGGAAATATTTAACAAAGTAAATGAAACTACAATAAAACATGGATAATGCTATATTTTAAAATTGCCAATATATAATCCAAAGAGATCCAAATATATGGACTAAAGGCCCCCATTTCTGTTCAAATTTGACACCACTGGTGTAGAGAATACAATGATCCCATTGGGCTCATTATTTACTGACACTTATTTAAAAGAAAAAGCATATGATTTGGTGGAGCAAAATGTCACCCAATAAGGTTTCTTTCATGCATATGTCAAAATTATGCATGAGTCTTTGAAAGATGCAATGAGTTGCAATAAGTTCCCTATGCAATAAGAGGTGAATGAATTTCCCCATGATTATAATCAAGTAAGTCATACAAAAGGGAGCTATTTGTTCACCAAAGATATTTGCCACTGTCATTGGAAGTCTTAAAACAAAGTTCAGCTCTGCTATAATGGGGATCCTTTATTCAGGGGGGTCTGGCTCAGACTAAATGGCTGCTGAAGTCTCTCCCAACTCTGAAATTATGTGATTATATGATGCTCTGCACATTCTAAATGGAAGAGAGATTCCTTAAAGATGGTGAAGCCCTCCAGATGCTCCTCTTCATGAATGATGTGCCAATCTACATCAAGCCCTAGAATAATGCAGAGCCTCATAAATTAGATCCATATTCACTCAAAAGAATTTGGCCCTAGAAAAACCAAATTTTTAATTTTCTTCCAAAATTCCCAGAAAAACCAAATGGATGAAGAATGCATCTTTGTCTAGACCATAATGGGCAATATCAGTGACTACATAAAATCTGTATGGGCAGACTCTGCATCTTTGAGGAAAATATGAGAGCAGAAGTGGGTTTTGTGAGTGAATTTTCATAAGAGACTTCATCATCATAGCCACACAAATGAGTCAAAGGTGCAAAGAATGCAAGCACACACTGTATTTATTATATATTGATTTTTTTAAAAAAAAAGCATTTTTAAGGGGCAGGTAGGTGGCTCAGTGAACTGAGAGCCAGGCCCAGAGACAGGGGGTCCTGGATTCAAATATGACCTCAGATACTTCCAAGTTGTATGACCCCGGGCAAGTCACAACCCCCATTATCCAATCCTTATTGCTCTTCTGCTTTGGAACCACTATATAGTATTGTTCTAAGATGGAAGGTAAGTGTTTAAAAAATGCATTTTTGGACTTCATTAGGTAAAATGCCTCTTTAAAGACCCTTCTCCAAAAATGAGTCATTTGTGTATATGTGAAATTGAATATATTTCTTGATCAAATTAGAAGTATCTCTGTTCAATAATTCCCCTTTTTATAAAACATCAAGTGATATTTAAAACAGGGGGACATATGTTCAGCAAAAGTTTTGCAAGTGCCCAGAATGTCCTGGGCAAATTCCAAACGGGAGAAAGATTCTCTAGAATTGTGAAGTCCTCTACACATTCGTGTTTTCATGCAATATTATGAAGTCCCAGAACATTACATGGCTTCCTTGATGATAGCTATGATTATCCAAAAGAGAACAGCCTAACAATCAGCCTAAAACAAATTGGAGAAAAGAAATTGATAAAGAATGCATGTTGGCTAAACCATGGCGTCCAGCTGGATAGCCAGTCAACTGAGTTAGTGTTTCAATACATGGATATAGGAGAGGCACTGCAAATCAACAATGGAGTAAGACCAGAACTTAATAGCAAAAAAAAAAAAAGAGTGGGGTAGTAGCATTTGGGATTGTATTTTGGGGAATTGCATGGTGTTTTTAATGACCCAATCTGCTCCCCAACGTGCACATTTTTTAGAACCAGTGTTCTCTCTGAAGATGGTGGAAGGTTGTGAATCTTGGAGCACCATAATCTCTGGAGAATTCTAATTGCAGGAGTCCACAAAGGCAAAGGAAAGACACATGAAAGCAAAAGTAGACCAGAGCATACAAGAAATAATAAAAGGTATATGAACCAGGAAGTATATGATTTGTTATAACAGAACTTCTTTAGAAGGGAGGAGGAAGGAAAAAAAGGGGTGTTTAGTGGTTTGCAACATATATGGCAGGGGGGAAAACGCAGTTTTAGGAAGAAGAAAAGATTTTTTAAAAAACCCTTACCTTCTGTTTTAGAATCAATGCTAAGTATTGGTTCCAAAGCAGAAGAGGTAAAAGGGCTAAGCAATGGGGGTGAGTGACTTGCCCAGGGTCATATAGCTAAGAAGTTTTTGAGAACACATTTGAACCCAGATCCTCCTGACTTCAGACATTTCATTATCCACTAAGTCACCTAACTGCCCCCCCAAAAAAAAGAAGAAAAAGAAAGTAAGAAGGGTCTCAAACTAGCAGAGCAATTTTGTTACCATATTATTAAATTTAGCATCTATTTAAGTTGTAAAGGGAAATAATACTATATGTAAAAGAAACTCAGTTTCTTATATAATACTTTTTTTCTTCTTCTATTTACTGAAATATTTGTTAAGTTCATGGTAAACATAAAAAAAAACCCTTACCTTCCACCTTATAATCAATATTGTATATTGGTTTTAAGGCAGAAGAGTGGTAAGGGCTAGGCAATGGGGGTCAAGTGACTTGCCCAGGATCATACAGCTAGGAAGTGTCTAAGGTCATATTTGAACCTAGGACCTCCTGGCTCTAGGACTGGCTCTCAATCCACTGAGCTACTCAGCTTCTCCATGACAAATTTAAAAAAAAATTTAGAATATTTTTCTATGGTTACATGATTCATGTTCACTCCCTCCCCTCTTTCTTCTCCACTCCCAGAGCTGACAAACAACTGCACTTAATTATACATGTATTATATAGTTCAAAACCTATTTCCATATTATTCATATTTGTAATAGTTTTAATTTGTAATTTTTTTACAAATTTCACAAATTTACAAATTTTTTTACAAATTTTTACAAATTTACAAATTTTACAAATTTTTTATTTGTAATAATTTAAAAATCAAACCCCACCCCATCATATACCCATAGAACCACGTGGTATATGATATGTTTTTGCATTTCTACTTCCACCACTTAAAGTGGTTGTTTTTTTTTTTAAAGAAGGTAGTGCAGTCACATAGTTATAACAAGATATAATAGATGTGTGGTTTAAGAGCTGCACGAATGTCAATGGAATATTAAAAAAAAAAACTAGAGAAAGGCCTCCAGTAGAATTGGTACATCCACTGGAAGAGATCTATGGGTCAACATCAATAAGAATCCAGTGGGATGAGAAGGCACATATGGATGGTAAGTTTCATTGATGGAGATGATACACACATGGATGAGATTGTAAATTCACTGAAATGAAATTAATTAAGATATCAAAAAGAAATTCTGTCTCTCAGATACATCTGCCCAGCTGAGCAACGCATGGCACATGGCTCTCTTTATCATGTCCCTGACATAGGCTGTCATTTCTACAAAGTTCCTAACTCACTAGCTCAAGTTCTTAAATGGCTGTGCTGGAATCATGGCTCTTACAAGTCTTAGCAGGGGATGTTACATGACTATAGTAGGCCAAGAAAGAGAAATAAACAGCCCACCAACATATTTTATCTTTGTTCTCTGAAGTCAGAAGAGTATTTGAATGTTTATTTGCAAAATCATTACTGATAAACTTCAAACTACATGTCTACAACAAAGAATAATCAGTCAAATTAATGAATTATGATTCTAGTTACATTTCTGTTCCCAAGGCCATGTAGAGTAAGAGACTGTGACTTGATTGTGGCCCTTCAAAAGTGACACTTTGTTCACATTTCATCTTTAGTTAATTCACATGATCCAAACCCAGTAAACATGTTCATGCACGCTTACAATCTGAAAACTTCACTCAAATTATTTGCATTAAGAACAAAATCTTAAAAGAAACTCCAACCATTAATTTTCTAATTGTTCATCTAGTTTGTGAACATTAGCTAGTATTCATTTTTTTTTGCTGTTTTATTATCAAGAAGAAAAGGAAATTACATTCTTTCCAATCAAGTCATTGAAACCATGTGCTATGATTTAAGTGGCAAAGGCTTCTATGAAGACTTTTAATAGGGCAATTAAAGAGTGAGAACCAATTTTTAGGGGGAAATTGTAAGATTACTTTTATCTGGAGAGAAGTTTTTGGATTGTTTATAATAGTAGGCAGAAAAATATGGATATAATTATTCCTCATGTGAGGTTCCCTAGTGTCATATGGAATGATGTCAGAGAAAGAAGGAATACTATCCTATACCTTTCACAGTGCCTAAGGCATCACCAGCCAGTTAATAGCAGACTTTCCATTTGACAGACTTACCTATTCGAGAACTTAATTTGGCCAAAGAAGTAAAATATTATGGTAAGATATTTCACTATTGAAACCATCTCTCTAGACAGCAGTTGGACCACTATAACACATCCTGTCTATCATGATGTTGAAGGAAGAAGTAAAAAGAAATATAATTTAAAAAAAAAGAAATATAATACTTACCAACACAAATAAGGACTTATGTAGGCATTCACCGCCCAGAAAATCAAAAGGTAATATCCATATATAGTAAATAGAAATGTTATCTGTGAAAAACTGAAACTGCCCATCTAGTCACTGAGAGAGTTCAACCCAAGTTACCAAGGGTGTAGTTTAAATCATTTAACAAGTAAATGGCATATTCCTGGGGTTCCATTTCTGTCATTAACAAAGGCAAAGCCGCTGACCTATTTTTAAACCACAGGCAAAGCTATTCTCTTGTGGAAATATGTGAGCTTTTGGATACGGGTGACTGTGGCTCATGTTATCAGATGAATGTACACTAACTATCTCTGCTCTGCTCCTCATCCTTCTTTTCATGTAAGAATGAAGTGGAGGGGTCCCTGAAAGAAAATAGTGACCACCTCTCAACAGGGAAGTAATAGGTTGAGTGCAAAAAATAAGGCATTTTATGTACATGACCAATTGTTTTGCTTGGTTATGCATATTTGTTACAGAGGGTTTGCTTATTTTTTTTTCTCCAGTTCTGGGGAAGGAAGGTGTAAGAAGAGAAAAAGCATTTTTTTACTAATTAAAAAAATTAAGTTTAAAAAGGAAAGATATGAGGGAGGGAGAAAACAATAGAGGGAGAGAAGGAGGAAGGGAGAGAGGGAGAGAGGGAGGGAGGGAGGGAGGGAGGAAGGAAGGGAGGAAGGAAGGAAGGAAGGAAGGAAGGAAGGAAGGAAGGAAGGAACGAAGGAAGGAAGGAACGAAGGAACGAAGGAACGAAGGAACGAAGGAACGAAGGAACGAAGGAACGAAGGGAAAGTTAAAAGTGCAGAAATAGAGTTTTTGCTGCCACAATTAGGAAGGGCAGTGAGTATATGACAGTGAATTTAGTTTCCATGGAAAGAAATCCTAATAGCTTTTCTCCCACCCAAAAGGAGATGATCTAACATGAGACAAATATTCAATAGTTAAAATACTAAGTTAGATTGAAACCTCCAAAAGAAATAATCAGGGTTGTGGCTTAGGCACCAGAAGGGGCATTAGAAACCATCTAATTCCACTTCCTCATTCTACACAGAAGAAAAATGAGGGCCAGTAAGTTGAAATTACTTGTCCAAGTTCACACAGAGAGTAAGTAGTGTCAAAGTTTAAAAAGTGGGATTTGAACCCAAATTCCCTTACTCCCAAACCAAAGCTCTTTTCCATCATGCCACCTCCCTTACTCATATGCAAGAGGCTATTTTTAGGGAGGGTTTTTTTTTTGTCCCTCAGAAATAAAAATAATTAAAGTTGATCTCAGCATCTCTTTAAAATACATTTGGGAGCTCTAAATACAAGAGTAAACAGTCCTATTAAAAGTCAGCATTTCATATCAATGAGGTCTCAATAAGACCAAGGCAAAATCTACTTTTCAGAAAATGAGAATAAAGTACTTACAAGCGCTCCAACTGCTTCAGATCTTGGAAGGCCCCTCGCTCTATCACACTGACCTGGTTTTCTTCAAGATGCCTAGAACCAGAGAAACAACAACAGTCAGGGAGCAATGTTGGGCTTTGCTGATTACAAGCTCCACACTCCTATCTGTGAAAGGGTCAGGGGCCATTCCCAAGACCAGGTATGGCTTTCCCCTACTCAACCTTGAATAAGTTTTGGGAAATTTTTTTTTGTGGGGGGAAGGGGAAGTTAATCACTTCCCTCCAGCTCAGCACCACGGTAACCGGGGGTTTAACCGCCCGCACACTTCTACCTGACAGATTGGTTTCCATGCATCTATTTTAAGAATGTTCCCAGCAAATGTCCCCCCAAGCACTGCAGGGTGTTGCAAAGAAAAGAAAGAGGGAAAGCTGCTCCTTTCAAAAGCCACAAAAATAATCAGCATCTCTACCTAGAGCTCCCTGCCTCTAAGGAGTTTAAAACACTTCACATAAACTATGTTCACCTAGTCCCTGGGGACACCCCTATTGGAGGAAAGTGTGCCGGGTACTGACCACAGTCAAGTCAGACATCCAAATTCCAGACCCTCCTCTGTTTCCTGGTGTCTAACATCCCATGAATGCAATTCCACTGTGAGTTGGTAAGCAAGCAAGCAAGTCCTTGATTTTTAAATGGACAGTATAGTATGATCCTTGAAAAAGAAGCTGGGTCGCTTCAACTCTAGTCATGTGTTCTATCAAGAGGACCCTCAAATTACTGAAACGGGACAAAGCAATCATCCCCCAAAAATGGTTTATTAAGGGGAATTTAAACTCTCTACTTAATATGACTTTGATTCATTTAGGTTCATTTTAATCTTCCTGAGGGATTAAACCTTTATTTCAAATTCAATGTACAAGGAAACATTTGTTTTACTAGCTTCAAAAAAAAGAACATGGCAGCTTAAAATGGATTAAATGACCATGGGAGAAGGGAGCCATGAATGAGGCTGCTGCATATTCTTCTGCATGTGACTGCTCTAGAGCCAGGTCAAGGTGTTTGGCTCTGGTTGGATCTGAACAGGATTTGGGGGAGAACTTTCAGTTTCTGGTGAGTTTTAACCTAGGGAACTGATTTTCTTTTTCCAGAAAGGGGAACCTAAGATAGTCTGTGGCCTTCTCTGATTAAGGCAATGAAGAGAAGGTCTGCTGAAGGAGAGATGAGTAAAACCTAGGAAAACCAAGCCGTCATTCTCCCAAGAAGCTGAAGACAAGGAAGCATGGTCACAACATAGTCAACATGCAATATGAAAGGGAGGAATCAATGCTTTAAAAACATCACAGACTTAACAGATATATAAAGTTTTAGAGACAGAACAGACCAGTTAATTTAAACCCCTTATCTGAAAGAGGAGGAATCTGATATCCAGAAGTCATTTGTCTAAGGTAAAACAGACAACCAAGTGGCTCAGTGCATAGGCTGTCAGACTCATATTCCTGAGATCAAACCTGACTTTTAGACACTAGCCATTGCTCTTTTTATAGTGGTAAAGAATTGGAAATTAAGGAGATGTCCATCAATTGGGGAATGGAAGAACAAATTGTGGTATAAGATTGATGATGGAATACTATTGGGCTGTAAGGAATGATGAACAGGATGATTTCAGAAAGAGCTGAAAAGATCTACATGATCTGATGCAGAGAGAAATGGGCAGAACCAGGAAACCACTGTCCATAGTAAAAGCAATATTATGGAATGATCAAATGTGATAGACTTGGCTATTATCAGCAATATGATGATCTAAGAAAATTCTGAAGGACTTATAACAAAGAATGCGATCTACCTCCAGAGAAAGAACTGTTGGAGTCAGAATGCAGATGAAAGCATATAATTTTTCAACTGTGTATTTGCGCTTATGTTTGGGGGTTTTGGTTTTATAAGATTATTTACTTACAAAAATGAACAGTATGGAAATATGTTTGAATGATGATACACATATAACCTAGAAAAAATGAATAAAATGAAAATAGACACTAGTTGTGTTACACTGGGCAAGTCACTTAACCCTATTTGCCCCAGTTTCCTAATCAGTAAAATGAGCTGAAGAAGGAAATGGCAAATCACTTCAGTATTGTTGCTAAGAAAATCCCAAATGGGGAAGAGTTGGACACATTTAAAAGTGACTGAATTACAGCTATAAAAGCAAAACTAGGTCTCCTGATTCTTTTTACCACTCTACCCTACAAGGAATAACAATAATAACCACTGACATTCTCATAGCACTTTTTTAGAGCTTTTATTCACAACAACAAAGTGAGGTAGGCAGTATGAGTATTTTGACCTCCATTTAAGAGATGAGGAAAAGGAGTTGTCCGAGAATTATGTGCCTTCTCACCAGTCACCCTATTTAATATATGCAAGAGTTGGGATTTAAATAAAAAATAACACTGAAAATTCAGAAGTTTCTTGGAATCTTAATGGATTCAAAAATAACTCACCCTGTTATGGATAGCAAAATTTTATCACACTTGTAAAGTTTGTTCATTTGTGATTTTTCCCCCCTTAAATCAGTAAAATAAACCACAGGACTTGGTGGCAGTATTTTCTAACTTTTGCACAAGGGCCAGATTGACAACAGCTGAGCTGTCACATTCAGGCAAATTTTCCAGAGGGGCCTCTCCCAAACCTCCCATGGAGCACTCCTCCCAGCCCTACCATTTCAATACCAGTCACTAGAACATCCTCAATTCTCACAAGAATGAGAAGACTGCAACATTATGTAAATAGGAAGAGAAATGAACCAGATGTGTGACCCTGGGCAAGTCACCAAACTGCTTTCTAAGCATCAGTTTCCTTACCTAGAAAGTGATCTAATTGAATTAGCTGACCCCTCAATTCCTTTCCACCACTAATATTCTGAGATCTATAGATCAAAGACTCCTTTAACTCTAACACTGCATTCTAAGTCCTATCCTGCTTGGATGTTCTCTAGTCAATGTTCTAAGGTCTCTTCTGGCACTAACACATTCTGATCTTATAACATCACATCCAGACGTGTTTGCTAAAAATGCCCTTGCTGTGAAAAGCTGGGCTTGCCGGGTCCTACAAGGAAGGTCACCATCCTGAATTCTACTGAAGCAGCAAATCCATTTGGAAGCACCAAGTTCGGGAGGGCATACATGGACCCAGAAGGAGCTGGACACCAAGATGATTAGCTTGCCGTGCCCTGGGTCTGCTCCGAATTAGGGCAACACAGACTTTGCTCATTTTCTGCTTTTTTAGCATTGTTGTTTTTTAGTTTTAACACTGAATTAGACTCGGAAATTACCCGCATGTGATGATGGCCAGGGAGGATTTTAACTCTTTTATTGACCCCATTTAGGATAAAGCTGGTTCCCATATTTTAAACATAGCAGAATCCTTGCGACATATTATTCAGAAAGGGAGGCTAATTGATACCACCAGAAGAGTCTTTCTCCCAGTCTCTGCCCCTCCTCCCACCTCTTAAGAAAATGAGCCCTTATTGGGTAATCTTTAAGTCTTCTCTATGAGTGGATTTCATTTTGTAGAGCATTATAACAGGGATGAGGTTGAAGTTCTCCAAATCATTCTATCTGATCTTGCCCCTTCACCTGCACAGCATTAATAATCCTGTGTGGCAAATGGGTGGTAAGTTAAAATTATTCAAGGATATTGATTTTTTTTTTTGGCTTCACTACAAACTGTAAATAAGAAGCAGATAGGGGGAATGTGCTGGGGTGTGATGAAAGCTTTTCAAAGAGAGCAGTTGTCTAGGTTACTCAAGCTAGAAAGAATACATTGAGGAAAAATATGGCTAAAATGTTTGGGCATTTTACTAGTGTACGTTAGAAAGTATTTCAGTCACCTTATATAGCAGTTTTTCAGTGTAATAAGGGGGCACTTGAATTGGATTGTTTTAGAAGAGATAAGGCAGATAATGAAACACGGCATATTCACACAGTCTATGAACAGGCAGGGACATTTTTGGCACGGCTTATCAAACAGGAAGAATGTCCCAATTAACTCAGGAGATAAACTGCTGTAAAAGGAATGCTGTAGACCATCCAGAGGATATTAATACAATCTTTTGTGATTATTTTAAACTTTCTATTTGCTGAAAGCAGATATGGGAATTGGAATTTTTATTAGGCTTTCAAATGAAATAGGAAGAAAACCAAAGCTCTGTGCTTTGCACACACACACACACAGAGCCATGCCAGAAAATGAAACAATGGCTGAAATTTTTTTGTTGCAAAAATGAGACAGCTCTCTGTTCCCTTCACTCGTTTTTTTTTCTTATATTAGAAAATGACTAAAAAAAAAAAGTTAATGTTGGTTCTTTAACCGACCAAAACCTGAGATTAGAGAATTTGGGACCTATCTCCTTTTTATTAATTCGTTAAACAATGCCTTCAAATCTGTTTTTATCCCAAATTTCCATCCTGACCAATCAGTGATGTAAACTATTTGACAGTTTATTTTACAAGAGAAAAAAAAAGGAGTCTAGATATAATAAGGCTCTCTTTGAAAACCTCACCTCCTGTGGTTCTAGGAATGACCTAGTTTTTTAAACCCTTACATTCTATCCTGGTAACAACTCTAAGATAGCAGGACATGGGCTAGGCAATCAGGGTTAAGTGACTTGGCTAGGGTCACATAGGTAGGAAGTGTCTGATCTCAGATTTCAACCCAAATTTTCCCAACTCCAGGCCTGGCATTCTATCCACTGAGCCACCCAGATACCATCTGGGTGGCTCAGTGGATAGAGAGCCAGGCCTAGAGACAGGAGATCCTAGGTTGAAATCTGGCCTCAAAACACTTCCTAGCTAAGTGACCCTGGGTGAGTCACTTAACCCCCATTGCTTAGCCCTTACCACTCTTCTGCCTTGGAACCAATACACAGTATTTATTCCAAAATGGAAGGTAAGGGTTTAAAAAAAAAAAGCCACCTTGCTAACTTGATGTTTACAGGATCCTAAAGTGTTAGAGACACCTCTCCTAGTACTTAAATGGAATGAACTATATTGAGGGAGATGGCAGGTAAAGACATTGAAAACCCTGTGCCACTGGAGTTCCTTAAACAGCTTATTGTTCAGTTATTTCAGTAGCATCTGACTCTTTGTGACCCTAATTTGAGGTTTTTCTTGGCAAAGATATAGAGGTAGTTTGCCATTTCCCTCTCCAGCTCATTTTAAAGAAAAGGAAACTGAGGCAATTAAGGTTAAATGACTTAACTAGGGTCACACAGCTACTAAAGATCTGAAGCTGGATTTGAACTGAAGAAGAAGAATCTTCTTGACTCCAGGCCTGGCATTCTATCCATTGTGCCACCTAGCTGTCCATCTGCTAGGCTTTGGAGAGGGAAAAAGCTTTAATTTCCCAGCCACCAAACATAATGTAACTCCCCTCCCTTTCTCCCCTGCCCTGTATTTAGCAAAAGCTATGGGTATTCACTGGGTGCTTTGTGGAAGCCCCTCAGGGAAAGACAAGGTAATAGTTAGAGTTACCCATTCTCTTTTTATTGCATAGCCTGGTTGAGAAATAATAGTACATGGACAAGGGAAGCTGTATGGCTAGCCAACCTGATGTTACTACTAACAGCCTGAGAGCAGAGCATGGGGTTCTATCTGCTTGCTCACACCTTCTCCTCTTTTCCATTTAACTAGATTACTCTTTCCCCATTGGTTCAACCAGACTCAGCACCACTGGCCCAAAGGACCACCTATTTAAGCCTGGTCACCTGAGTGAGGCTGATGAATGGGGTTCCACAATACTGTTCCCACACTGTGCCCCTTTCATCCTATACAGCATATATCCTGTCTGGTGTGCTTGGGGTGGTAGGAAAGTAAGTCAGTCATGTTTATTCTCCCAGAGGACAGAAAACAAGGGCCCATCAGATAGTGGGCCACGTCACTTACAAGACTCGAAGATTCTTGAGCCCAGCAAAATCCGTCTTGGTGATTCGGGTGATATTATTTCTGTCCAGGTCACTACAATTTAAAGAAAAAGAAAAAGAA
This sequence comes from Monodelphis domestica, assembly GCF_027887165.1. Taxonomy (NCBI): domain Eukaryota; kingdom Metazoa; phylum Chordata; class Mammalia; order Didelphimorphia; family Didelphidae; genus Monodelphis; species Monodelphis domestica. The sequence continues at coordinate 374,832,636 of NC_077227.1, forward strand.
AAACAACAAGATTTTTTTTTAAATCACACTAATAGTTCACATTGCCATAAAATTTTAGAGTATAACAAATGGTTTCTCCAAAACATATGGTGAGGTATGTAGGACTGAATCATTTAATTGTTTGCTTCTTGGATTGGACCTGTAATATCATTGGTATTGGTGCAGTGAACCTCTCCCAACCAGATTTTTCTCTGCTATTGATAGTTTAGAATTTCCTGTGGCATTGAAAGGTAAAGTGACTACTAAGTCACACAACTTAGAGTCATAATTAGAGTTAGATTCACACAATTTGTGTCCAAAACTGTATTTCAACACAGGGCTTTCTGAAGCTGGATCTCTGGGCAAGATCACTTTTGGCCCAAGTATTACTGACCTCATTTTTAAAATGAGGAAAATGGAGCTCTACAGGATTAAATGATTTGTATATCATTAAACTCATATCTTCTGACTCTCTCTGATCCACTTTCCATGGCATCGTGCTATTTCGCAGTACAAAAGTTTTCTTATCATAGGGTAGCCTTATGGACCATCTGGCATGGGTTCTTTGGTTCTGCAAGCTCCCGGCCTACAAATATTTATTAAGCATTTACTATGTGCCAGGCATCATGCTAAGGTCTAAGTATACAAATAAATGCAAAAACACAATCCCTACCTTCAAGAGGCTTACATGTTAAGCAACAACTACTTATATACATGATATGTACAGTACAAATGGAAGGTAATCCCAAAGAGAAAACACAGACAGTGGGAGGAAGCAAGGGGGCAGGAAAGGCATTCTGCTGAAAGGTAGAATTTGAGGTATTTTTTTAATTGAAAATTTGTATTTAATTAATTTAGAATATTTTTCCATGGTTACATGATTCATGTTTTCTCTCCCCTTCTCCCTGCCTCACCCCCTCCCCAGTAGCCAATGCACAATTCCACTGGGTTTTACATGTGCCATTGCTCAAGACCTATTTCCATGTTGTTGGTGTTTGCACTAGAGTGATCCCTTAGAGTCTACATCCCCAATCATATCCCCATCGACCCATGTGATCAAGCAGTTGTTTTTCTTCTGTGTTTCTACTCCCACAGTTCTTCCTCTGGATGTGGTTAACGTTCTTTCTCATAAGTCCCTCAGAATTGTCCTGGATCATTGCATTGCTGCTAGTAGAGAAGTCTATTACATTCTATTGTGCCACAGTATATCAGTCTCTGTGTACATTGCTCTCCCGGTTCTGCTCCTTTCACTCTGTATCCGTTCCTGGAGGTCATTCCAGTTCACATGGGATTCTTGAGGTGAGTCTTAAAAGAACTCAAATAAGCCAGAAGGGGTATGGAATTGGGAGATGAAGTAAGATAGGGAAGGACCAGGCTGCTGAACTGTAGAGTGCCTGAAAGGGAACAAGGTGAAAGTCTTCTTTCCAGAAAGTCTTCTTACTGGAAAAATAGGAAGGGACCAGATTTGGAAGGCTTTAAATGCCAGACAGTATTCTTATATTTGATGCTAGAAAGTCATTAAAGAGCCACTGGAATTTATTGAGTCAGGGGGTGATATGATCAGATTTCAGCTTTAGGAAGAACATTCTAATAGCAGAAAGAAGAGCAGGGAGAGATCTGAGGTAGGAAGACCTAGCAGACCAGACAAGAAGTGATGAGGGCTTTCAGCAGGGTGAATGATGGCTGAAAGGGTAAAGAGAAGTAGATAGAGAGTGGAGACATTGTAAAAGTAGAAACAAATTTGACAACAGATTGGATACATGGTGGTGAGTGAGGAGTTAAGAATAACAGTAAGATTGTGCATTTGAGCGATTGAAAGAATGGTGTTCTCAACCTGTTTGCCAAAGAAGTAATAGTTTCAAAGGGCAGAGGTTTCCCTAAATTCCCTTTGAAGCCCATTATGGTATGAAAATTTTGTTCAAAGAATTATCTACATGACTGCTGAAGCTCTGAATTCTTCATTTGGAAAAAAAAAAAAAAGGAATTATTGGGGCAGCTAGGGGGCTGCTCAGTGGATAGAGAACCTGGCCTAGAGACAGGGGTTTCTGGATACAAATCTGATCTCAGACACTTCCTAGCTGTTCGACCTTGGACAAATCATTTAAACTCAATTGTCTAGCATTTACCACTCTTCTGTCTTGGAACTAAGCTAAAGGAAAAAAAAGAATTATCTATATGACTATGGATAGCTTTGATTTCTTCTTCAGAAAACTTCCTGTTCATATCCTTTGATCATTTGTCAACTGGGGAATGGCTCTTATTTTTGCAAATTTGGTTCAGTTCCCTATATATTTGAGAAACAGGGCCTTTATGAGATAAACGATATAAAATTCATTTTTCTCAATTTTCTGCTTTCCTTCTAATTTTGGCTACATTGGGTTTTTGCATGAAACTTTTTTAATTCAATGAAATTAAAATTATCCACTTTTCCACCCTCTGATCCACTCTAAATTGCTTGCCTTTTCAATGGATGGTAGAGGGAAGGAGAGAATCTGGAATTAACAACAACAACAAAAAGAATCATTCCCTTCTTTGCTGGAAAAGACTCAGATCCCTCTTCAAAATAAACTTCATTACTTTCACTTCTGCATCAATTTTCCCTCTGACTTCTTTTTCTTCAAATAACAAAATAAAATAAAAATAACAAAAAAATCCCAGACATACACAAAATTGCTTTTTATGAGGTGCTGGGTGCCAGGAGACCCATGTTCAAGCTCTAATGCAGCTGGTAACAAGCTGTGCAACTTGGCATGAGATAATTAACTTCTCTGGGCTTTAGTTTCTTCATCTTTAAAATGAGGAAGTTGGATTTGACAGCCTCCAAGAGCCATCCATCTCTCATTCTATGTTCCTATGACTGAGAAATAACCAAATGGATCAAGAAAAAAGACTTCTGAAAGGATAGTGCTGGAGCTGTCTTCTGGAAAAAGCAGAAAGATAGAGCAGAAAAGATTATTGGATTTGGAATCAGAGGACCTGGGTTCAAATCTTACTTCAAATACTCAACTTGTAATTCTAAGAAAGTCATTTAAAGTTTCCTCATTTACAAAATCAGCTGCTCTATTTAGCTTCAGCTTCATGGAAAAATAGGTCCCTATGCCAGGTACTGCTTGAGGTATCTTCCCTTTTTTAGTTTCCCTTTGTCTATTATCTCCCCATATTAGATTGAAAGCTCGTTGAGGGCAGAGACTGCCTCTTTTCTTATCTCTATTTCTAGTGCTTAGCACAGTACTTGGCACATAGGAGGTACTTTTTTTGGTGCTGTTCAGTCATATCTGATTCTTTGTGACCCCATTTAGAGTTTTCTTGGCAATGATAATACTGAGGGGTTTGCCATTTCCTTCTTCAGATGAGGAAACTGAGGCAAATAGGATTAAGTGACTTGTGTAGGGTCACACAGCTAGTAAGTATCTGAGATCAGATTTTAACTCAGAAAGATGAATCTTCCTGAATTCGAGTCTGGTGCTCTATCCACTGTACCACTTAGCTGCTCAGGTACTTAAATGTTTATTGAATAGAATTGAAGAGTACATGATCCCTAAATTATCTCCTAATTCTAAGCCTTGATCCTAAATCCTATTACTAAAGGGATAGTCCTAGGGCTACTTCCTAAGCACAGAACCAAATGCCCCCTTCCCAATACACTGTAGGTCCTTAAGAAGCCAATCTAAACAGAAATAGGAGATTCCCAATAGGTGGAGAAGGCAATACCTGCACCACAAAAGAAGGGAGTCAAATCCATGTTAGGATTCATAGAAGAATCCAATTCCCCTCCATCGTCCTCGAGTTGCTTTTCTGTCATCCCACTCTAGCTGAGAGGCTGCCAAGAACGAGAGGTGTATATTTTTATGGCTGATAAATATAGTGACAGACACAGAGAGCTTTCCCTCTTCCTCTCCCTCACAGCATTTCTATGACACCAATCACCATGGCACCTAGGCATTCAAGAAAGACCCAGGATTAGACACTGAATGCCAGAATGGAAAGTGAAGGGCTTTTCTTCGTACTGAGCTAACTCACCCTCCCCCATTAAATATCTTCAGAAAGGTAGGGAACATGTTCTGTGACCATTCCCTCACAGATTTCTACAACGAAGCATCCTAGGGTCCAAAGGGCCCCCAGGAAACAACTAGTTTAACCCTTTCAGGTTACCTGTAATAACATCACCATCATTATCATCATGTAAAAAGAGTGGTCAACTTAGAGTCAAAGGAGGTTCAAAATCCTCCTCCAAGTCTGTCATTAGATGTATCAACATAGAGAAATCACTTATTGTTACCGAGTCTCAGATACCTCACATGGAAAAGAGGGAGAAAACTAGAGGATCCATCTCACAGAATTATTTTGAAAACCAAATGAGATCATGTATGTAAAGCATTTTCATAAATGTTTATTACATGAAAGAAAATGGAAGCCAGAGAAACCTGTACCAAATCATGTATGGTAGAGTCAATAGATCCTCAGGGAGATTTCAGGACTCCTTCTCAGCCATTCACTGGGGCAAATTCAGCTCCATTCCCATCAAGAGTCTCAGTAATGGCGCAAGGACTATTTCTGTGATTTCATATAGATACCAGTCTCTCAGGCTCCACAGAAATGCAGGGTGGTGCCAGGAAAAACGTTCTGGATGATTTAGAGTCAGAATATCTGGGTTCAAAACTTGCCTCGGCTTCTTACTATCTAGTGTGACCTCAAACCAATTATTTTTCCTCCTTGTTGCTTAGGTTCTTCATCAATAAAATGAAGGGAATTGAACTAAAACCCCTTTTAGTTTAAATCCTTTAATAAAATGTCAGCATCACCTCTTTTTTTCCCTGAATTTATTTCCTGCCTCTCCAGGAAAAAAAAATCTCACTGTCTCTGTGTTCAGGGACCTAATGAGAAAACTAGCAAGAAGAGCCTTGAAAGGTCTCCATTTTAACATGGAATCTACCCAAGGCTGGGGGAAGCAGTCTAGACCACTGAGAAAAACTATTTTTTTCCTTCTTAAAAAAATCCATTTTATTATCAATGTAATAATCATCAGTATACACAAGCATTTCAGTGTAGAAAGAAAAAAAGGAGATTGTATTGCATAAAAAACTACAAACACCTGACTATCCAGTTTTATTACAAGGTAAGACTTCTATCATAGAGAATTAGGGAGTTGAGATAGAAGTGCTAAAAAAAGAGCATCAATAAATACTTTTGGGAATACACAGAAGAAAATAGAAAGAAGTGCAGAAAATAGAACAATTTTGTCACTACTTATTTTCATGAGCAAGCCAGGCTAGTCTTCACCAATATCCTAAGTTGTTCACTGCTTTGCTTATTCTGTTTCCCAAGCCTAGAATACCCTTTCCAGCCCTCTCTACCTATCCAAATCCTACACATACTTCAAGACCTACTATAGCCTGATCATCTAGATTTTACAGTTGAGAAAACTGAGGTTCAAGGAAGTAAAGCTATAAATTCACAGAAGTTATAAGTAGCTGGACCAGAAAACAAAATACCTCCTTTGATGCTGAATTCATTGCTCTTTTTACTATATCATACTCCCTTATTTAATTCCGATAACGTTAATGTTATTTAATTCCAATATTATTTTTTTCTCCATTTGTCTACCATTCCTGAGATTCCCTGTGGCAACCTAAGGTCCTCCTTGATGCCTTCCTTAACTCCTCCATCCAACACTGACCTTTTGCCTTTCTAAACTTGATAGCACTTTTTTTGATGATTAATTTTCATGGGATCATAGATCAAAAGAGTTACAAGGAGTGTTGGAGGACAGACAGACTAACCCTCTCATTTTCTAAATGAGGTATCTGGGCCTGGGAAAGATCAGTTTACTTGACCAGTGTCACACAGGTAGGGGCAGATGCAGTAATCTACAGTACTGTACTGTTATTTAACTTATCCTGTCCTTTTAGCTGGATTGTCAGCTCCTAATGTATAGGGATGTGGTATTTTCTGCACTTTTAGAGTTGGGGTAATCAGTGTTGGACATATTATAAAAGCTCAACCAATGTTTAGTGAATTAAAGAGGCCACCAAACAACAGGGAGGAACCAACACCACACCCTCTAGATAGCACATGAAGACCAAAGAGTCTCCTTAGCAGCCTCCACCTCTCTTTCATCATTGCTACTAATATTCCTCCCATGGGAGAGCCAAATACAATGCTGTACTAGACATTTGGAAGGCACTCTCTGCATTTGGTTCTAGTTGTGTGGGAAACACTTAGCCAAGCCCTAGCTCTAGTCAGTGAGCAGGTCTATGTGGCATGGGTGGCATTTTGTCTCTGAATACATGGAAGAAACAATGAGGAAACCTCATAGCCCTGTCTGTCTCCCTCCTTTGCAAGCCACCCAAAAGAATATACATGCCTGGCCTTCTCCCATTCTTCAAATTGCCTGAAACAATGGGACTCTTTGGCTCCATTTACACAGAACTCAATGGCATTTCCTCTCTGAGACCCACCCACTGCCTTCCAAGACCAGCAGACCCATCACTGCTCCTGTTATTATGGGAACTAAGGTATAAATGTGCCAAGGTTGGAGTCAGTCTCACAGGAAGAGATGGGGTCTCAAGGGCTCCCCACCTACATTTTGAAAATTGTTTACATAGTCTTCTTGCCCCAAAATGCCCACAGCTAGGACCCACATCAATCTAGATGGTGACAAAGTTATCGTGACTACTTCAGACCAGTTCCATAGCTACTCTGCTTGTCACGGTCCAGGTTTTGTTGTGGGACCATGGGTTATCTCAAGCCCCTTCCACTTCATCAATAGCTTGACCCTCAACAATATATAAGATGAGGAGGATACTCAATCCTAAAGTTGGAAGTTTTGAGCACAGCTAAAGAAAACAGAAATTCATACTTTTTGTAGCTTAAATGGCTAAGAGAGAGAGAATAATAATAATAATAATTCAAATTTATATAGTATTCTCCAGCTCAAAAAGCATTTATCTGGGGGCAGCTGGGTGGCTCAGTGGATTGAGAGTCAGGCCTAGAGACGGGAGATCCAGGGTTCAAATCTGGCCTCAGACACTTCCTAGATTTGTGACTGTGGGCAAGTCACTTAATCTCCATTGCCTAGCCCTTACCACTCTCCTGTCTTGGAACCAATACACAATATTGATTCCAAGACGAAAGGTAATGATCTTAAAAAAAAAATCATTTTCCTGGGGTAAGCCTGATGAGGTGGGTAGGTTTTGTTTCCTTTATACAATATTTAAATACTATAAAATTTTTAAATTAAAAATTTGAATGTTAAAAACTTTACAATTTCAATATTATTATGTCCTTTTTGCAAAAGAGAAGACAGTGGTGGGCTTCATTTCATTTCTCTTTTAAAAACTTCCACTGATACTAATAAGCAGATCCAGGAGTAGAACCTAGGTCCCATAATCATAGTTCTAGAGAAACATATGAACCCCTAGAGTTCATCTAGAGCAATTTCAGTTGAATGTTGAGGAAAGCATTTTGAGGAAGGCTTAAAAGGAAGTGAGAAAGGAAATGTAGGCACAGCAAAGATAGTTTTCTCAAGGAATTTAACCAAAAAGGGAGAAGAGGTGGCTATAGAGGATGAAAGGATTCTGTAAAGATTTTTGTAAAGGATGGAGGAGAGATGAGCTTGTTCATAAGAAATAGAAAAGGAGAAATTTAATAGGGAGAAATTGAAGATTAGAAAGTTGGGATGGGACTTCCAGTCAAGATGGCGGCTTAGAGAAAGCTAAAGTTCAGATCTACGGAAACCCTTCCCTACCGAACTCAAACTATATGCTCCTAAGGCACTGAAATTCAAAACGAACAACAGCATAGACCCCGGGAATCCTCCTCCTGGACCTGGACCTGGATCAAAAGGTACGCCCCCCCCCAAAAGCCAGAACACGAGATCACTCGGACCTAAGGGGTAGGCAGAAGGAAGGTCCCAGGACCCATCCCCCCAACCCAGAGCGCTGAGTCCGAGGCAGCAGAGGGAACCTCTGAGCCTCAGGGCCGGCCATCCTGAAGGCCTCTTCCTGAAAACAACCTGACCCAGTTGAGGGGGCACCCAGACAGCAGGGAAACAGAGAGAGATGGGGGAGCCTGTAACCCCCTGACCAGATCCTTCCATCTGAGTCTCAAGGAAGGTCCCTACCTCAGGGCATACTCATTCCGAGGTTAATCCTATCAGGAGCCCTCTGAGCTCCAGGAAGCCACGGCCCCTCCCCCTTCAGAGAGCAGGGTCATCTGAAACAACAGTAACCCTCAGGGCTGGCAAAAGGGCCTCAGGAGCAGGCTATCCTGAAGGCCACTTCCTGAAAACAACCTGACCCAGTCGAAAGGGCACCCAGACAGCAGGGAAACAGAGAGAGACAGGAGGAGCCTGTAGCCCCCTGACCAGATCCTTCCATCTGAGTCTCACGGAAGATCCCTGCCTCAAAGCATACTCAGTTCAACCCAGGGAAAGCTAATCCTATCAGGAGCCCTCAGAGCTCCTCTCTGGGAAGCCGTGGCCCCTCCCCCCTCAGAGTGCTGGCTCTCCTGACCGGCTAAGGCACAGAAATAAACACCCCGCAGAAAGGGCCAACCCAGGCTCAGAGCGTGGAAGTAAGGCAATGGAGAAGCATCGGGAGGGAACTGAGGAGGGCAGTAACACAGAAACACCAGCAATTCCTGGCTTCCCCGGGAAGACAGAACAACAACTGCATAGAACGGACAATCTGCCTAGGTCTAAAACCTCTGAACACCAGACAGAGATAAGAAAAGCTAGTCCTCCCCACTCAGATAGAGATGGAAAACTCCACAGAAGCACAAAAGCCCCCAAATTCCAAGAAAAACAAGAAGAAGGCGGTGACTTTGGACAAATTTTTGGAGCAAAAATACAAAATACAGAGGAGATAAAAGAGGAAACACAAGCAAATGCTCTGAAACCTTCCAAAGGAAATGGAAACTCTCCACAAACCCATGAAGAATTTGAATCAGAAAGGATCAAAAAGATGGAAGCCCTCTGGGAGGAAAAGTGGGAAATAATGCAAAAGAAATTCACGCATCTACAAAACCAGTTTGACCAAAGTGAAAAGGAAAACCAGGCTTTAAAAGTCAGAATCAGGCAACTCGAAGACAACGAGCAAGAATTAATAAAGCAAAGCCAAAAGACCAAGAAATTAGAAGAGAATATAAAATATCTCACTGACAAGGTGACAGACTTAGAAAATAGAGGAAGAAGAGATAATTTAAGAATAATTGGACTTCCAGAAAATCCAGAAATAAACAGCAAACTCGACATCATAATACAAGATATAATCAAAGAAAATTGCCCAGAAATTCTAGAACAAGGGGGCAATACAGCCACTGTCAGAGCTCACAGAACACCCTCTACACTAAATCCCCAAAAGACAACTCCCAGAAATGTAATTGCCAAATTCCAAAGCTTTCAAACAAAAGAAAAAATCCTACAAGAAGCCAGAAAAAGACAATTTAGATATAAAGGAATGCCAATCAAGGTCACACAAGACCTTTCAAGATCCACTCTGAATGATCATAAGGCATGGAACATGATTTTCAGAAAGGCAAGAGAGCTGGGTCTTTAACCAAGAATCAGCTATCCAGCAAAACTGACTATATACTTCCAAGGGAAAGTATGGGCATTCAACAAAATAGAAGACTTCCAACTTTTTGCAAAGAAAAGACCAGAGCTCTGTGGAAAATTCGATATCAAAAAACAAAGAGCATGGAATACCTGAAAAGGTAAATATGAAGGAAAGGGAAAAGGAGAAAAATGCTATCTTTTTCTTTTACCCAAACTCTCTTCTATAAGGACTACATTTATATCAATCTATGTATACTAACATGTGGGGAAAATGTAATGTGTAAATAGGGGGAAAAGAAAGACCAAATAGAATAATCTTTCTCACACAAAGATTCACACGGGAAGGGGAGGGGAAGAAAACTCCTATAAGAAGGAGAGGAAGAGAGTTTTTACTTAAACCTTACTCTCAGGGGAATCAACTCTGAGAGGGAAGAACATCCAGATCCATAGGGATCTTGAATTCTATCTTACCCAACAAGGGAAGGGAGAAGGTAAAACCAAGGGGGTGGGGGGAGGGAACACAAAAAAGGGAGGGAAAGAGAAGGGGGGAGGGGGAGGGAACAAAAAGGGAGGGACTAGAAAGGGAAACATATCAAGGGAGGGGACAAGGGGGACTGATTTAAACTAAATCACTGGACTAAAAGTTAGAGCTGAAGAAGAAAGGTTAGAATTAGGGAAGGATATCAAAATGCCAGGGAGTACACAAGTGACAGTCATAACTTTGAAAGTGAATGGGATGAACTCACCCATAAAATGTAGACGAATAGCAGAATGGATTAGAATCCAAAACCCTACCATATGTTGTCTTCAAGAAACACACATGAGGCGGGTAGACACCCAGAAGGTCAGAATTAAAGGATGGAGTAAGACCTTCTGGGCCTCAACTGACAGAATCTTGATATCTGATAAAGCCAAAGCAAAAATAGACCTGATCAAAAGGGATAGGGAAGGTAATTATATTTTGTTAAAAGGGACTTTAGATAATGAGGAAATATCACTAATCAACATGTATGCACCAAATAATATAGCACCCAAATTTCTAATGGAGAAACTAGGAGAATTGAAGGGAGAAATAGACAGTAAAACCATATTAGTGGGAGACTTAAACCAACCATTATCAAATTCAGATAAATCAAATAAATAAATAAATAAATAAGAGGTAAAAGGAGTGAATGAAATCTTAGAAAAAATAGAATTAATAGACATATGGAGAAAAATAAATAGGGACAAAAAGGAATACACCTTCTTCTCAGCACCACATGGCGCATTCACAAAGACTGACCATACGTTAGGTCACAGAAACATGGCACACAAATGCAGAAAAGCAGAAATAATAAATGCAGCCTTTTCAGATCACAAGGCAATAAAAATAATGATCAGTAATGGTACATGGAAAACCAAATTAAAAACTAATTGGAAATTAAACAATATGATACTCCAAAATCATTTAGTTAGAGAAGAAATCATAGAAACAATTAATAATTTCACCAAGGAAAAAATGACAATGGCGAGACATCCTTTCAAATCTTTTGGGATGCAACCAAAGCGGTAATCAGAGGTAAATTCATATCCCTGAGTGCATATATTAACAAACTAGGGAGAGCAGAGATCAATCAATTGGAAATGCAAATAAAAAACTCAAAAGTGATCAAATTAAAACCCCCCAGCAGAAAACCAAACTAGAAATCCTAAAAATTAAGGGAGAAATTAATAAAATCGAAAGTGATAGAACTATTGATTTAATAAATAGGACAAGAAGCTGGTACTTTGAAAAAACAAACAAAATAGACAAAGTACTGGTCAATCTAATTAAAAAAAGGAAGGAAGAAAAACAAATTAACAGCATCAAAGATGAAAAGGGGGACATCACCTCCAATGAAGAGGAAATTAAGGCAATCATTAAAAATTACTTTGCCCAATTATATGGCAATAAATACACCAATTTAGGTGATATGTATGAATATATACAAAAATACAAACTGCCTAGACTACCAGAAGAAGAAATAGAATTCTTAAATAATCCCATATCAGAAAATGAAATCCAACAAGCCATCAAAGAACTTCCTAAGAAATAATCCCCAGGGCCTGATGGATTCACCAATGAATTCTATCAAACATTCAGAGAACAGTTAATCCCAATACTATACAAACTATTTGACATAATAAGCAAAGAGGGAGTTCTACCAAACTCCTTTTATGACACAAACATGGTACTGATTCCAAAACCAGGCAGGCCAAAAACAGAGAAAGAAAACTATAGACTAATCTCCGTAATGAATATAGATGCAAAAATCTTAAATAGGATACTAGCAAAAAGACACCAGCAAGTGATCAGAAGGGTCATCCACCATGATCAAGTAGGATTTACACCAGGGATGCAGGGCTGGTTCAATATCAGGAAAACTATCCACATAATTGACCACATCAACAAGCAAACCAACAAGAACCACATGATTATCTTAATAGATGCAGAAAAAGCATGTGATAAAATACAACATCCATTCCTATTAAAAACACTAGAAAGCATAGGAATAGAAGGGTTGTTCCTAAAAATAATAAACAGTATATATCTAAAACCATCAGCTAATATCATCTGCAATGGGGATAAACTAGACACATTCCCAATAAGATCTGGAGTGAAACAAGGATGCCCATTATCACCTCTACTATTTGACATTGTACTAGAAACACCAGCAGTAGCAATTAGAGAAGAAAAAGAAATTGAAGGCATCAAAATAGGCAAGGAGGAGACCAAGTTATCACTCTTTGCAGATGACATGATGGTCTACCTAAAGAATCCTAGAGATTCAACCAAAAAGCTAATCGAAATAATCAACAACTTTAGCAAAGTTGCAGGATACAAAATAAACCCACATAAGTCATCAGCATTTCTATATAATTCCAACACAGCTCAGCAGCAAAAACTAGAAAGAGAAATCCCATTCAAAATCACCTTAGACAAAATAAAATACCTAGGAATCTATCTCCCAAGACAAACACAGGAACTATATGAACACAACTACAAAACACTCTCCACACAACTAAAACTAGACTTGAGCAATTGGAAAAACATTAACTGCTCATGGATAGGATGAGCCAATATAATAAAAATGACCGTCCTACCCAAACTTATTTATCTATTTAGTGCCATACCCATTGAACTCCCAAAAAATTTCTTTACTGATTTAGAAAAAACCATAACAAAGTTCATTTGGAATAACAAAAGATCAAGGATATCCAGGGAAATAATGAAAAAAAACACATATGATGGGGGCCTTGCAGTCCCAGACCTTAAGCTATATTACAAAGCAGCAGTCATCAAAACAATTTGGTACTGGCTAAGAGACAGAAAGGAGGATCAGTGGAATAGACTGGGGGCAAGCGACCTCAGCAAGACAGTATATGATAAACCCAAAGATCCCAGCTTTTGGGACAAATATCCACTATTCGATAAAAACTGTTGGGAAAATTGGAAGACAGTGTGGGAGAGACTAGGAATAGATCAACACCTCACACCCTACACCAAGATAAATTCAAAATGGGTGAATGACTTAAACATAAAGAAGGAAACCATAAGTAAAGTGGGTAAACACAGAATAGTATACATGTCAGACCTTTGGGAGGGGAAAGACTTTAAAACCAAGCAAGACATAGAAAGAGTCACAAAATGTAAAATAAATAATTTAGACTACATCAAATTAAAAAGCTTTTGTACAAACAAAACCAATGTAACTAAAATCAGAAGGGAAACAACAAATTGGGAAAAAATCTTCATAGAAACCTCTGACAAAGTTTTAATTACTCAATTTATAAAGAGCTAAATCAATTGTACAAAAATCCAAGCTATTCTCCAATTGATAAATGGGGAAGGGACATGGATAGGCAGTTTTTAGATAAAGAAATCAAAACTATTAATAAGCACATGAAGAAGTGTTCTAAATCTCTTATAATTAGAGAGATGCAAACCAAAACAACTCTGAGTTATCACCTCACACCTAGCAGATTGGCTAACGTGATAGCAAAGGAAAGTAATGAATGCTGGAGGGGATGTGGCAAAGTAGGGACATTAATTCATTGCTGGTGGAGTTGTGAACTGATCCAACCATTCTGGAGGGCAATTTGGAACTATGCCCAAAGGGCGATAAAAGAATGTCTACCCTTTGATCCATCCATAGCACTGCTGGGTCTGTACCCCAAAGAGATAATAAGGAAAAAGACTTGTACAAGAATATTCATAGCTGCACTCTTTGTGGTGGCCAAAAATTGGAAAACGAGGGGATGCCCATCAATTGAGGAATGGCTGAACAAATTGTGGTATATGTTGGTGATGGAATACTATTGTGCAAAAAGGAATAATAAAGTGGAGGAATTCCATGGAGACTGGAAAGACCTCCAGGAAGTGATGCACAGCGAGAGGAGCAGAACCAGGAGAACATTGTACACAGAGACTAATACACTGTGGCATAATCGAATGTAATGGACTTCTCCATTAGTAGCGGTGTAATGTCCCTGAACAATCTGCAGGGATCTAGGAGAAAAAACACTATTCATAAGCAGAGGACAAACTGTGGGAGTGGAAACACAGAGGAAAAGCAACTACTTGACTACAGCGGTTGAGGGGACATGACAGAGGAGAGACTCTAAACGAACACTCTAATGCAAATACTAACAACATGGCAATGGGTTCAAATCAAGAGCACATGTGATACCCAGTGGAATCACGCATCGGCTATGGGGGGTGGGGAGGTTGGAAAAGAAAGTGATCTTTGTCTTTAATGAATAATGCTTGGAAATGATCAAATGAAATATTATAAAATTAAAAAAGAAAAAAAATGTCACATTAATTTCTTAATATATTCCTCTCATGCCTATAAAGTTTTCTCTTGTGATAAAGATTATTTTAAAAATGAAAAAAAAAAGAAAAAAGAAAGTTGGGATGACAGTAGAGGCAATTTTCTAGAGAAGTGTAGAGAAGAGTTCATGGAGAGGGTCTTGCCTTCATAAAGAGAAGAGCTACCTCTTTGTTTGAGACAGTGAAGAAGGTGATAGTGGGACAAAACATCTGAGTGAAAGATGAGAAGACAGGACAAGGGGGAGCTCTCATTGATGGCCTCAATTTTTTTAGTGAAGTATGAGATGAGGTTCTAAACTTGAAAAGCTTAGAGGGAAGGGGAGTCATGGGATGTTTAAAGAGGAATGAAAAGTGCTCTTTCCAGGGTTCTTTCCATGGTATCTCTCATCAAATTACAAAGCACTTTTCACATTTCTTTATTACTAAAGTTTATAAAGTATGTTTCTCAGAACAAGTCTATGGAGTACATAGTACAAGACAACAAAGAAACCTGGGTTTCACTGGGGCTCCTTGCAGCCACAGGGACAGTTCCCATTCCCATTCCCCAAGGTTATCAGCAGAGGCTGAACCCAGCAGGAGCACTCATTTCATAGAAAAACTCAAGGGGCCAAGTACTTTATAGGTCTGTTGCCTGCTTGAGTCTGGCTTCTCCCTTCATGTTCACCAAACCCTCCATAAACAGAAATCACCATGGTAACCTCCTGCATTATTTTTTTTCACATCCAAATTAGGGCATCTTAAATAAATGCTGTAGCGTCTTAGCTGGGTTTTTACATATGTTTGGCACTCTTGCTGGGACAGAAGTGGTACAATTCATGTAATGCCAGGGTGGATTGTTTTGTTTTGTTTTGCTATGTTTTTTTAATCTATTTTTAATAAGATTTTCCAGCTTGAGCCACTGATATTTCCTACTGATCCAGAGTCCATTGGCCAGAGTCTTTCAGACAGAAAAGGATGGGTCCAGTGAAGAGGCTCTTACTACCCCTTTTCTCCAGAATGTTCCTCAGAGTTCAATTTGTCATTCTAAATGAGTTCTTGAGTTCTGGGGGAGGGGTAATTTTTAATGTATCACCCCTCCCCCATCAAAGAATTCATAATCATGAATTCTCCTGCCTCCAACACACACACACACACACACACACACACACACACACACACACACACACCCTCAGATAGTCCTAATCCAATGAGAGAAATGGTCAATCAGTGCCATGCAAACTCAATCTCAGAGAACTACAACACTAAGTGCACATTCTGCTATCTCAATGCATCACAATATTTTTCATCCTGTAGTACACTTGCAAATTCCTCAAGGAGGATTCACATTCCATGTCCATTGATGGTAGGGAGGCAACAGGGAAGGAGATAGTAAATAGGGAGAGATTGAAGATTAGAGAATGTGGGGATGATAGCAAAGGCAATCTTCTAGAGAATACTTGTAGAGATAGGATCCAGAGTACATGGAAAGGGGGTAGTCTTTGTAAAGAGAAACTATACAACAACCAGCAGAACTATACAAAAACATTTGACAACAATCATGAAAAGCAGAATTTATAGAAAGCCAAAGACAAGAACATCACTGGATGGGATGAGGCTAGATTGCAGTCTGCATTGGTGGAGAGCAACCAACCACAAGGAAGAAGTTGCAGATCAAAGGAGTGTCCAAGCAGTGAAAATCTGGGAGCCAGGGAACAAAGGAGAAAGACAATGGATAGAAGAACATAAATTCCTTGAAGGCAAGAACTATGTCAAGTTTGCCTATGTATTTCCAGTACTTTGCATGAATTCTTAAGGCATGATGAGAGCTTAATAAATACTTGTTGAGCTAAAGGAATGGCAATCAGATGGCCAGAACAAGGCTCAGACTAGATGCCCAGTACCAAAAATCAACAAGCATTTTTCAGACCATAAATTCCAGAAAGAGCCCGGGAAGTGCTTTGTTAGCTTTATTCTAGATGAAATGTCAGATGTAAAAGAAATTACAAAGCATGGTTACTACGATCAAGGAGTTTATTAATCTATTTAGGGACACAAGACTAAAGCAAAGCAAGAATGAACAATACTTGTCTGTGTGACTACGGAATGTGTACAGAACCTAAGTGCTATTATATTTGAAGCTCTCTGAGGGAAAGGGCTGTGACTTTTCTCCTACCTGTCCTTTCTGCCAAAGCATTACAGTCCTCTTTGTACTGTTAGCAATGGAAATATTTCTAGATTCAGCAACATGGGATAGAGAAAATTGTGGAAGGATCTCTACTCAATGGCTCAGCAATTCATTACCAGAACAACCCCATGTCTTACATTTCCCTTGTAGTAATAGTGAATGGTGAATGGTGAATAGAGGATGGAGCTGCTGATGAGAGTTCAGTTCTCATCTCTGACCCATACTGGTTATGTGATCCTGGAAAAGTCATTTAACTTATTAGAGACTCAGGCAACTTTCTAAGACTCTTCTTTCCAGAGCAGGTGCCCATCTGCGTTGGTAGAGGGAGTTTTTCCCTGAGGGTTTCCTACAATAAAATCACAGGTCTGTTTTTTTTTTAAATGCCCCCTAAGATCTAGAACAAGCCTGGGTCACATAGAAGGCATTAAACCACATTTTAGAGTTAATCTGAGTTGGTCTCTTATGTTCCTCCCAAATCTAATTTGTTGTGGGGTATCAAAGGTCTTTCACATTCCTGAAAATCCAGTCAAAGGAAAATAGTAGCTTACATGTCTATCGTATTTTAAAGTTTATAAGCCATTTCCTCCCCAAAATGTTATAAAGTAGATGGGGTAAGTATTATTCCCTTTTTATGGATGAGCAGAAAGGTTTAGAGATGCCAGTTAGGGGACTGATACAGAACCACACAGCTGATACGCATATACTTTCTTTTGTACCCTTTACCATTAGTCTTTGAGAAACCCTTTGGAGAAGAAATCTAGGTATCCGGGCCCGACATCTGTTTTTCTTCCCTTTTCTCTCTTACCTGCACCATGAATCTAACACTATCTATTCACATCCCTCCACGGAATGAAGAGGCAGCTTGGGTTAAGTGTAGTCACATTACCATAACACCAAGGTCACTGACAACAACATGTCCTTTTTAATCACCTACAAAGAGCTCTGTGCCTCTCCTGCCTCCCTGCATCAAACTGTGGTGGGCATTATTCAATTATTCACCAATTCATGCCCTTGGGTTTCATCAGTTACATAATCATGTAAGATCTTAAAAACACACGCACACGTTTAGGGAGAAATAAATGACAGGGCCTGATCAAACTGGCTTCAGACTGAAGTGGTTGTTTGGGAACTTGGTCTCCCCAAGGCAAACTCCAGCTTGGCCTTGCTCTTGCATATATAATTTTACACCTGCAAAGGCCTGGAGCACACCCCATTCAGACAAAGACATTACTGGAAAAGGAACAGGATGGGTGGGAGGAGGACAAAATCATGAGATGCCAGGACTGAGAGCTGGAATAGGCATGAAAGGCCATCTAGTCCAGTCTTCTCATTTACATATAAAGGGATGAAGGCTTAGAGAAGTCCCATGATTTGCCTAGGATCACACAGCTATTAAGAACCAAGCCAGAATTCAAACACAGGTCATCTGACTGCAAGTCCAGAGACCCATTCCTTCATAATATAATGCCTGGAACTTGGCAAGTTGGCCTTGAAGGCTTTGAAAGAAAAGAATAGTAATATTGTACTCTTTTCCTTTTCCTATTGCTCCTATCTTCTCTCTTTTGTCTCTCTGTCTCTCCCTTTCTCTCTCTCTCTCCCCCTAACTCTCTCTTCTCCAGCTTTTCTCCTTTCTTTTCCTCTCCTCTTCCCTCCCTTCCTTTCCCCAGGATCTCAGATTCCTTAATTCTGCATTTGTTCAATCTTGTGTCCGAAGGAAAAGTCAGAGCCTGGGGTATTGGTGAGTGGTACAAAGGGGTGCACTCAATACTTTGCTGCATTTCCTACAGCAATTCCCAGATGCAGATAGAATACCAGGATTGACAGAGCCTCTGAGAGAACACCTAAACCATTTCTCTGCCTCTAGGCAAGGTTCTGCTAACCTCCCTGGCCAGACATTTTTTTTCCCTAAAGACCAATACGAGATCAAATTCTTCAGTCTCCTCTAGTAATTTTCATATCCCACTTCCTCACACTCTTCTCAAGCAAATTATTCTTTTCCGCTAATGCAAACTTTTTTTTTTCCAATTTAACCCAAATTTCTCCTTTTCTGAATTTAGTAGAGATGGAGAAGACCAATAAGCTTGGAGTCCTAGAGGCTATATGGCATTGGAAAAAGGAATATTGGGTGTGGAGTCAAAAGGGCTTGGATTCAAATCCAGATCTGCCATTCATTAATTAGCCCCATGACCCTTAGGGAAATCACTAGTTTCTATTTTCCCCTCTGAAAAATAGAACAGACACTATTTGTACTGTCTTATAATCTGGTTGGGGAGGGGTGAGAAGTGAGACTCAACTGGAAAAGTAAGTGGAGCCAGACATTTAGATTTCATTTGGTAACAATAATAGCTAATAGTTATAGAATGCTTAAAAGTTTGCGGAGAACTTTAAGGTTTACAGAACACTCAACATATTTTTATCACATTTGATCCCTACAACAATCTGTGAGGCCGATGCTCTTTCTCATCCTCCCCATTTTACAAATTAAGAAACTGGTTCCCCCATAACAGTTCTTCGCCACTCCAAGTCAAGTCCTGACTCTAATGACTGGGCCAGTTGTGGATGACTGGAAATCACTGGAGGCTACCATGTTTATTTCTAGAAACTCTATACAGGGAACAATCTTATAACTAATACTCCTGCCACCACTGGTTACAAAGGGGTCTACTGATTTGTTGTGGAAATGAAGATACAATATTGCTATGAATACTCTTTCTTCTAACTAACCACTCTCAAAGTCTTCTCTTCCCTCTAGTTTGTCCTCTTAATTCCACTTTCATCAGTGGTCCTATTCTCTAACCTTTACATCATATTGGTATCAGTTAAATATATGGCACTTCATGGAGGAGTTGAATCTTCTCTTTTTTGTACCTAAAAGAGCCATACTATTGCAAAACATGTCGGAAAAAATATAAAAATTCCACTTGATTAAATGCTAAATAAGTTCTACAGTGTATGTTTGTTCTTGGGAGCTGATGCCAAATTATTCTGAGATTTGCTAAAGTCTGGGTAAAAACTAAAACAAAACACCTACTATCTGCAAGATACCGTGCTGGGTAGGTACTGGAGACAGAGACAAAAATCCTTCCCCTCAAAAACCTTATGTTCAACTGGGAGGTTACAAGTGCATAGAGAATTAAACTGTAAGTTTCTTAAGGGAAGGGCACATCGTATGTCTCTTTTTGTATCTTCAGTGCTTGGCACACAGTTGGAGCTTGTAAATGTTTGTTGATTGATTGGAATAAATACAAAATATTTTGAAGAAAGCACAAGTATGAACAATGAGAATGATAAGCAAAAGTTCCCATGGGAGATGGCTATGAACTAAACCTTGAAAGAAGTTAAAGATTCTTAAAGATGGAGGTGATAAAGTAGCATATCCTAGACATGGATAATTCGTGTGAAAATGTGGATTCGGGAAATGGCATGAAAAGTTTGGGGAATAGAAAATAGTCCAGTTGGAGTAGAATATAGAGTACATAAAGGGGAATTAATTATGTGAAATGAGTCTGGAAAAATAGTTTGGGTTCAGATTTGTAAAGGGCCTAATGTGCCCAGCTGAGGAGTTGGTATTTTAAACTAGAGGCAGTAGGACATTCAAGATTCTTGAGGGGTGTGGGGGGGAAATGACATTGCCAGACCTATGTTTTAGAAGATTATTTTGGCAGCCCTGAGAAGGAATGGTTGGAGAAAGGTGAGCCTGAAAATAGGGAGCAAAATGCAATAGAATCAGCAAATGATGCAGAGAACCTAAATTAGGGTCCTGACCAAGTGGATGGAGAGGAGGCAGGTCTGAGACATCATGGAACAAAACAAATCCAACACACAATGGATGAAGTCAAACTCTGACTTCTAGAATAGAGAAGTGGGACCCTAGCCCTAGCCTCTCTAGTCATGGCATACATATAGTTGGCCCCCACATTGCATTTTCACAAACTGGGGGTAACTGCTTGGTTCTTGCTGGTCTTCATCAAAATCATAAATGCAAACGGGAGATAAAAGACAAATTAAGGTACTGGTGGAGCAGGATCCAGAGAAGCTGGCCTCCAAACCATTTTGAGTGAGCCCAATGCTCTCAGTACTCTTAGCAGTTAAATGGTGTTCTCTGCATGGTACACAACACAGAATCAGGCTGACAAAGCAACACACGCACTATTAACTTTTAATATAGGTATAGAAACAGCTTCAAGAAAAGAGGAAGGATTGGCCAACAGAATGCAATGATTGCAGCTGGAATAGAAACATGGATTGCAATGGAATGGACTGCATACTTTATATAAACACTAATAAAGTGAGTTTAGGCTGAGCTGTTACTTTAAAGGAAATTCTTACCCATAAACATGTCCTGCTATGCCCTAATAACTCTTTAATTTGATGCACATTTGGGAAGGATGCTACAGAATAATCACAGAATAATGTAAAGGTCTGTTGCAAAGGAGGGAAATGTGATGCAATGGGAGCCAGCCCTGTCCCAGCAGAGAGGCTCTCTGGGTTGGCTTCATCATACATTTCACACATGGAGGGAATTTATTTAGTGACATGGGGAAATCAGAGACAGGTCTTAGAAGACTCAGCAAGAAAAAATCCTGAGCACCGTCTGACTGAGCACTGGTAGAGACTCATGACTAATGGATTCCTGGCCTTCACCCCTGCTCCCCATACTGCAGAAAGCAAAGATGGCTTCCAATTGGGCTCTTTCCTCCCTTTTCCCTTTTTGTTTAGTGAAAGCTAGATAGAGGGATCGGCTTGTATATTATAGCCTATACAGTGGAGTTACAATCTCAACTGACTAGAACCTCTTTGAAGAAGGGTCTATATTTAACTATTTTGTATCACCAGCAGTGCCTAGCCTTGTGCATCACACAAAAATGCTGATGATCTGATTGAATTTAATTGTCAGGGGCAGCTAGGTAGGACAGAGTGCCTGGCCTAGAGTTAGGAGGCCATGGGTTCGAATCCGACCCTCAGATACTTCCTAGGTGTGAGCCTGGACAAGTTACTTAACCTTGGTAGCCTCGCCCTTGTGTCTCTTCTGTCTTAGAACTGATACTGACAGAAATTAAGGATTTTTTAAAAAGTAATTTAATTGGGTCCTGAGGCAGGGATACAGAATGCTGAATGATGACAGTCTGCTATCATCTTCCTATACAGTAAATACATGGGAAGTCTTTCTAAGTTGCTGAGAATCAACAACAAATAAACATATTTTAAGCCTTTAGTATATAGGTCAATTTGCATTCCAAATAAGCATGCTCATTCAAGCTTCTTTTGTGTCCTCTCCCAATCTAGGATGCTCTCTATTTAGGGGTCACATGGGTTGGAATCCTTAAAGAAAGCTTCCTGGAGGAAAAGAGACTGGAGCTTAATCTTGAAGGACAGATAAGATTGGATAACAGGAACCATTCCTCTTGCTCAGGGTTGAGCTCAACAAACTATTTTTGCCCAACAACCAATCTTTTGTCCCATTTTGCTAAACTGATATTTAGAAAAAAGTAGAAAAGAGGTACATCTGATTTCCCAGCTCCTAGCCCTTCCTCAATCTGTGACACAGATATGACATAAGGAAAACAGGCCTCGCATCATCATTGAAACCATATCTTGCTTAATATGACAACTATAAAAACAAACTACCACAGTTATTCTTTTGAACATGCCATTGGTTTTTTGGGTAAAGAAGAAACAAGTCCCTTTTGAGTTTGGGGTTGTAGAGGGCCCATTTATCTTGAGAAGAATAATCTGCTTCACATTAAAAACCACATTCTATAGGATTACAGAACCTCAAAGCTGGGAGAGACTTCAGACTGAATCATCTGTTCCACTCTTTACCTATACAGGAATCCCCTCAACAACAGATCTACAAGAGGTCATCCAGGCTGGCTTGAAGCCTGCTACCCTGGTTGTGTAAAAGAAATCTCTTCCCTTAAGATGTAATAAGTTTTTCTTCATTACCTTAAAAAGTTCCATAATTACTCATGGGAAAGGAAAACATCTGACTTTTTCTCAGCTAAAACTCTTGAGTTTATATTTCTTGCCATAACAGTGGAATCTTTGAGAAATATCCCCATCCTCACAAATCTAAGGACTCAAATAAAACACAAATTCAAACCACAGAATGATTTTACTCACGACTACAAGTGTGACCCTGGGCAAGTCATTTCTTTTTTCTAATCTTTAATAATCATCTAATTCCACCACCTCATTTTCAGATGAGACCCTTCTAATTCTAAATCCCATGATCCAAGGTTCCAGTTGCTGTAGTCATTCATTCACTTCTCCACTAGTGACTAATCACAATAGTGCAAATCCACTTGTGGCTTCAGTGGCTCAGACTCCAGAGCTGAAAATGCTTAACCTTTCATTAGCACTTTAAGTTCCAACGTAACTCAAGCAGCACTGGCATAGGCACAGAGTTGGCAGGGCCGGACCCAGCCATGGAATATTATCAATCAGTCATTTTCGTCAAAGATGGAACTCTGCCCACATGGTAACAGGTGGCCAACAGAGCAGAAATGGCACTCATAGATGCCTGTATGATGCCAGGGCCACGCCAGCAGAGATGCCACAGTAAAACTGAAGAAGGCACCTCCCTACCCACATAGTGGTAGGCACAGTAAAAACCAGGAACAAGAAATCCTCCTTTTTAAACCATTCTCTGAAATTCTGCTCTCTTCCTCCAGGCCGGTTCCTTTTCATTCTGAGCTAGTTCTTTTCTTTTTAAATCTTTATCTTAGGTCTCAGTATCAATTCTGTAGCTGTCCTGCAGCTATAAGATATTCTTGTGTGGGTTGAGCAACTGAAAGGGAAGCTGGGGACTGTGGGAATATGGGTGGAAGGGTTAAAGATTAAGGTAGGAAAGACATAAAGAGAGAAAAGAGACACAGAGACACAGGAGTCATCAGTTTCACATTCAGCTTGTCAGCCTTTACTCTGATGGTCTGGGAGAGAGTGTCTGACTGACTGACCCCGAATGAGGGAGATGAACTGTTTACTAAGGGCAGTTGCACAAGGAGGGGGTGGCAAGGTGTTCATCATCCATTCAATACATCAAAAGTTTTAACAGTTTAATGACAAAGCCAAAAGGACAGATGATAATACAATAGGTCACCAGGTATCTGGGCTCTTCTCCTTATTTTGGGAATGGATGTTTTTTTTAGATCTTAATTTTATTATTATTTTTTAGTTTAGTTTTGTTTTAGATCTTATTTTATTTGAAAATTGTAATTTAATGAATAATTATTAATAAATAATATTTAATTAATAAAAATAATAATAAAATTTAATTAATTTAGAATATTTTTCCATGGTTCCATGGTTCATGTTCTTTCCCACCCTGTAGCCAATGACCAATTCCACAGGGTTTTACATATGCCATTGATCAAGACCTATTTCCATATTATTAATATTTGCACTGACTAAAGTGATCATTTAGAGTCTATCATATCCAATCACATCGCCATCAACCCATGTGATCAAGCAGTTGTTTTTCTTCTGTGCTTCTACTCCCACAGTTCTTTCTCTGGATGTGGTTAGCGTTCTTTCTCATAAGCCCCTCAGAATTGTCCTGGATCATTGCATTGCTGCTAGTAGAGAAGTTCATTATATCTGATTGTGCCACAGTGTATCCATCTCTGTGTTTAATGTTCTCCTGGTTCTGCACCTTCCCATGTGTGGATCTTTGATATTCCAAAGGACCCTAAAACTTGTCTATGAGCTTACACACAAGAGATAACAGCAGAGGTTTGGCTTTTAAGATCAACTAAATTTAACCCCATCCAAATTTAAGGACTCTGCAATAAATCATGTGAAATATTAGAAACATATCCATAATTCTGGTCCATGAGCACTTTGCTCATTAGAATAAGCTTTTGAATACATCTTTAATACTTTCATGATTCTTTCCTACCTGGAACCCTTCAAATTCTAAGGTAGACTAGCAACAAGGGCTAGGCAATCAGGGTTAAGTGACTTGTTCACGGTCACCACTAGGACATATCTGAAACCACACTTGAATGCAGGTCCTCCTGACTCCAGGCCTGGCGCTCTACCCACTGTGCTACCTAGCAGCTCCAATCCAGAGCTATTTCTAGTGAAGGTACGGCAATTCTCAGACTGTTGCATCAGACAGAGAGGTGTTCTTAAAGGACTTCTGAACTAGCCTGACCCCAACCATTCATTTGCATGTTATTTTGTCCTTTCATCTTCCCCTGTGGGAGTTTGTAAGCTTTGCCCAAAGTTTGTTGTTTTTGTTTGTTTGGGACTTTTGAACTGTAATTTTATCAGCGTGGGAAGCTCTCGGCATGAAAACTCCCCCTACTTATGTCATGGCAGCTTACCTGATACCTAGAGAAGAATCGTCGAGGGCAATGAAAGGTTAATGGACCTGACCGTGGTCAGAGAGCCAATATGTGTCAGCAGCAAGAGCTGAACTCGAGGCTTCTTGACTCCAAGGTCAATCCTCCCATTGACTCTGCCATGCTGCCTCCAGCCCAGGATTAAAGACGTCAGCAACTGCTCAAGACAGGGCTGTTCTATGTTCTCCAAAAGGAGAATACTGCTTCATTGTGAGGACCAGAAGGTCTCTGTGGGATGCTGCTTAGGATGGGAAACCCATTTGGGAAAGACACTCAAGAGCAGAGCCAATGAGTGCTGGTTGGTGGTGACTGCAGATACTCTGAGAAATAGCTGATGTGAGCCCCCTATGACATTCATCAGAAAGAATGAGAGAAGAGGACCCTATACCTGACCCCCTGCTTATCCATCACCCAGTCTATGTTACCTCTTGCTTCTCTAGGATGGTGCCCAAATGTTCTCTTTATTGCACCTTGCTCCCAGCCCCTGGGGCTCTCAGCAGGGAGATCCGGGGAGCCAGAGCTATTTTTAAGTCCAAATTAAAGACTCCTCTTCTCTGAATGGTTGCAATTTCTGTCTGTGGTTTGTTTATCCTGATGTTGCTAAGGGCCATGGAGTTGGTACATAGGGCTTTCTAAGTGGGTAAATCATTTCTGAAGGAAGGAGGCATGAGACTTTGTAAGAATGGTTCACTGCGATGTGTTCCACGGAAAATGCTGGCACACTGAGAGGGGGATGGGGAGAAGAAAAGACAAGAAGAGTTCTGGAAATCTAGGGAACAAAGCTAAAAATAACACCATGTTGAAGGCAAGAGACTTTCATGAGCAAAACTGTTTATTAATCCAAGCCTTAGAGAATGGGTTTCTTCAGATTCCCCATAGGAGTTATCTGGGGACCCTTTCACTTGGTGTGATTTCTACTCAGTCCTTGGGAGAAGAAAATGGGCAAAAGAAAAAGAAAAAAGATCTACAGACCTAGAGAAGCTCTCTATTATGATGCCCCATCAATAAATGGAGGTGGGAAAGCTACGAATAGGGATAGCAGCTAGTCTTTCTCTTCTTGAACCCAAAGGTCAAAAGGGGAATAAAATGAATGGTCGATGGGGTGAAGACTTCCAGAATTCATGGAAAAATGCCTGATAAAGAAAATGGATGACAATATGAACTTAAATTAACCAGGCATTGAATGCCTCAACACAAATGACTAAACCTAGGCAGCCCCCACTGACAGTGCCACAG
Source organism: Monodelphis domestica (assembly GCF_027887165.1). Lineage (NCBI taxonomy): Eukaryota > Metazoa > Chordata > Mammalia > Didelphimorphia > Didelphidae > Monodelphis > Monodelphis domestica. The sequence continues at coordinate 374,858,771 of NC_077227.1, forward strand.
ATGAATAGATCATTCATTAAACAATTATTAAGCACTTACTATGGGCCAGGCATTGTATGAAATGTTGGGAATCCAGACAAAAATGAGGCCATCTTTGCCATCATCACACGGCTTATATTCTTTTGGAAGTACATATTAGCATATATTATTGAAGTATAATATTTTAGGTCTTAATTTCATAAAAGGTATACTTGTAGAGGGCAGCTTGATGGTTCAGTAGATAGAGAACTAATCCAGGAGATAGAATGTCCTAGGTCCAAATTTAGTCTCAGATACTTTCTAGCTGGGTAAGTTCCCTGACCTCTCTTCTGCTTTAGAAGGTAAGGGTTTAAAAAAAAAAAGGATACCAGCCTAAGATAACCTTTCTTGTTTCCTCCCTTTCTTCTCTTTCTTTCATAGAAACATATGTTTTGGGGGGTCTGGGATGAAGGGAAACAATGTAGCCTGAGTTTTGAGGGGCAAAAAAATTGATTTTAGTGTTTCCTTTCCTACTTATATTTAATGCCTATATCCCATAAGCCAGGTCAGTTCTAGACTAGGCAAAGGATTTTAAGTGAGATCCTGGAGTGAAAAAGTTCCTCAAGGATTACATTCTGGTGTGGATCAAAAGTTTCATTTTTTTTTTAATTAAAAATATTGGGGGGAGTAGGAATGGCTTGTATTCTTATAAATGACTTCTCTATAGATTTGAGAACTCAAACCTTTATCAGAGAAATTGGTCATAAATTTTCCCAGTTTATGGTTTCCCTTATAATATTGGATACATTAGTTTTGTTTGTATAAAAGCTTTTAAATTTAACATAATCAAAATTATGAACTGGCCCTTCCATTTCTTAAATATCCTGCAGTTATCCCTAATAAGGAACCCTGGCATTTGCAAGGGCTAATTAAAACTGTTTATTTAAGTAGACATAAATGCATTCAATTCACTTGTTCATTCATGAATTCATTTATTAAACATCTATTGAGACTTCAGAACATATAAGGACACAAACAAAGCAGAGGGTAAACTTGGTTCCAGTATATCTTGTTGTTGCCATTGTTCAGTTGTTTCAGTCACATCCAACTCTTTATGATCGCATTTAGGATTTTCTTGGCAGAGATACTGAAGTGGTTTGCCCTTTCCTTCTCCAATTCATTTTACAGATGAGGAAACTGAAGCAAACTGGATTAAGTTTGGAACTCGGGATTTCTTGACTTCAGACCCAGCATTGTCCATCCACTGCACCACCTAGCCGCCCTCCAATGCACCTCCTCCAGTTCAAGTCCCTTCCAAGTTAAGTCTTGGAAATTCTCCATCTCCTTTAAGTTCTTAGAAGTAAGGAAGATAAGTACCCTTAACTTGTATTCTTTCTTACTACCCCAACTAACTAGCTATTTCCCTCTATACAATCATAAGCTCCTTGAGGGTAGGGACTCCCTCATGTGTTTTGTGCCTTATATGCCTACACTAAAAATTGTTCAATAGAGTTCTTTTTTAAAAAATTAATTAATTAATTAGAATACTTTTCCATGGTTACAAGATTCATGTTCTTTCCCTGTCCTCCTCTGACCCCCTCCCGTAGCCAACACACAATTCCTTCGGGTTTTACATGTGTCATTGATCAAAACCCATTTCCATACCATTGATATGGTAGGATGATCATTTAGAGTCTTCAATAGAGTTCTTGATATGATTTTTTTAAACCTTCCCTGTCTTAGAATTAGTACTATGTATTGGTTCCAAGGCAGAAGAGTGGTAAGGGCTAGGCAGTGGGGATTAAGTGACTTGCCCAAGGTCATCCTGCTAGGAAGTGTCTGAGGCCACATTGGAACCCAGGACCCCCATCTCTGGGCCTGGTTCTCAATCCAGTGAGTGACCCAGCTAACCCTTCTTGATGTGATTTTTAAAAATTTGATTTGCTACGAGCCTTCAGTCCAAGGACACCCAGGACTATAGAAACTCCCTCGGGGAGACTCAGGTCTCTGCATTTAACTAGGCAAGCTGCCATCCACTGACACAGGCTGCTGTAACAGAGATGACCAAAGGTGAGCCAATCCCTGGTTCCAAGAAATCAAGAGCAGCTGGTATTTCTAAATACCCTCATCCCCCCCCCCCAGTCCAAATGAGCCCCCACCACTAAGTGCAGTTCATTTCCCCTTTTTCCTTTCTTGTCATGCTTAATTACTCTGGGATTTTGCTGATTTCAAGCAACGCGCTGAGGTGGGGACCCAGCCACGACCTTTCCCATTTCTCTAAGCTGGTTGTGGGTTTCAAGTAGCCTGAATGTATTTCCACCCAGAAACCCAAGAATAAACTCTGTACCATTATACAGAATGCTGAATGCTTAGCCCCATCAGAGAACAAAAGAGCTTTGCAACTAGTATTCTTGCTGCACCCACCTCCCCCTCCACCATCCCATCCCAGACTCTGGCCCAGCTCCCTGCATGCACCCACCTCAGCCGTGGAATGTGGCAGGCCTCCTCGGCCAGAAGTGACTAGATGAGGGAAGGCCACAGGCAACCTTCCCAAACGCTCAACTGAAACTTCAGATTTGCCAAGTTTTCATCTTTTTTTTCTCATCCAAACTTTCAGTCATTGTTCTCCCAATCCAAATTACAGAAGCATAGAAAGTTACGAAGAGGCGGGGTCTCAGCAAGGAGTCCTGAGAAACAGGTGCACTCCTGCTCCCCAACTTCCCTCTCCTCTCCGCTGAGGCTGCTCCAAAACGCTGGAGGCAAAAAAGCCCTTGGAAATGCCAACCCAAGGGAAGCCTGCCAGGCTAATTGTCCTAACTAGATTCAAGCCCAAAGACATCAAGAATGAAACTTCCAGACTGTGGTTTACCAAATCACCAAAAATAGTAGGACCCCTAAGGAGGGCTCCTCTCCCGCAAGGGGGAGCGTGGTTTGGAGAGCACAGCCTTAGCAGGGTAACGGAAGGAGTCGGTCCTCACACACTCTGTGCAGGGTGCTGAGGTGGTATAAATGGAGAAATAAGACACTTTCTGGTTTTAAGGAGCTTATACTTCAGCTAGCAGAGACAAGACAGACATCCTTGGAAAGATAACAGATGAGAAAAGACTGAAATAACAGGGAAGGGACTAGAGAGCTGATCTAGGCTTCAGAAGTAGGTCTACCGTTTCCTAGATGGGTGACATGGCCTAACTCTCTTCTCCAATCTCCTTCATTCTTTGTCTGTAAAATGGGATAGCAATGACAGTAGTCCTGCCATTCTCACTGGATATACTGTGAGGATAAAACCCTGCACTTAGCAGAGGAACAGGAAGATAGATATTTTTTTCCATCTGGGACTGGAGGACTCTGAAATTGTCATTTATTTCACTGATCATACTAGCTGTGTGACTCTGGGTAAGTGGGTAAGTCATGTAACCTGTTTGCCTCAGTTTCTTCATCTGACAAATAAGCTGGAGAAGGAAATGGTAAACCACTCTAGGATCTTTGCCAAGAAAGACATTATACACATGTAAAACCCAGTGGAACTGCTCTGGCTATGGGAGGGGGAGTGGGTCTAGGGGAGGGAAAGAATACAAATCACATAACCATGGAAAAATATTCTAAATCAATTAACTAAAAATTTTCAACAAAAATAAATAGCACTGAATTGAAAAATAAAATAGAAGTTACTATCCTCTTTTTTTTGGTAAATTAAAAAAATTTTTATTGTAAAAAAAAGACATCATAAAACACTGGACACGATTGAAGCAACTTAACAACAATAACAAATCTTAGAGAGATTCTTCAGGCATTGAAAAGTTCAAGCTATGAAAACTACATGCTAGCAGGGGAGCTAAAGCCAGACTCAAGGCCAGCTTTTATATAAGCTAGGTTTAGCTTCAATCAAAGCTGTGGATTCATTGTTCTTTATGATGATCTTTGAGTCCCACCTGTTGATGGTGCCGTCTTAGTTAGTTTTTAGTACTCAGCATACCTAATATGGCAGGTAGGTGGTATAGTGGATAGGATGCAGGGCCTGGAGTCAGGAAGAGTCATCTTCATGAGTTCAAATCTGGCCTCAGACACTTACTAGCTGGGTGGTCCTAGGCAAGTAACTTAATCCAGTTTGTCTCAGTTTCCTCATCTGTCAAATGAGCTGGAGAAGGAAATAACTAACCACTCCAGTATCTTTGCCAAGAAAGTCCCAAAAGATGTCAGACACTGCTGAAATTACTGAAACACAATAACACCTAATAAAAGTTGACTTCAACCAAATGGAAAGTTCTTGTTATTTTTGAACCCTAGAGTTGGTTTTTTAATTTTTTAAATTTTCTAAAATTATTTTAAATTAAGTAATAGTTGATTATTTTTATACCAAGTAATTACCAAGTAAATTACCAAATCACCAAATTAAGTAAAACAAAATAGTTGATTATATCAGAATTATATTTCACTTAATTATACTTCACTTAAATTATACTTCACTTAACCTCATCTGTAAGCTAGTTATTGCTTCTGTGGTTGATGTTTTCATATACAGCAGCACACAACAATCACGGCACTCCCCCAAGGAAAGAAACTTTGCTTTTTACATTCTTTAATTTATATAAATTAAATATAAATTAACAGTATAATATATGCATTCTACATATAGTCTTTTTAGAGCACAGGTCCCAATTAGCACTGTTTCCCCTCACCTACATGTCAAAGGATAACACTCTTTTTAAATGGGTCAGGACTTTTTACCCTAAAACAAGAAAAATACTCTGGAACTATGTATAAGAGATAGGTTTGCCATAAAATTAAAACTATAAATATAGACAGGATGGTTTTATTTGGTTTCCATTTTCCAGAAGAGCTAGAATTGAAAGTTGCTTTTCCTAAGGGAGTTTTTGTTTCCTATCAGTGCCTGCTCAGAGAAGATTTGGGAGGAAAGGTTGACATTTTAAGTTCTACTTTGTGTATTGCTTGTGCCAGTATCTGCTTGGTATGTTGTTGTTTTTTAATCATTTAAAAAGAACTTAAATCTTATTTGTGAGTCAAAATACAAAGAAGAGGTTTAACAATCTACATAGACATTCATGGGTCATCTAGGTAGCTTCATGGATAGAGAGCCAGGCCAGGAGATGAAAGTTCAAATCTGGCCTCAGAAACTTCCTAGCTATGTGACTCTGGGCAAGTCATGTAACCCAGCTGGCTAGCCCTTACCACTCTTTTGCCCTGGAAGGAATACTTAGCATCAATTCTAAAACAGAAAGTAAGGATTTTTTTTTAAACTCAATATACATTCACCACTACACCTCCACTGCCTCTCAGTTGGCATCTAGCAGGTCTTAAATAAATGCTAGTGGACTGACTGATCAAATGAGGTATGTTATTTCGTTGCTTTTAAACATTCGAAGCATTATGCAAATGTCAGCTACTATTGTTATCATTAATACAAGGAAGCATATGATAAATAATGAAGTAGTGAATAGACAGTGTTACAGAAGTTCAAAGAAAAAAGACAGATCTCACTTTGGGACTGAGAGAAAAGGTCTCATGGAGGATATAGAATAGGTAGGTTTTATGTAGGTCAGAGAACCTTAATTTTTTTGTGTCATAGACTCCCTTTGGCAATCTTGGAGCATCCTACAGGCCCCATCTCACAATAATGACTTTAAATGAATAAAATTAAATTTGTAGGATTATGAAAGGAACCAATTATAAAGGCACACAGTTAATAAAATATCTATTTTTAAAGTTCATGGGCCTCAGATTAAGAGCCTCTATTTTAGATGGAATAAAGGAGGATGCAAGGGGAAGTTTGAACAAAGTCCCAGAGACAGAGAAGGGAAAAGCAACAGAAAGCCCCATCCTGGGAAAAGTGAATTGTCCAGTCTGGCTGCACCAGTACTGGGGATTAGGGAGGATGAGGCTGGGAAGGTGAGATTATGGAGGGTCTTAAATGGCAGACCAAGAAGATCTGATTTGTCCAGCGTGATTTATCAGACAAGGAGCCTCAGCTGACTACGTGAGCATAAAGACAGGAATGTCCATCAGTAACCACACAGCCACCAGACTTAAGCAGAGTTGCCTCTCAAAAAGTATATCCAATTCATGGAGCTGTATTTTTTTTCCCCAAAGGAAAAACAAGAAGAGGATTTACTTCAATTGTTCTATAATTATTTTCATTTCACAAGCAGAAATGGAAGGAATTGCCCCATTCTAAAAGAGAGAAGAGAAAACACTAAATAACTATAGGAAATTCAGGGTTACAAATGATCTTAGAGATCACCCAAGCTTACCATTTTGCAAATGAATAAAATGAGCCTGGGGAACTGAAGAGATTGGCCCTCAAGGTCACACAGCAAATTAGCAATAGACATAGTACTAGTTAGTGCCCAGAGGAGCATAGGACCATAGATATAGGGTGAGATCCAGAGGAGATCCAGGCCTATTACAGATGTGGTAACTAAAGCCCAGAGCAGTTCATTGATTTATCCAAGGTCACACAGGTAGGGAATCTTTCTAACCTGGAGCCCCTGACTGCAAATCCAGTATTCTTTCTGCTAATAAAGCTTCATCTTCCCTCTACCACTCCAAGCTCAAAAATGTATATTTTTCTTCTTTCCAAATATGAATTCGGACCAATCAAACTTCTCCCACTCTTCCTTTCTCTGCTCTCCCCAGCATGTGGAATTGTGGTCTCCATTCTTGCAGGGAATAGCCTGTGACCCTGTTAATGAGTAAGGCGCACATATGTTCAAAGAAATACTGTGCATCTCTCTGGGACTCCAGCTGTTGGCCAAAACATCATTAGGTTTTATGCCACTATCTAGGTCTGCTAATACTGACATGGACCTTCTAGTGTTGTGTGCCTTTATCTGAGAAGGGAACTGACCAGTTCTGGCAAGAACCTCCATATCTGAAACATAAATAGGCAATAAGGCAAAAAAGTTAGATTTTGGAGGGGCTAGTAATGCCTCAAATAACAAATGAAATTTGTATTCCAATGATTCTGATGAGGAAAGTAGGGTAGTAGACATGATTTTACTGGTATAAGGAACAATCTGTGTAAATATTTCCTTCATCAATGCAGAGCAGCAACCAGTGTGTAAACTGAATGAAGTGACTTGCCAATGGCCACACAATTTCCAAATGCTTCTGCTTCTAGTCAAAGGGAAAGGCCTTATTTTACACTCAAACACTGAACATAAGAGCACAGGCTCCCCAGAGTACAACATCTCCTGCGTCCCAGTCTTAACTCCTTCAAGAGACACCCAGCTTGGCCTTTTAAGATCAGGGGTCTCCAAACTGGGGCAGGGATGCCACAGGTGTGGGAATATAGGTGAACTGCCAATTAAAAGCGATAGGAAGCTGCTTGATCACATGGGTTGGTGGGGATACAATTGGGGATGGAGACTCTAAACGATCATCCTAGTGTAAATATCAATAATACAGAAATAGGTCTTGGTCAATGACACATGTAAAACCCAGTGGAATTGTGCATTGGCTACAGGAGAGAGGTGGGAGGGGAGGGAAAGAACATGAATCTTGTAACCATAGGAAAATATTCTAAAGTAACTAATTAAATAAAAATTTCCAAAAGAAATTAACAATAAAAATAAAAAGAGTAGGAAATACTGCCATAGCTAGTCATGGGGCTTGGCTCCAACCCAGCCATACCTACTCTTATCCCCTAATTCTCTTCCTCTTAATCCCTTTCCTCTGCCGTGCAAACTCCCAAGCTACCCCTACCAACATCCCCTTCTCACCCGGTGCCTGGTTCCTCAGGACAGTCATAACCTAAACTAACTCTATTCATGGCAGCTGTACAGATGGCACTGGGAAAATTCCACTCCGAGTCCATGCCCCCAGATCTCCTCCTGGCTGTGATGGGCCTCCTATTTGGAGGCAGTGACCAGAAATAAGCCTCCCGCTATTTCATTTTGGATCATTCAAAGTGAGTCACACAATATGAGCAGACATGGATAGATTGTGAACTACATTGAACATCTCATTACATTGTTTGTCTGCCCCAACCCAAACACACCCTTCTTCCAAACTTCCTTATTACTCTCTCGAGGACCCACCATCCTTCTGGACACACAGATTTTCACAAGTATCATCTGTGACTCCTCACTCTCTCCTTCATCCACTTATCCAATCAGTTGCCAAAACTCCTCTCTTACATCTGCCACCCCTTCTCTCTAGATTTCTAATTTGGTCTTCATGTTTCACCTTTTTCCCTTACTCCAATACACCTTCTACACATCTGAGAAAGGGATTTTCCTAAAACAATGAACCTATCTATGTCACCCCTCCCCATTGATAATCCAGGGGCTCCCTATTGCTTCTATGATCACATTTATTCACCTTTCTTCATCCTTTTTTAACTCCAGTGATCAACTACAAAAGATTCATGATCTATAACAATTCCAAAGGACTCATGATAAAAAAAAGTTATACAGCTCCAAAAATGAATTCTGAATGCAGATTGAAGAATATTTTTTTGCTTTATTTTTTCCTTCTTTTTTAATAACAATAGGCTAACATGTAAATATGCTTTTCATGACTTCCCATGTATAATGGGTTGACTCCTATTGCTTGCCTTCTCAGAGGGTCAAGGAGGGGGGCTGCAGGGAAGGAGAGAATTTGTAACTAAAACTTTTTTTTCAAGTTTTGGAAAATTTTATTTAATTAATTTAGAATATTTTTCCATGGCTATAAGATTCATGTTCTTTCCCTCTCCTCCCCCTGCAATTCCACTGGGTTTTACATGTGGCACTGATCAAGACCTATTTCCATATTATTGATATTTGCACTAGGGTGATCATTTAGAGTCTACATCCCCAATCACATCCCCATCAACCTTTGTGATCAAGCAATTGTTTTTCTTCCGTGTTTCTACTCCCACAGTTCTTTCCTTGGATGTGGACAGTGTTCTTTCTTTTAAGTCCCTCAGAATTGTCCTGCATCATTGTGGTGCTGCTAGTAAAGAAGTCCATTACATTCGATTGTGCCACAGTATATCAGCCTCTGTGTACAATGTTCTCCTGGTTCTGCTCCTTTCACTCTGCATCACTTTCTGGAGGTCGTTCCAGTTCGCATGGAATTCCTCCAGTTTATTATTCCTTTGAGCACAATAGTATTCCATGACCATCAGAAACCCAACAGTGCTATGGCTAGATCAAAGGGCAGGCAGTCTTTTAGTACCCTTTGGGCATGGAACTAAAACTTTTTAAAACAAATGTTAAAACATTTTAATAAAAAATGAATTTAAAAAACTGGATTGTTACAGTGAGTTCCATTATGCTGTTTCATAAGGATGTCTCAGGATCAGTAGCAGTATCTGTGGAAAAAAGGTCCAAAAACGCCATATCCATGCTCATTGATGAAGCTAGGTGGTACAGTGGACAGAAGGCTGGACCTAGAGATAGGAAGATGGTAATTCAAATCCAGTTTCAGACACCTTCAAGCTGTGTGACCCTGGGAAAGTCATTTAACCTTTCAACCTCAGTCTCCTCATCTGAAAATGAGAACTCCCTTTCTCTCTCTAAATTTTCTGTGAGAATAAAATGAAATATTAGTAAAGTGCTCTCCAAATCTTATACAGCTATGTAAATGCTATTCTTATGATGTCCTCCCTTGTGTCTTTTCCACAAGGGCCACCAAATACCCCAAATTCACTGTAATGATGTGGGGGAAATGGGGAATACCTGAAGGAACTGCTATAAACAGTCTGCACAAAATTTGAATACACTTGGAAGCAAATGGCAAGCTTTTTAGAAATGCACAGATGGAGGTGAACCTGGCAAAGGTTTCCCCACCAAATCTCAATGCCTACTCCAAAAATTCTGCAGAAACAGCAGAGAGCTGTTCTTTAAGGACCCTAGGGGGAAAGAAGCAGATATGAGCTGACGAGTTGGGCAGGGAGATATTTCATGCTGGCAGCATCATAATTCTTATGCATATAGAAGGAAACAGTACTCAGTTTGACTTGACAGGAAGCTTTGTATAAGACAAAAGCCGACTAAAAATACTGAAGCCTTCTCCAAACCTCAACCCCTTTTTCATAGGCCCAGTTACTTTCTTATAACTGAAAAGTTCACGTTCTTATGGAACTTGGACAGCTAGGTGGCCCAATGGATAGAGTGCCAGCCCTGGAGTCAGAAGACTCATTTTCCTTAGTTCATACCCAGTCTTGGACTCTAACTGGCTGTGTGACTCTGAGCAAGTCACTTAACCCTGTTTGCCTCAGTTTCCTCATCTGTCAAATGAGCTGGAGAAGGAAATGGCAAAACTCTTCTGTATCTTTTCCAAGAAACTTCAAATAGGGTCATGAAGAGTTGAACCCACCTAAAAAATAACTGAACAATAACAATAACTCAAGAATACACTTGATTTTATTAATATAGGGAATCCCAGATTCTTCTGTAAATACAAGTTGACATTTTTTTTTTTTGCAATTTATAGTTTTAGAAGGGGCAGCTAGGTAGCAGTGGAAAGACAGCCAGGCTCTGGGTTCAAATGTGGTCTCAGATACTTCCTGGCTGTTTGTCCCTGGGCAAGTCATTTAACCTCAACTGCCCAGCTCTGACAGCTCTTGTGCCTTAAAACTGATACTAAGTCAGAAGGTAACGGTTTAAAAAAAATTATAGACTTAGATAGCTGCTTAGAACACTTACGAGTTACTATTCAACCAGTATGGGTCAGAAACAGGTCTTGAACTAAGCTTCTCCTCCATTAGATGGTGTGCTTCCTGAGGACCAGGGCTGTCTTTTGCCATTTTTATATCCCTAGCATTTAGCACAGTGCCTGGCACATAGTAGGTGTTTAATAAACTTTTTGTGAATGACAAAGTCCTTCTTGAATACGAAGCCAATTCCCTATCTACTCCACCAAACTTTAGGTCCACAAATCCCTAACCAAGCCGAAGGGAGGAAAGAAGCCCTGTGATACTGTGGAAAGAGGCCTGAACTTAGGCTCAAAAGACCTAGGTTCTAAGGCTTTGATGGATTTGTGATCTCATCAATGTGAATCTGCTATCCAAGGGTACAGATGGCAACCTACCCATGCTATTAACTCTCATCCTGTGTGAGTCTTATACATATCCTCCCATAAATCCTTCACAAGGAGACAACCCAACATGCAGGGGGGAAGGGAAGAAGAATGCCTCTTTTTAAAGGTCCCTTTTAAAAGCATACTTTTTAGTATATTTTTTCAAATTTTCTCCAAAATAGGATTTTAGTTATACCTCCCTCCCCAAATTCTGGTTTCTATGTGCCTCTGAGTCTTTTTGAATCAGTGAAACAATTTGAATTGGGAAACTGGAAATCTAACCTTTTACCCCTTGCCATCTTGCCTATGGATTTTTACTACTTTAGGAAAATTTAATAACAAGTTATATCAAAGAGCTCTTGACATTATGCAGATACAAATGGAAAATCCAGGTTCTCCATTACATGATCAGCCTATCTTCTTTTTTCACCCGTACATTTCTGGAGCAGTATGAATTAAAATGCTTCTCCTGCACAATTCTTCTGTTGTAATGTGTTCAAGGAAAGAGCTGTATGGTGGGTTCTTATAATAAATGTAATGATAATAAAACCTTACACCTGTATGGTGCTAAACAGTTTTCAAAGTGTTTTCTTAAACATTAATTTGTTTGGTACTCAGAGCAATCCTGCAAGGTAGGCAGGATAGCTTTATTATCCTCATTTTACAGGAGAAGAAACTAGAGCACAGAGAAAGTTAAGCAATGTCCTTAAGCAATGTATCTAGGACTAGAATTCAATATTTCCATCTTCCTAGTCTGGTATAATTTCCTTTATACCACCTTATTCCCTAGATGATCTTGGGCAAGTCTCTTCACCTATTTATGCTCAATTTTCATCACCTATTAAGTGGATGGGATTGATCCAAATGATCTATAAAATCCTTTCTGACCCCCCAAGTTCTTGGATTCAAAACTGAGACAACAAGGGTATCCATTAAGTGAGGAATGGTTGGAAAAAGTTATCTTATATGAATATGATTGAATGCTATTATGCTGTAAGAAATGATGAAGGAGATGGTTTTGGAGAAATTTGTAAGGCTTAAATAAACCAATGTAGAATGAAATAAGTGGAACCAGGAGAACAATTTATATGATAAAATTGATCAAAGACATTTGAAAGACTTAGGAGCTCTGTTCAACATAATGACCAGCCATGATTCTAAAAGACCCATTATCAAACATGCTACTCACTTCCTGACACAGAAGGGATGATATCAAACTGCAGACTGAGATCTGTTTTGAAGGGACATGGTCAAATGTGGGGATTTATTTTGCTTGATTATACATACTTGTAACATGGGTCTCTTTCTCAATGGTGAGTAGAGTGGGGGAAACAGAAGAAAGAGAAGTTGGATTTTCACTGATTGAAAAAAATTTTAATTTAAAAACATTTTTAATTTAAAAAATGAGTAAATCATATAACTTTGGAAAACTTATGTGAAAATTTGTTATTAAAATAAACAGTTTAATAAATAGCAAAGTAAAAATAGATTAGAATAAAACTAAATCACAAATGCTTTCTGAATTATAAGTTGTCATAAAGAATAGGACCAAGAGAGCAATTGTGCTTGAGCTCTTGCTCTCTTGCGCTCTCTCTCTCTCACTCACACTCACTCACTCACACACACACACACACACACACACACACACACACAGAGCAGGGTCTTCCATCCATGTGATCAAAAGTATTCTGCGTCTGGGGCTCCAATTATTATTAATATTATTATTTGCTATTTTTTCCAGAAGCCTCAGTACATTTCCTAATTAATCACTCCCACTTAATTTCCTAAAGCAATCACATCTTCCCAGTAGGCAAGCAGCCCTCCACCTCCCATACAGGCAAAAGCACCAGCTGGCTCCACAGTTATGTAGGAGTGGGTGTGCTGCTCAAATCCAAGGCCCTTGGACATCAGCCCAAACAGTGGTACAGACACCAAAAACTGGAAGGCAGCTTGAGAAGCATTACTTAAGAGGATGCATTTCTAATACTTTTGGAGGTACATTCCACCCTGGCTCCCTGGTGATACGTGGGTTTCCTGGTAAGCACAAGAAAGATACAATGCTAGAAGGAGTCACAGGTTCCCAATTTTCTTTTGCCAGAGGTCTTTTATGCCATGGATGTCTTTGGTAAGGCAGTGAAATCTATAGATTCCCCACAATATTTCTTTTCAGTCCTTCTTTTTTTAAATTTTATTCAATTGATTAAGAGAATTTTTCCATGGTTGCATGATTTATGTTTTTTCCATCCCTTGATCCCACCCCTCGCCCATAGCCAACGTGTAAAATATAGTATAAAAATATAGTATAAAAAAAGTATAAAGTCACTGGGTTTTATACCACAATAATATTTTAAACATACAAAATACTCTACATTCTAAAGAAAGCCAAAGTTTGGTGAAAATAATAATAAGCAAAATGTGTGGCCCTGGACAAGTCACTTAATCCCATTGCTTAGCCCTTATTGCAATTCTCCTTGGAATCGATACATAGTATCAATTTAAAGACAGAAAGTAAGGATTTTTAAATAATAATTTTTTTTTTCTCTTTCAAGTTCACAAATTCCCAGAAATCTCTCTGTGAAACTCAGACTAAAAAAAATATGGCCTCATGCTGACACCTGGTCTGTTGGAAAATGCAGTGAGATATCGAAGACTTGGGTTCTAATGTGAACTCTGTCACCAATTTATTGTGGGACACTGAGTGATTTAGCTTCTCTGATTTGTCTCTTCCCTCAAAAATAGATTCAATAATCCTTGATTCCTTTCTCTCGTAGGCATAGTTTTAGGGGAAAAAAAAGAAGAAAAAAATATGAAGCTTTAAAAATAAGGCATCACATGAATACAAGTTTCAGTAAGATTCATAGTTTAATTAATTCAAATTCGACTAATTGAGAGTAGACTGAAAGGAAGCTTATCTTTGTACCTTCTATAAAGAGTTTGCTAAGCAAATATACTGTATAAACATGATTTCCAGGAGAATACTTAAAAGTCCTCAAAAGTACAAGCTGCTTTAAAAAAACACTCAGGAATATTAGGGGCCTTATCTTCATTTAAAGTCCTTTTCAGCACTCTGCCCTTAAAGTCTTCCAATTCTAACCTCCTTGCTTTACAAAAGAGGAAACCTTTTCAGAGGGGAAATACATTTCCTACGACCTTATGCTGCTGCCCTATTTGACATACTTGTTACATATCAGTCTTATGCATTCATCAAAGCAATTTCTCCAAATAGTTCTACTAGCAAATATATCTTTGGACTGGTTCCAGTTAGTGAATGATAGCTAAAGTTCTCAAATTATATTTCCTTTTAAAAATATTTTTTCCAATTACATGTAAAAACAATTTTAACATCTTTTTTTTTAAATTTTAAGTTCTAAATTTCCTCTCTCCTACCTGAGATGGCAAGCAATTTGATATTTTTAAAAAATATATCTTAGAGTTAAGGTTTTTCACTAAGCAGCTGGCCTTTGCCTCATTCACAATAAATCGGTAGTGTTATTCTGTATTGGGGTTGTTATATCATCAGTATATTGATCCAAATAAAAGAAAAATAGCCAGGTAAAACTGTGGGTTTGGATACAATGGAGAAAGGTCAGAATCTACCTTGAATTGAATCTGATACTTTAATGCCACACACAAAAAAAAAAATTTCACCTTTCACCTCAGATCCTTAGTGCCCTTTCCTAAAGCTTTGGATGATGGTTCCACAGTCAGGAATGAGGGTGTTGTATTAACAGATGGAATGCACCCCATGCAGAGCTCAGACTCAGGTGAAGAGCCAAAGGCCATATTAATTGGGAAAGTGGAATAAGTGGAAACTTTTCAAGAGAGTCCAAGTTCCTTCCAACTTGGAAATTCTAGGGTTTTGCCACAGTTCTTTCTCTCTTCTCCTTTCTATCCCATGTGAACTGCCTACTAATAGGGAAGAAGGAACAGGAACTACGGTATTACACACTTCCCATCACTGAATTCATATCCACAGCTCAGAATATTAAAATAATACCAACAGTAATAACATCCCATATTTCTACAGCTTTGGAGGTTTGCAAAGAACTCTTTTTGCAGTAACATCGCAACGTTAAGGTAGTTAAGGCTACCATTCCCATTTTACAGAAAAAGTAATTGAGGCTCAGAGAGAAAAGATAATGCCTTTAGTTACAAGGCTAATAAGCAGTAGAGAAATGGGAAACTCTAGAAGGAGCCCTAGATTTTTAAAATCAGGTGCTGTTCATTGCTATTATTCACTCTTGTCTGATTCTTTGTGACCCTATTTGGGATTTTCTTGGCAGAGTTACTGGAGTGGTTTTCCATTTCCTTCTCCAGCTCATCTGACATGCGGGGGAACTGAGGCAAACAGAGTGTCTGTGACTTGCCCAGTAGGCCAGATTTGAACTCATATCTTCTTGACTCCATGCCCAGTCCTCTATCCACTGCACCACCTAGCTGTCCTTTATAATGAGAGCTCTGTTATCTGTGACCTTGGTTAAGGCACTTCTCTCCTCTGGTCCGTGATCTTTAATGCATCTTCCCAGCCTAAATTCAATGATATAAGGTTTGAATACAGGTCTCCAAGCTTTAAATGCATGCCTTCCCCACTATTTCACACTGCTTTTCAAGACAATAAATGTAGCACTGTTTTCTAGGCTTGCTAGCCTCCTGCAAGTTAAGCCTCTTCTCTCCATACCCTAATCCCAAGACTCTATGTTACCTTTGCCATTCTCCTTGTTGTCACCAAGAAGTATGAGGTGAAAAACTCAGCCCTACTGATGGCTTCTGCTGAGCAAAAGTTAATTCCACTGAGGGCTTTTGGTGGAAGGGAAATGTCATAAGAACCAAGCCCAAAGCCCAGATTTTGCAATGTTTTGTTGTTTGGCCATTTCAGACATGAACAATTCTCTGTGACCTCATTGGGGTTTTCTTGGCAATTGTCCTTGAGTGGTTTACCATTTCCTTCTCCAGCTCCTTTTACAGAAGAGGAAACTGAGGCAAACAGGGTAAAGTGACTTGCCCTGGATCACACAGCTAGTGTCTGAGGTCTGATCTGAACTCATACAGGTGAGCCATCCCAACATCCACTGTGCCACCAAGCTGCCCTTTAGTTTGCAACTAAGAGGAATTAATAACTGAATACCATGAACTATTACCATGAATGAACACTATTAATGAGCTGGTTACTCCAGAACAATAGTAATTCTGTCAGATGTTCAAAGCCTAGATTCAGTAGGTGCAAGAAGTACAGGATATTGTTTCAAAGACAACAAAAAAAATTATTTGAGGATATTTTTAATGGAGCGGAATGAACTTTCTGGCCTTGAATCATGTAGCTCAGATACTTCCTGAGAAGTTCAGGACTCTTTTTATGACCATAGAAAGTTCCCTTGGATTAGCCTGAGGTGACTAGTGTTCAGGTTCTTGGGCCTGCGTAATAGAAAATCATCTTGTCCCAGAATCACAGCACTGGGAGAAGCCTCACAGACAAGATCGTCCAAGCTCAACCTCATTCTACAAGTGAAGAAACTGAGTTCTGAAAGACTCAAGGTGACTAGCTCAAGACCACACAATCAAAGGAAATTCCAGATCCGGACTCTGGGTTCTGGATTGGTTATCATTATGCCGCAGTGCAGTAGCAATAAATTCCCTAAAACAAGGGCTCTTAACCTTTTTTGTGTATCTTGGACGCCCTGTCCTTTGGCATTCTGGTGAACCCTGTGGATCCTGAGAATAATCTTTTTAACTGCATAAAATAAGTTACATAAGATTGCAAAGGAAACCAGATATGTTAAAAATAATTCTCTAAATATTTTTAATTATAAAAAAAGTTCATAGATTTCAGGTTAAGAATCCTGGCCTTAGAACCGTCTCCTCCTACCCTGACAAAGCTGTTCTCTGCACTTGGCTATACAAAGTCATATTTAACAAGATATACTTTCAGCACCAGGCTGCTCATGAATTGCTATTTTGCAATGGGGTCCTTTGATCATTAGCAACACAAAGAATCCATAGTGAAGTCTTCGAAGTCCATGCTTCCAGTTTTAAAAAGGAAAAAGAATCTTTCCAGAATATGGCTACAATCAGAATGTAACTGACTCCACTAAGGAGAGAGAAAGAGCCCAGAAGAGATTTTGGCTTTGCAAAATTTTTAGAAATGCACAGGGGAGGGTGTGGTGTTGGATAAGGGAGAAACTTATGGGAAATTCTCCAGAATGCATTAAAATGTACATCTAAACACAGCAGATCAGTTTCCATCTTGTGGTATGAAGTAATTAGAAAAAAAACAACTCAAAGCAGTTAAAAACTCCCATGAGGCAACCCTCCCCCCAACTTTGGATTCCTCCTCTACTCTCTGTTCCCAAGGTTTCTTTGGTCAGTTTTTACTTCTTGGATTTTGCATCCCAAAACCCCAATCAATTGTTCCCCGTGGCAGAATTTGCCTTTTGTCCATCAGTATTTCTGTCCTTTAAGAAATTCAGCATCTCAGAACTCAGGGGCAGCTCAGTAGCTCAGTGGACTGAGCCAGGCCTAGAGATAGCAGGTCCTAAATTCAGATCTAGCCTCAGACACTTACCAGCTGTGTGGCCCCGGGAGAGTTATTTAACCTTTATTGCCTAGTCCTTACCACTCTTCTGCTTTGGAATGGAATGGAACGGAAGGGAAAGGAAGGGGAAGGGGAAGGGGAAGGGGAAAGGGAAGGGGAAGGGGAAGGAGAAGGGGAAGGGAGAAAGGGGAAGGAGAAGGGGAAGGGGAAGGGGGAAAGGGGAAAGGGGAAGGGGAAAGGGAGAAAGGGGAAAGGAAAGGGGAAGGGAAAGGGGAAGGGGAAAGGGGAAGGGGAAAGGGGAAAGGGGAAGGGGAAGGGGAAAGGGGAAGGGGAAAGGGGGAAAGGAGAAAAGGGAAGGGGAAAGGGGAAGGGGAAAGGGGAAGGGGAAAGGGGGAAAGGAGAAAAGGGAAGGGGAAAGGGGAAAAGGGGAAAGGGGAAGGGGAAAGGGGAAGGGGAAAGGGGAAGGGGAAGGGGAAGAAAGGATCATACATCTATTTTTCTGTTATGTTTCCTTCCCTAATCTCCTTCCTTTCTTGACGTCATCCCCTTAAGCCAATCTTTCATATAGCATGAGTGAAGTATTCCTCACCCCTTTTCCCACCCCCAGTAGCACATACCAAGACCATACTTTAGGCACATTTGGTCCATCAGGCCAAGAACCTGCTTCACTTTTTATCTATAACCTCCCTGCATCTTTATGGGGTTGCTGAGTGATTTCTCCTTTAGACCAAAGACCAACTGTACATAAACCACATAAGGAAAGATTGAAGTCAGACAAAGAACCTAGTTCTATTAGTCTGTTGGGTAAGTCGCTTCCCCACTCGCTTTATACATTGAGAATGTTTACATAAAATCATCTCTAGCCTCCCTCACGCCTCTGAGAGTCCGTGACCAGTGCTAAGTTTTCTGGAAATGTAGGTAGCTAACACAAGCAAGAAGCATTCATTTCACCAATTGTGATAGTTCAAGATGGCAGAAGAATGAACAAGAGAACCTTTTCTAGGTTTTGAAGCTGAATTCACTTTAAATTCCCTTCCCTCTCAGCCCCCCCTTCCAAAAGCCCTTTTATTATGTATTTTCTATATACTTATCACCTTATGCCCATGATGTCTCCCCTGAGAGAATATAAGCTAGATAGCCTATGTGGTTTTCCCAATGTCATCCAGGTACTAAGTTGCTGAGCCAGAATCTACATCCAGTTTTTCCCACTCTTAATCTAATACCCTTTACAGGATGCCACAGTGAGTCTGTTAGGAGGGAAGGAGGAGGAGGCAGGGTATGGAAGAGAACCAGGTCCTGGAGTGTAACCTCTATACTTGTTAACTGGCAAGAGGTGGAAAGGGAGGTGCCAGCTTCTAGCTGGAAGAGTTATGGTGCACATGTTGTACATGTTCCACTCAACCCTTGGCGGCTCTTGTTATCCACAACCCGCACTTTCCAAAGGAACCAGGTGACTGTTGTTTCAGAACCGCTACTAATGAGTCTCCACAGAACAGGGAGAGCAATCAGAGAAGGGGCACTGCTAGCCAAGGGCGGGTTCTCAACCTTTCCCCTGACTTTGCCCTAGCTGCTCCTGCCTCTCAAGCCATCTCTACAAGGACGCCCAGGCTCCTCGACCTCTGTTTGGCCAGATCCTGCAGAAGGGAACAAGTAAGGGTCCCCTCCTCCACAAGGAACTGATGTTAAAGGTATGAGTTAAATCCCAGAGCAAGCCCTGGAGTAGAGATGTCCCCACATAATGCAGTGCTATATCTCCTTACTTACCGACACCCTAAACTGCTGCATGAGCAAAGTGACAGTGCTTATGAAATACTTCTCAAATAAGGTCAGTGTTCTGTGCATACTTAAGGACTCTAATAAAATTCAGAACTCTTGAGCTGTTTGCCAACTAGCCGCTAAGGCACACTTGAAAGCTTTCTCTGATACAATTGTTCTCAGATTAATATTTTCCCCAGGAGTTCCCCGCTTCTATTTTTTTAATGATGTGCAAGTTATCTCTATATCTGTACCATTAAAAGGGGATGAGAGGAACTCACTTTTCATCGATTATTCTTAGGGGTTTAGCATTGTTCCAAAGTTTCCCCACAATACCATAAATCTCATTTCTTAGTCAAGCATGGTGGCCCCTGTCTCATCAGTCACTTTGGGAGGAAAAGGAAAAACAGTTTGCTGTTTTTGTATGAGCTACATGGTGTTGGCACAAAGTCCAGGTCTCTTCCCTTGTGATGGAAGCTTGACATACCACACGCACACTAACCAAAGACCATCATCTCTACCAGGGAATGACAACAAAAAGGATTCAAATGCACGAGAGGCTGAATAAGGAACTACAGAGATTATGGACACGTAAAACTAAACTCCTGTAAATTATGGGTCTGAGGTCTAGAATTGTGTCTATATTATCCACTTAGCAGTCTGGTGTTCTGAATGCAGGAAAACCCTAAAGATACTACTGAGAGAGTTCCTGCTGTAGCCCTAAAATTCCTTATCTGGCCCTAATGTCTGCAGAGTTTTAATGGTAAATTTTTAAAATGCAGGATGAAACCCCAAATCAAAAGGAAATACCAATGGGCCCCTCCATAGACAATATTAAGTCATGGATCTGAGGTCTAGAATTGTGGGGTGGCCTAAAGTTGAGGCACAGATCAAAATGGCCAACAGGAATAAAACAAAGGTCAGTTTTGTCAACCTTGCCAGAGTGAAAGAAAATAAGCACTTATTAAGTATCCTCTGTGTATAATGATTATAGTTTTTCTTTTATATAAATTGTATATGCCTGTACATATTATACACACATGTGTATAATATGTAGAGACATGTACATTTATGTATTTGTGTATATATGTATAATATATTTATAAGATTTTATAAAGATTGTCTCATTTGATCTCTACAGCAACCCTGAGAGGTAAGTGTTATCATTATCTCTATTTTATAGACAATGAAACTGAGGCTTAATAAGTGGAGGTTAAGTGATTTGTCACAGGTCATAAAACTAGTAAGAGTCTGAGGCTGAATTTGAACTCAAGTCTTCCTGACTTCAGGTGCAGTGTTCGATCCACTGCACCACCTAGCTGCTTCTAAGTGATACATTAGCATTTGTGAACACCATTTAAATGCTCTACTCCAATAGCATAAAACCTATCAAATTGGTTTAGGAGGATCCCAACTCAAATAAAAGGACCTAGAATCATGACTATGCCCCATATCTATCACAGAGCTGGATGGTGGCAGAGCAGGAGAGATTGACATCCTTAAAACTTCTGTCACTAACTCTCATACCTACCAGCCTTCCTATAAAAACCAACTCCCTGTTTTGCAGGAATGAAGTTTTTAGGCAGTGACATCCTCAAGGAAGAATTCTAACTTTCTGATTTGCCTTAAATAGAGCCTAGCAGTGTTACATGTAAACCAAAGGGATCATGTGTAAACCATCCAATGCTTTTTAAATGGTTTTGATAATAATGATCATGAACTAGGTGAGAGTTTTCCAGGCCAATGTCACGTTTGGGGAACTTTCTAAGAATATTGGGACTTGGAAACTATTGGTCTGAGCTAAGAAGATTCTATCTGAAGCCCACCTTAATCCACTATAAATCTTGAGTTTAAGAACATTCAGGGTCTCTCTGGTCTTTTGACTTTTGTCTTGCCACTGGACTCTGGGCATGAGAATGAGACTGATGACTTTGGACAACTCTGCTTCCCTTAAATCTATTTCACGGTGTGTCAAGACATCACGCTGTGATGTCCCTGGTTCCCTTCAAAATGAAATCTCGAGGTTAAGGATCATGATTTCTATGGTCCCTTCCCAATGTGATCCTATAGTGTTCTGATCTCACTTCAAAAATGTCGGTGTCTTGTAGCTAGTGGAAGGCAGAGACAGAAGAAGACCAGAAGACGGCACGCTAAGAGGCATGACACAACTAAGAACAAAGCAAGAGATAGAGGAGGTACAAAAGCTGGCCAGTGACAAGACAAACACTAAGGCTGAGCCAAAAGTCTGGAAATTGGAATTTAGTCTGAAACCAAGATATAAATAAAATATGGAGACCAATCTAAGACAAGTGTTTGGAAACCAAACAAGTAAGCAGAAACAGTGTGTTTGTGTGTGTGTATAGTATAAATACATGTATGTGTATAATGTGCATCATACATATACATACACACATGTATATGTTTACGTGTGTTATATACATAGACATGTATATACTATATTATGCATGTGTGTAACTGGAAATCTTGTGCTTTTGAACTAGTTTCCCAGGAGCCCACTAACTTCCTGTCGTTACGTGCTGATGTAGACAGGGAATAAATTGGGTGGGGTTTCTGGTCTCATTCTCTTTGCTTCCTGGGTTGGGACATAGTGGAGTAGGCTGTTTGATGGCAACCACAAAGGGACAGTTATCAGGAAACTGATAACTCAAACTAAATGACCACTCATTGTAAAAATTAAAATTAATCTATAATAATGTCAAATATTGTGTTTTTATAAGATCTATTAATAATCACTAGAAGTAGCAATATAGAAAGGTAACAAAATAAAACCACATGTCCATGGCTAGTCTACCTACCTATTCAAACAGCCCACTCTACCAGGTCCCGACCCAGGAAGCAAAGAGAGTGAGCCCAGAAACCCCACCCAATTTATTCCCTATGTCAGCACATAGGAAGTTGGTGGGCTCCTGGGAAATGCAGTTCAAAGGCACAAAATTTCCAATTACACACATGAATACTCTTACATATATGTATAATACATCCTACACATGTCTGGGTATGTTGTACACCCATGACTATATATAACATGTGTGTGGTGTGGAATGCATATATACATGTATAGACATATGTGTATATCTAGATATACACATGTGTGTGCTTATATATATTGTTGAATCATTTTGATTGGGACTCTTTGTGACTCTATTTGGGGTTTTCTTGGTAGAGATAGAGTTGTTTGCCATTTTCTTCTCTGGCTCACTTTATAGAAGAGGAAACTGAGGTATATATTTCCCAGGTCACATAGCTAGTAAATGTCTAAAGCTGGATTTGAACTCATATAGGCTAATGTTCCTGACTTCACTGAGAGTTCAGTGCTCTATCCAGTGCACCATCTAGTTGCCCATACATATGCATACATACATACATGTGTATACATAAATACATACATACATACAGGCCAAAATTAAATCGTAGATCAGATAGTAGGCAAGCAGAGAGGAGCCAGAGGTTACAAATACTGATGGATAATTCAAAATAAGTGAGCAAAAGTCTAGAAAGGCTGTCAATTAACTAGGAGATCCATTGAAGCCAAAAGATAAAATGAGGGTAAAGAGTAAAGGAAGGAAGGCCCAGAAAAGCTGTCTGGTCTGAAGCCATGGCACCCTAAGTGAAGTTCTGCTCCAGGCAAGAATCTTAATGTTAAAGCACAAACCAAACCCAGGGTGTAGAATTCATGTCTGTCAAATATGGAAAGCCCAAAAGCCCACAGAAAAGCATCTGGTGAGACAGCAAAGAGAAGGGGAAAATATGGTAGCAAAACCAAATAGCCTCTTTGGGAACCACAGAATATTCAATTAAAGTTAAGTCAACCAGTCAGACACGATACAAAATGAAAAGGATACCAAGAAAGCCAAAAACAGGTCCAGCTCTCAAGGAGCTCACAATCTAATGAGGAACACAATATACAAACAAGGGGCAGCCAGACCTAAGTTTAAATTCAATCTCAGACTTTTCCTAACTGTATTCACTTAACTTAGCTTCTGTTGGCTTCAGTTTCCTCATCTGTAAAATGGGGATAATAAAAGTACCTATCTTCCAGGGTTGTTGTGAGGATCAGATGAGAATACAAAGTATGTAAAGTGCCTAGCACACAGTAAACACTATATAAATGTTAGCTATTACTGTTATTGTTATCATGAAACAAATTGGAATAATGCCAGAGAGAAGGCACTACCATTAAAGAGAACCAGAAATGGGTAAGATTTTAGCTAAGACTTGAAAGAAGCTAGAGAGGCTAAAAGGTAGAGGTGAGAGGGAAGAGACGTCTAAGCATGAGAGATGGACAGGGAAAATGCCTGGAATTGGGAGATGGGATGTTATGGAGTAAGGGGAAAACCTGTGGTACATTAGTTGATAGTTTCATCATATCCAGATGATCATTTTTCAAAGCATTCAGGAATGAAGTCACAAAGAAAATTTTAAAACGGTGTCTGCCTTCAAGAAGCTTTCATTATACTCAAGTATTAGAACTGAAAGCAGGCCTTAGAGAATAGTACAAAGCCCTCGTTTTTAAGGATAAAGAAATTGAGTCTTCAATAGTAGTTTTCCCAAGGTCACAGAATGGAAGGACTGGAGACCAGAGCAAGGCAAATGGGTCAAAGCCAAGCAGATAAGCAGAAGGTCATTAAGACAGATGTTAGAACAAAAGAATAGGTAAGAAAACAAACCAAAAGGTGGGAATTAGGAGATGACATTTAGTAGAAGAGCTGAGACTAAAGCTAAATAAATCTTTCTATACTCCCACTCAAGAATTCTGACTCCAATCAATGGGTACCACCGATGGGAAATTTCTAACATCTCTAAGTGTCAAAGGTTTAAAAGGTTCTAGCCTCTAAGCATAATTCCTTAGGTCAAGTACAGAGAACAACCCCTCCTACACACTCTCACTCTCTCTCTCTCTCTCTCTCTTAAAAATAAAGATTTCAGCTCTACAGTTCTGTTTGATTTTGAGAGAGTTGTAAGTAGAAAGAGAACTGTTTTCCTACAACTTAACACACAAACACATGGGTAACGAGAGGACGAGGACAGGTTTAAGGTAAAGTTGGAGAAAGCAATTCATAGAGGCTCCCATGCAATTTTGTTTCTCATGCCAATGTTATCTAAGCAAAATGTTTCATAGGCTGCTTGTCTTATAGAAGATACCTGAGATGGAAAAAACCATTGGCCTGATGAAGCAGAGACCACCTCAGTTCTGATAGGAGCAGGAGTGGATTCCAGAGGCAGAAAAATTTTCCAAGGGAAAAGTAAAGGGAAAAAATAGCCTAATAACATGGAATGTAGCATCCTAACCAGGAAGGAATGAGACTCAAGCCACGGTGGAAATGGTTGACATGAAGCTAAGGATTCTTAGAAAATTCAATAGAGAAATTATATTCTAACAGTAACTCGCTGGGAGTCTAAACTAAAGAATCTGAGGAGTGACTCAAAAACGAGGGTTGAAGCAACAGAGCCCAAGTAAGGAAAGCTTATGATGTCGTAGGCAGGCCAGCGAGACCTCAGCAGCTTTATCCACCCCGGCCAAAGAGAACATGATAATATATTTATGCAATGCAAACCTCAGACCACATAAAAACTCTGCAGTAAGCAGAGGACTAACCTTCCAAATAGCTTCTCAATTTGGATATGCTGTGGAGTCAGGGTCTACAATACTCTCTATGGGATACTAAGCCCTATTAGGAAAGCTGGAAATAGATGAATGAAGGGACCACAGGAGCAGCAGAGTCCAAACCCAAAATACAATCACCCTCAACACTCACCATGGCCAGATCTCTTAGACCTCTCCCAAATTAATTTATTCCCAGGGAGCTATGCACTCAGGATAGCAATCCCTACACTCCGGAAGGGGGAGGTAGAGAAGAAATATGTTAATGTTTTAGGAGGTTGGGCAACAATAGCTTCAGCAACAAATATGAATTAAAGAACTCACTGTCTTATAGAAAAGGCTAAAACTTAGTTCATAGGATTTAGAACTGGAGGGATATGAATAAAGTTACTCAGGGAAATCCCCTTGTTTTTCAGAGAAGGAAACAGAGGCCCAGAGAGATAAAGGTCATACGATTCAATTCAGTTTTAATACGTCCCCTAAATTGCTTAGAAGTAGCCTACTTTGATTAGCTTCTTCATCTTGGAGCTATGGGGTTCTCTTTCTGCCATTTTTCAGTCTGGGCTCTTCCCAGGCAACAGCTATCTAATAAACCCAGCATTGGACACCATGAACAGAATTTAAAACAGTGTCCTACTCCCTTCTCTTTTATCCCAGCTCTGAGAAATGGGCCAGGCAGGATTTGTTTCTTTTCTGGGTTGCTTTTCCTTCTTAATTTCAGGTGCCAAAGATGATCCTTTGGTAACTTTGGAGCCAGGATTGCAGGCAGGATGGCATGAGATCTAAGCTAGGGTTCCTGGGACTAAGGAGCCCAAGAGGGGTTTGGGCTTGAAACTGGGACTCTGCTCTACAGAAACTGAGCTAAACTATGAACCAAATCCCCTTCTACACCCCAGGGATTGAGGTGGTAGGGATAGGGATTCATGCTTACCAGTATCTGAAGAATGAAGAAACATTATTATGTTTCTGATTATATTTTTGAAGTCAAATCATTGTTCTGGTTGTGTCTGACTCTTCATGACCCCTTTTGGGGGTTTCTTGGCAAAGAAACTGGAGTAGTTTGCCATTTCCTTCTCCAGCTCATTTTACATATAAGGTAACAGAGGATTCGATAACTTGCTCAGAATCATCAGATCTGAACTCAGGTCTTTCTGACTTCCAGGCCCATGGTTCTATCCACTGAGTTAACTAGCTGCTCTTTTAAGTCAATATTCCTCTGTAAATGCTCCACTCTCATATTTGTTTTCTTCCTGTCCATCTCCCCATTAGATTGTGAGCCCCTTGAGGGCAAGGACTGTCTTTCTCTCTTTCCCACACACTCACTACTTTACCTATCACATAGTTGCTGTTTAATATATGTACTTCAATGCGTGACATTCTCTCTAGGTAAAAGGTAATGGGCATACGGAACAGAGCTTAAAACAAAAGGGAAAAGACTTGGCACCTAGTAAACTCTTAATAAATGCTTATCGATTGACTGACTGATAAAAGCAACCTCTAAGAGCTGAAAAGCACAGCTAGAATTCAAATCAGGTCTTTCAGCTAAAGATTCTGGGAGTTTTTTCTACTATACTACTATTCCTCTCATTACATGACTGTCCTCTTTCCACACTCTTCCCAACTGGGATAGTCCTATTTAAATTTAAGGGTAGGGTGTTATGGGTAATGGATTGCCTTAAGAAATAGACCACAGTGTGCCAGAGCAGGCTAACCCTCTCTTCCTGGCTCACTTAGGGTCTATGGTGTCCTAGAAAAGCTTCCTGGAGAAGGGGGATTAACCCCCAGGAGACAATACATGCCTTCCCAAATCTGAAAGGGTTAAAGCCATCTTACATAATGAGGGTGGAGTACACTAGTAAATACAGCTGTTTCAAGTAAAAAGCAATAACAGAGGCAGACACGGGAAGTCAGCAAAAGGAGGTATTTAAGGAAAGATAGAAGGAATGAATGCATTTTATTTTAAACCAGGGCCAAAAATTCCCCCATGAAAATCCACACAGAAATAAATAAATAAATGGACTGAAATCAAGAATTTATTTAAATGAACCACAAAGCAGCACACCCCTGGAAAAGATATAAACCATTTTAACAGTAATCTTCACTTAATAGAGAAGGAGCCAATCAGGCCAAGTTTACTGGGAGCAGTCATGGGGACCCACACAACAGAAGTCCAGCCAGGGAAGCCTGTCTAGACTAAGATACGGAGAAGAGCTAGGAGAGAGCAAAGAGCATGGAATGTTATCCTCTGGAAAGGCAGCCTGAGAATATCTAGTCCAGTCTACTAATATTACAAATGAAGAAACTGAGGCCCAAAGAAGCAAGACTAAGGTTGAAAGTCACAGAGTTAGGGAGCAGAACACAGAATAAAATCCAATTCTCTCCCCTCTGCCATAATGTCACCTCCTCAAGCACTACCCACAAAGCCAACTTCAGGGAAACCCAAAGTTCATTTGTTTTTTCCTTGCCTACTGAACAGTCTTATCGTTCCAATACTTCTTTAGTCCCCAGTGGCTACAAATGCCAGGATTCTAGGTTCAAGTGTCCAGATGCTTGGGGAACAGCCTGGTTGACCTTGGAAGCATTGTGGTCAAGTGAGGGAAAGTCTATGACACAGTGTTGGTTTTTATTGGACACAACCACCAGGGAAGCTTGCCGTCATCTGGAGTGATGGAGAAAATTAAGTTACCACATTCTCACGTTTCAGCCTTTTGCCGTTTTCCCTTACAAACAGGAAATGTTTATTTAAATACAGCAGTCTCCAGCATGTGCTAGGGCCAAACTAAAACCCAAAGATGTCCAATCCTGCCCTCACTCCTGTCCTTTGTTGTTGGGGCCACCACCTTTCTGCTGGTGAAAAATGGACCCCGCCTGTCTCTTGGCAGGAATGGGGGGAGAGAGCCTGCAAGGGTTCATTTTCATCCGTCTTGCCTTTTTTTTTCAGGCTGAGGTTGTGGTTAGAGAAGAATCACATCTGTGGACTCCTTTTGTACTTTAAAGGGTAAATGCAACATCTGTTTACTCTGGACTACATGGTAAATGTTTTCATTTCAGCCACTATTCACTTCCTCCCTTCACAGTTCCTATCTTTGCAGCACAGATAATAAATTACACCAAAATCTCTGCTATATTTATTTAGCTTTCTTGTGGGTGTCACCTCCTTAGTTGGGGGAAAAAAAGTAAGTAGTTATAAGAGACAGTAAGGGATTCTTTTCTCCTATGAAGTGCTGACATAATGATGGGGAAGCTGGAACACAGATCCCAGCTTGGATACTCATTTAATTATTGGCAATTTAACAGGGTTCCTTGAAGTCGTGTAAAGAGAAATCTGAGTGATTTTCTGAGTATTCCTATTTTCATCAAAATTATATTGTGAATAAAAGTGCCTTTTATATTTAAACATACAAAAATTCTCAAAGCAGAAGTTTTTATTACAGCAAAGACTGAAATTTGACAGGGTTGACATCACTTGGGAAATAGCAGAATAAATTGTGGTATATAAATATAGTGGAATTTTATTCTATCCTGATACATTATGAAAGGAATTATTACAGGGAAACCTGGGAAGACTTGTATAAACTGATGCAGAGTGAAGGGAGTAGAATCAGGAGGTTAATTAATACAACTACAATCTTTAAAAAAAATGTAAACATTGATAATTCTGATTAATTCAGTTCTTGTTGTAGTTTGTTTCCAATTGTTTCAGTCTGGTCACTCTATGTGACTCCATCTGTAGTTTTCTTGGCAGAGATACTAGGGTGGTTTGCCATTTCCTTTTCCAGCTCATTTTATAGATGAGGAACTAAGGCAAACAGGGAGGGTGTGACTTGCCCAGGGTCACCCAGATAGAAAGTGTTTGAGGTTAGATTCAAACTCAGAAAGAAGGGTGTTCCTGACTCTAGTATTCTATCCTAGTATCTCTAGTATACTCTATCTAGAGTATCTAGTACTCTATCTAGTAAGCCTACTACTCTATCCATTGCAACACTTGACAATTTAATTAATGGCCAACCACAACTTCAAAGTGGCAACAATGAAATGAGGTATTTAATAGGGAGACAAGATTTTCATTACAAAATGAGATGTACATTCTTTGACACTGTCACTGTATGATTTTTTTTTTTTGCTTAACTGTTTATTGGTTTCAGGGCTTTAAATTTTCCAGGGTGGATTAAGAGGGAAGTGATAGTGATGCAAAAAATAATAGCTTGTATTTAAACCAGCTTTTTACAAATATCTCATTTTATTCTCACAATATCCCAGTAAGTTGTGTGCTATTTATTATCTCCATTTTATAGATAAGAAAATTAAGGCTGAGAGGTTAAGTAATTTGCCCCGGATCATTTAGCAATTAAATTTCCAAGTCTGATTTGAGTTCAGGTCTTCTTGACTCCAGACCCAGTGTTCTATCACTGCCTCACTTAATTTCCTAATTGTCATTAAAATCAATTAAAAAAAATCAGAATGGAGCAAAAGAAAGTTGAAAGGGAAATAGGTAATTCAGGCATCTTTGGGCCTAACATGCTGACTGGCTATACATGATGGGGATTTGCAATTCCACATACAAATCTATTTTTCTGTTCTTCTTTTTATGTGAAACATCATCAGTGGAGTTTAAGTTCAGATAACAATGAAAAATTTATTTTTAAAAGGTGCCTTTTGAGGAGGATACAGTTGATTCCTGAGTGGGGTAAGACCTCAGGGAGAAGAGCAAATTGAACAATCTCTTCTTCCTTATGAAAAGGTATTTTTTTATCCCTTCAAGTACAGCAAAAAAAAAATGGATGCAAGGCATCTGATTTCAAAGCTAACATAGCTATTGCCCATGAAAGAACCATGGGAAGTTTAAAAGCCTCTTAGAAAGAAATGTACAGTTTCCACTCTCATGCCAATACCTTATATTCTTCCAGTTAAGTCGTTAGCTTTCTTTCTTATATACAATTGAAAACAAACAAACAGAAATTTTTCCCTGTAGAAATCCTTAGTATGGCCAAGCTTAACCTGGAAATACCCAGGATTCTGAGAGAGCTTGTGGAATGGAAACTTCATAACTGAATTTTCTTTGAATCTCAAATCAGGTAAGAAGCTTTCTCTCCAGAATGGGTCTGTTTTTACTCTTCTCTTCTTCCTCAATTTTTTTTTTAAATTGTGTGTGTGTGTGTGTGTATTGTATCCTCCCACAGGATACAAGTTGCTTCAGAGTAGGGCCAGATTTTAGTTTTTATATCCACATGTCTATCCAGTAGAGGGCTTTGTATATAATAGGTACTTAATACACACTTGCAGAATTGCATTGAGAGGGTAGAAGAGGGAAACAAATGGAAACTCCAGGGGCATGAGGAAATAGTGATGGCTTGGCTACCTCTGATTTCAATCATGGTCACGCCTGAGCCAGCTGCTACCAATCAGCCTTGGTCAGGGTGGCAATAATGCCCAGAAACAACATACCTAATGCCCAACCACCAAGACTACTAGCTCATACAATGCCCATAGACTGAGATATTCTAAGCACCTAACATCCATTATTTCTTTTAGGATACAAAATAATGGGGGAAGGTCTTTGAGATATTTATCATCCCCATCTTACTGAAGAAGAAATGGAAAAAGGTTGACAGTGATCAGATATCATCATATAAGTGTGTGTGTGTGTGTGGGGGGGGGTTAATCAGGGGACTTCCCTGCTCCATCTACTAAGCTTATAGGGAATGGATCGTCTTTGCCTGGCCTTTTCATTGTATCTCTCTAGAGAAGACATGGAAATCCCCCTTCATGTCATGAAAAGGATACCTCTCAGTACCTGGGGATAAACTGGCTGCCTCAGACTTGGAAAAGGGGAGGATTGGGAGCAGAGGAAGGAAAGAAGAAGGGCACAAGCATATGGCCCTTATGTGCCAGGTATTGTGCGAATTACTTTCAAATACTAACTCATTTGCAATCAGTTCTGAAAAGGCATCCTGTGAACCTCATTTCACAGTTGAGGAAACTGAGGCAAAATTCAGCATCTTACCTAGCTTCACACAGCTAGAATGTGTCTGAGATTGGATTTGAACTCACGTCTCCCTGATTCCAGGCCCAGTGTTCTTTCATTGAGGCACCTAGCTGCCTCAGATCATCGTAGGATTGAATTTTATCATTTTTGTCTTTGTATTTTCATCACCTTGTACAGTGTCTGGCATACAGTATGTGTTTGACAAATGTTGGTTCGTTGATTGAACTGTTACAGGAGCAACCATTTCTTTGTGCTCATCTCTAAAAGTCTTCAATCACAGACTCCACTCTTCTTTTTGAGAAGACAGGTTAGAGCAGAGTTAAAAAAAAAGGACCTGGATCCTTGGGTAGGGGAGGAAACCTCCCTACCCAGGAGCCAATAATGGCTGCTTTGGGAAAGAATACATGAGAATAGATTATGCTTTCACCCATGGAACCCTAATGGAATTCGAGGATTCTAAAATTTGGTCCCAAACTTGGAAAGGCAGAGGCATGACCATCTTAGTTCAAGAGAAGGCAGCATGGAAAGGGAAACCATGTGGTATATGTATTGAAAGTTCCTGAATCTCATCTTCTGGAGGAGTTCCAAGTGTTCCTTAATCCTTCGCCTTCTGGACGTGTGCATGTATGAGGAGGGGCAGCAGCAGGAAGAGAAGGATTCTTGGGCAACAAGATCCAAGAATACAGATTTGATTTCCTAGGCAAAGCTAGATTTTTGGAAAGAGGAGGATCCAGCATAAATATCAGAGATATAAGATTAGCAAAACCCAAACAGAGATGGGAAAGACTCAAAACTTTTCCCACTGCTATAACTATGAATTATTTGGCCTCCAAGTTCAGTATTCTTTTTACTAAAACATTCTTTCCTCTTTTAACCCTCCCTCTTCCCCCAGTTAGGAGTCATTATTGTAGAAGTCATGTTGAAGAGCCACCATTCAGTCCAATCAGAAATTCACTAACACATAGCAGCTCCAAAGCAGATGTGGTAGATGTTGTGCTTGGGTCATGTGATGGGGA
This sequence comes from Monodelphis domestica, assembly GCF_027887165.1. Lineage (NCBI taxonomy): Eukaryota > Metazoa > Chordata > Mammalia > Didelphimorphia > Didelphidae > Monodelphis > Monodelphis domestica. The sequence goes on from NC_077227.1 coordinate 374,890,660, forward strand.
GAAGAAAGAACCTTCTTCAACAAGGTTCTCTTATCTTTGGACTGTTAGGGAAATGCAGCAGGAAACTCTTGTCAAATTTTCAGTTCACCAAAACAATAGCTATTGGAAGATGACACCTCAGAATGGCAGGATTTATTAGTTTATTTATAGTAAGGGGATATTTTCTGACATGGTCAGAAAAACAGAATTAAAACCCATGCAGTTTTCATGGAGTTGCTGTCTCCTTGTCATCTAGAACTCTGCCCAGAGAGTATTTTTGCCGATCTTTGTCTGTACTAACACTTGTTACATTAACACAAGATCATAAAAGTGGCTGAGTTAAAGGGGAAAAGAAATAGAATTTATAAACAAACCACTCAGCCAGCCACATCAATAAAACAAATATTTATCAGCAAGGCACTTCTATTTAGTGGAAAAAGCAATAGACTGAGAGGGAAAAAAATCTAGGTTCTAGTCCAAGGTCTGCCATAAACTAGTTATGTGATTCAAACTAGAGAATAACAGGACTTAGAAGCATAATAATAATAATAATAATAATAATGAAGGCCATATAAGTAGTACAGTTAATAGACTACCAATCCTAGAGTCAGGACTAGCTGTACAAGCCTCTCTCTACCTCAGTTTCCTCAACTGTAAAATGGGGATAATAATAGTAAGTACTATTAATGCAAGCCATTGTTATTATAAAGACTGACATTCATATAGTATAATAGTATTCACTTGATTTCATTTGATCCCCATTAAAATGAGTTTCCCCATTTGTAGAATCTTTGAGGACAAGGACTCTCTTTTGCCTTTTCTTTCATGCCCAGGTTTTAGCATTGTACCTGGAACAGAGTAGTTGTTGAATAAATATTTACTGACTGATTGATTCTCACAACAATCCTATGAAGCTGGAAGGATAATCTAAATCCTGGGTTTGGTTTCTAACCAAACTCGGGCACTCACCAATATGCAACCTTGAGCAAGTCATTTAATCTCTTGGGTAAATCACTTTTGCCTCTTCTAGCTTTTAGTACCTTCATTAAAAAAAGGATCCTTTTCATTTTAATATCAATACCTAGAATATACTCTGTACACAGCAGTCACTTAATGCATGTTTCTGGATGTGAACTGAATATTATTCTATAATGTATCCTTCCAGGCTTAAGGTTTAAACAAGAATGTTGAGGCCTAGAAAAAATTCTCCAAGAATTATAGTAAATCAGTACTGAAGGCCATTTTGAGTTGTGTCAAAGGCAAGGAGACTTTGGAGCCAAAATGAGCTACTAAGAACAAAAGAAGACCTAAGGAAGATTTGAAGAGTACCTGACTATTCTAGTCATTGCTCGGATATGTATCAATTATATGACCTTAGAAAAGTCACTTCCCTAAGCCAATTTACTACCAGTAAAATGGTGATAATTTTTGCACAATTCAACTTTACAGTGTAGTTGTGAGAAAAACACTTTGTAAATTGTAAAGCTCTGAAACCCACTTAAAAGGGAACTGTTGGATTGCTATTATAATCGTTTTAGCTTCATCCTAACCCAACTTGAGCTTTAGAGTCAGACACATTTGGGACCTGACAAACTATCCTTTCATATACACGGGGCAGGACTCAAGAGAGTGGCAGAGACACAAGAGCAAGGAAGTCCCTATCATTCATGAGTGATGCCTTCACCCACTTCTGGGCTCAGTTCCCTGGGCTATTTCCCCTTCTTTCCACCATCTCCACTGCCTCCTCCTTCCACAATCACTGTGGACCACAGCAAGGCTGACTCGGAGGTCCCAGAGAGGTCCAAGTTTTGAATTTTGTTCAATGATAAAAATGATAAACCTTTCCAAAACGTTGACATCTGAAAAGTAAATATTTGGTTGCACAATTGGGGTTAAAACGAGGGTCAATCCATCAAACTCTCAGAGTGGCTCCCCACTGCCAAACACAGAAGATAGGAAGCTGAGTGCGGTTTGTAAGATTATACTGCTCGCTCTCATTTAAGGGGCCCGTCAGCATTTCCATTCTAGACCCCACTTTTTTATTTGGACGCATTTGTAACTGAGCCATTAAAACAAAACAAAAAACCTGGTCTGCAACTTGGCATCTCAAAGGGTCTGTGCTCTGGAGGAAGGTTTCTAAAGAATCTCTTCTAAGATCACTGTGTTCCTGTGAAGTTGGGCAGGCTCTCCTTCATATACATACACGTTAACTTTACTTGGCATGGCAGCCTTCTGATGGCTAGCATCTAACTAAACTCAATGTCTTGGTCCCCGCTCCTGACACTGACACCCAGCCAGCCGGGTGCCTGTCTCTCTGAACCGCACAGAACTCTTGCCCCCACCCAAGCTCTGTTCCATTCCGGGTGCGCTCCGTTCTCAGTCTGTTAGAAGAGCCCCTCCGGGTTCTAGTCCCCACCGCCAACACTCAGAATGGCAGAGCACAGCTTACTGTCTCCCACCAGGAAGGGAACTCCTGCCCACCTGGTTGCAGACCTGAACGGCCTGAGGAGCGTTGGGAAAGGAAGGTTGCCTCAGCTCTCCCAAGGAAAAAGAAAGCAGTCCTCCGTCCAGACCTCCTCCCAGCGGGTGCGCTGGGGTTGGTCTCTGCAAGACAGCCCAGGTGGGTGGCCCGGGTCTGATCAAGAAAAAGGAGAGAACTGGGGGTAGCGGCGAGAGGCTACTTACAGGCGTTCAGCGTTGCGAGGGATCCCTCTGGGCACCGCCCGGAGGCCCAGCCCGTGGCAGTCCACGCTAGCGGCCGAACAGGTACACTTGGTGGGGCAGGCTGAGACTGGGGGCCAGCTCAAGGCGCTTACCAGTACGAGCACCAGCGTCAGCGCCCGCCAGAGGCGCGCGGAGCCGGCTCCTGTCCGACTGAGGGCCATGCTGTCCGGGGGCCCAGGCTGGCCGCGCTTGTGCCCGCAGCGCAGCGCAGCACTCGGGGCCCGGCGGAGACTGTCCCGCCGGCCGGAATGCAGCCGAGCGCAGCCGCTGGAGCGTTGGCTGCAGCGAAGAAGGCTGCGGCGAAGCTGAAAGCCGGCAGCTGGGCGCAGCGCAGCGCAGCCGGGGGCGGCCTCGGGCGGGGGAGGGGGAAAGGGAGGGAGTCAAGGCGCTAGAGAACCGGCGCTCCTGCCTGAGGGGGCGGGGCAGGGGGCCCTACGAGGCTCGTAGGAGGGGGTGCCGGGGAACGGGCACGATCCTGAGCTCAGGCGCACGGGACGCTAGTGGAAAGAGGCGCACGGGGTGGCGGGGGCTCCATCCAAGGGGTTCGGGCTGCCCCGCTCCGCATAGCCCAACCTGCCCAGGTGGGAAGCCGGGTAGCTAGCTGGGCTCCTGGCGCTGAAGCTGGGGTGGGGGATAAGGGGTTGGGCTCAGGCAGGCTGTCCAGAGCACGGCGGTGGTGGTGGCGGCAAGAGCAGCAGGGGTACGGGGTGGGCAAGCGAGCTGGCCAGTTCTCCCTCTCTCCATTCACTGAGCAGGGCAGACACAGGAGACGTGGGGCCCACCCCTCCCGCCCCCCCAAAAACGCCAGCTCTGCCTCCTATTGGCTGCGCCACTTGTGATGTCAAGTAACTTGGGAACTTTGGAGAAGCTACCGCGAGTAAGGACGGGAGGGAGGGAACTGGTGGGAAGGGGCCGGGGGTCTCGTAGTTGGGACAGTGGGCGTCCAGGTGTAGAGGATCGTCCCTGAAGGCAACATCGAGCACTGTTCATAAAAACACACACAAATCACTGCCCGCACTACTATGCATAAACGAAGGCCCACACTAGGAGAAATGGTGAAGTTAGCGTTTGTTTTCTGAACCTTCCGGGAACCCTACGGGACTGAGCTTCGTTTCCCTCCGTGATTCTTGTCCTAGCTCGATGATTTTGGTACTACTGTTGCCTTGTACCACTGTCAAAAGCTGCTGTTGAGAAAGACTGATAAACTCGTTCAAACTGAGATTTAAATTATTGATAACGTTTAATGTTACCCTATTGGGGGGATTTGCATTGAACAATCCAATGGATCTGTGAACTCATCTTTATAGTGTTCCCTCTAAAGGCTCAGATCACAGGCCACAGCTAACAATTCACACCTGCCTATCCTGTGAAAGTCTATCTGTTTTCCAAATAAATTCACCACCTGGTGTCCACAGAAAGTGCTAGAGTTCTTTGTAATTACTGTCATGTGAAAGTGCCAAGGACACACTTATAAGTAGTAGGAAGAAGCCCACGGGGTGTGATTTTAGGGGTGGCTTTCCTGAAAAGTTCTCAGGACAGCTAAAATGCATTTTAAATATAAACATTTGCATTTTAGCTGAGGATGAAACTTTTAAGCCAGCCAAAGAAATAACCCTTTTGGGGAAGTCTTTCCCACAAATCTCACTTTCATTAACTCTAAGGAGTGTTTCAGACATACAGTTAATACATATACCCTCCCGCTCACACACCCAGACTTATGCACCTTCACATGCTTTCATACAGTTGCACCCCACAGATACACTTTCCATATTGGCCCTTACCTTTCAGACTCACATTCTTCATAAACCAGAGACACACCTTATTGGTCTTCAATGTTTTTTCCTCTGAAAATGAGATGGCCTGGGCGACATCAGAAAATCCCTAAAGTTCTTTCCATCTCTTACATGTGGGATTGTATGACCCAGAGACACCTTGGCTCTTCAGAGACAATCATGCATTCTACTCCTATATTTGCCATTGTCAGTCCTTGACACAGTTCCCATAGCGGTCTCAACCACCCCCTCCCCTCAGTGCACCAAAGCACTGGCCCAGGACAAGAAGCAGTGATGAGATCATAGATGAGGAAGTCCTGCTAGTCTCCTTAGAACTAACTCTCAAAATGTTCTGGGTTTTAGATTCCTTAGATCAGACAAACGCCATGCAATTCAACAAAAAGATCTCACTACAGGTACAACATTTGCTAAGGGGCAGGGATAGAAATAGGACATATGCCCTTGTCCTTGCCCTTAAGAGGTTCTCAGAAGTGGGCATGGGCTGTAGGGAGATAAATAAATACTGAAATTAATTGAACTTTTAGGGGGAAGGAGGAATAGAGCCATGAAAGGAATGAAAATCTAGACCTTAAGAGTTTGCCCTAGTCCAGAAGGATCTGATGGGATTCCTGGCACTTTCAAGCACACACAGGCACACACACACAGAATCTGAATAGTGACTGTCTCTGTTTTGATCTCATTTTCTACTTCACGCATTTCATGTTCCTAAGCTTCTTCATATCACCCCCATTTAGTTACCAGACTTTTCTTGGGGACCACTGTGAATTTGTAGTGGAAGTAGCATATGGATTAGTGTATAAAGACACACACACACATGCATACACTCCTCCTCACCTGCATATGTGTGCAATTGACTGCTTTTGCTTTCCAAGAAGCCTTACTTCCACCTACTCTTGTTCTGGCTTCCCTGTGACTCGTTTCCCTTTCTGCAGTGGCGTCGCCCTCTGGTGGCCAGAGAGATCCTCTGTTTCCATCCTTGGAGTGACTTCAGCATTTAAGAACTCCAAACATCTTCCCTGTCTCCCTCCAAAATTCTCCTCCAAACCTTGAACCAATTTAGTACCAAGACTGAGGCAGATGAGAGAATTGGGCAAGGGCCCAGGGGCACAAAACAGTCTGAGACTGTCTGGAGAAGAAAATATTAGGATTTTCTTTGTTTTCCCAAATGTACACTAAAGCTTTTTTTTTCCCCTTTCTTCTATGGTCCCAGTTGGGCTAGGCTTTAGACTCTCTCTCTCTACTGCATTCATGCCAAATCGGGGGGCCATATTTTTCATAATGACTTCTAGGGGATATTTCATTTGTTGAACAAAATATTTAAATTACTTTTAAAATGTTTAAATCTATTTTTCATGGACTTTGTTTCCTTTGCAGGAAGAAGCCAAGCAAGCAAGGGAATTCATTGCCAGGAAGAGGAAGGAGGGAGATATGTGAGGAACTGAGAAGAGCATCAGGCAACATTCTTCTTTCTCTTAATTTTTATCTATAGTTCCTACAAAATCTGGCAGTCCCATCCTAGAGCAGAGTAGGCATATCCCAAAGAGAGCATACTAGTAGGCAAAATGTCTAAAGATCAGTGATTTAGATCCTTAGTGTAATTTCAGAGGTTCCAAGAAGATACACTTGTTCCCAAAATATTTCTCCTCTCTCCTATCTGATATGTGAAATCCTCTGGAGGGGCTCTATTCCTTAGAAATTTATAGATGTACATTCAGGAAAAAAGACTTTTCCCCAAAAGACCAACTGGTCCAGGGCCTTGATTTCAAACAGGTAAATTATCATTGTACTTCACCCCATTTGACAGATAAGGCAACTGAGATCCCCTACAGACCAATTGATTTGCCCAGGGCATAGATTCCAATTAAGATACATATCCCTAGGGAAAGGCAATCATATGAACTGGTATGTAGGAACGATTTCCAGATCCTTAGAGTAGGTTTTTAATCTAGGAAAAAGGAACTCAGAGGAGAGCTAAGGAATCATGGATTATAACCGTGAGTTTGGGACATGACAAATATCTTAAATGAAATCCATCCTGGGGTTCAGCTCTTATTTCTGGGAAAGGTCAAACTACATTAGTGAGCTCTTAGATTCTTCCTGGGAGTAAATCATGAGTCAAGGAAGTTGGCAAAATCCTTAAGTCAACCCAGTCTGTCTTACAGCTTGATAAAATTAGACTACTAAGCCCAATAGGAGAAGCTCAGCCTTTTCCTTGCAATTTAGGAGCTATAGAGTTTTTGGACAGCCCTGATAAGTCTCCTCACCTTCTGAGGAGAAGCAAAGGTGAGAGGTGCATTGGGAAGTGGGGGGAATCACAACCATGCCTTGCCCTTCCAATAATGCACGTTGCAGACTTTTTCCTCATATTTTAGCTGTGCAGGAGCCATCACCAGGAAAATGATTCCCTAAATGGGAAGAGTATTAATCACCTAATTAACCAGGAACACCTGCTCATAAAACAAATCCTGAGGGGATTGGGAATGAAAGGAGGAAGCTACTAGTAGCATCCAAAATTGTTACTGCCCTAGGTAGGCACTGGGGGCCTGAACCAACTCTCCCACCACCTGTCAAGTTTATGAATTGTTTGGAAAATACCCTTTTGGTTAACAAGAAGAGATTATTAGCACACTCTCTGAGCTAGTCCAGTAGGGCCTCCTATGCCTACTCAGGCTCGTTAGACTAAACAGGAAGGGTCAAGTCAGGTCTTACTCAGACAAAATAGGAAAGGGAACATGCTGAGGTAGAAAGGAGTAGTCACCAGGAAACCATCTGGGTTGAAGTTCAGCTGTCACTGGCAGTGTGATAAATCACTTCACCTTTGCCAATCTCAGTTTCATCATGTAAGGATACAAAGATTCAAATACACAAACTCTTTAAAAGTCTATAATGTTCATGATTCTCGTCAACCAATGATGAATGCTACCTGACAGAGATGAAAATGCAGACTGAGGCACATATTTTTGGACTCAGCCAACATGGGAATTTATTTTGCCTGATTATGCTAATGTTCTATAGGTGTTTTCTTTCTTCTTTTTTTTCCCCAGTGGGAAGAGATAAAGGTGAGGGGGTGAAATTAAGTGCTTGATAATTTTAAAAGATTAATTTAAAATGTCTGTGATTCTATCTGTTTACTTATGCAATGTGAACCTAGACAACAGGAAGTTTTCACTGGTTTCCTGAAGGAATGTGTATTCAGCCTGGAAAGGGAGGCTAGAGTCATATTGTGAAGTGCTTTCATAGCAAATAGTGGGATCTATATGATTTTTTCCCTAGAGGCAATAGGGAGCCAAAGTGTGTAAAATATTTTATAATTCTTGGGAGCTATAAAAAGATCAGTTGCTATTACTGGCAACATTCACAGTCAAGTGTATATGACTGATTATCAGACCATATAAAGAATATTGTGCAGGGAAGGAGAGAGTCAGAGAGATTTGAGTTCCTGGGATAAGGGACAAGGGTGAAAGGTGCCTCCAGGAGAGCAAAAAGGATCTTCAACCCTTTCTTAAGATTGACTAAGGCAGTATAAGATAACATTTATTGTGCACAGTTCCAAGGTGGCAAAGGGAGGTCTGAAATTTTGTACACTGTCCATGGGTCTGGCCAGCCTTCTTGGAAGTATTTTGCCTCTTATTCCTTTTGGTCACTTAGCAGGAGTTCCACCTCCCACTGAGCTGCAAATATAAAATTTACTTGAATCCCCATTGGCCCTAGGCCTGAGATGCCATCTTCTCCTATCCACCTTCACGTGGTTACTTTACCTGATACTGTTTTCTTGTTCCTAAAATTATGGTAACATGTTAAAGATTTTTAATTTAAAAATCGGAATGATGAGCTTCATTTGTTTTATCTTTAAATAAACTGGGCTTCTGGGAAAAGTTGGCTGCAATGTAGAAGGAACTTCAAGACTCTTCCTATTACCTATCGCAACAAAGTGTCTCAAAAAGACAAAAATCAAAATCAGATGAGAAAAGGGGCACTGCCAAGGGGCACAGTCCTGAAGGTGGGCAGGGTTTGGGCATTTCCACACTATAAGAGAGTGAAATTACACCTACCAAAGCACAAGCTGATCACGCCTCACCCACACCACCTAGTGGGCCAGAGACAGAGCAAGGGCTGGGGCAATCTCTAAATTCTCAGGAGCTGACTGGGGGCATCACAGTCTTATCCCAGAGTCTAATGCAAAGCCTTGGTGGTGAGACTTGGAACCTGAGGTTGAAGAGCACAGAGTGTGGGAGGGTAGCACAGAAACAGCTGCCCACAGCAGTCCCAGCAGAGACTCAAAAAATAGCTTCAGAGCAAAACCCAACCTGTAGCTCAATACACAGAGAGTTGACTACCCTCCTCACTCGGACTTCTGGCTGGGAAGGGAAGAAAAAACTAACACAGCAATGGCTACCCCAACACCCAAGAACTACAATCTACAACTACCAAAAAAATAAGAAAAAGCCTCTGACCCTGACCTTCACCCTATAGTGAAAAATAGCAGCCTACAGAGGTTACAGCAGAGAGCAACAAACAAGCAAACACATCCAAACATCCCCCCCCCCAAAAAAGGAAATTGGTCACAAGCTCTCAAGGAATTCAAATTAGAGTTCAAGAACCAAGTAAGAAAGATGGAGAAATAATGGGAAGAAAAGTGGGAGAAAAAAATGAAAATAATTCAAAAGGAAAATAACAGTTTAAAAAAAGAAAATAACATTTTAGAAGACAGAATCTCCCTCTTGGAAAAAGAGGCACAGAAATCACATGAAAAATAAGCAAATTGGAGAGCAGAATTGACCTGCTGGAAGCCATGAAAAGCAGATTAGACCAAACTGAAAAGGAAAATCAAAAGATCATAGCTGAAAAACTAGAATTGGGCAAGTAGAAGCTAATAATCTCACAGGACAGCAAGAATTAATAAAGCAAAGTCAAAAGAATGACAAAATAGAAGGAAACATGAAATATCTCATTGAGAAAATGACGGGCCTAGAAAACAGATCTAGGAGAGACAATTTGAGAATCACTGGTCTACCTGAAAACCGAGAAAAAAAAACAGAAGCCTTGACATCATATTACAAACAATTATCCAAGAAAATTGCCCTGATATTCTTGAACAAGAGGGCAAAAATAAACATTGAAAGAGTCCTTAGATCACTCTCTATATTAAATCTTCAAAAGACAACCCCCAGAAATGTAATTGCCAAATTCAAGAGCTTCCAAGCCAAGGAGAAAATATTGTAAGAAGCCATAAAGAGACAATTCAAATATCAAGCAGCCCCAGTCAGGATTACACAGGATCTGGCAGCTTCCATACTAAAGGACCACAAGGCTTGGAATATGATATTCAGAAAGGCAAGGGAATTGGGTCTACAACCAAGGGTCACCTACCTATCAAAACTGACTATATACTTTCAGGGGAAAGTATGGTGAAAAAGGGGAAATTGGGGTAAATTATGAAGGGCCAGAGACAAGAGTGTGCTAGAGGCAGAAAACAAAATAGAAGATTTCCAAGTATTTGTAAAGAAAAGACAAGAACTAAACAGAAAATGTCATATCCAAATACAAATCTCAAAAGAAACATGAAAAGGTAAACAAGAAAGAGGGAAATAAATTCTTTTTAAGGGCTTCAGTAAGGTCAAAATGTTTTACATTCCTATATGGAAAAATTATATTTGTAACTCTCAAAAACTGTTTTCACTCTCATAGTAGTTAGAAGAATTATTCATAGGTAGAGTTTGGGATACTAAGTGGTTTAAGATGATGTGTAAAAAGAGAGGGGGGAATAGAAGATGGCACCAAGAGAAACTTGAAGAAAGAAAAAAAATAGGATAAATTATACCACATAAAAGAGGTGCATGGGAGGAGGAGGAGAAGAATAGTATTATAAGGAGAGGAAGAGAGTGCTAATAGGTAATACTTAAGCCTTACTCTCAGTGGAATCAATCCTGAAAGGGAAGAGCATCTAGATTCATTGGGGATAGAATTCTATCTTACCCTACAGGGAAGTTGAGAGGGAAAAAAACAAGGTGGGGAATGAGGCGGGGGATACGAAGAAGGAGAGAAAGAGAGGGGAGGAGGGAATTTTAGACCCTAAAGAAAAATAAGAGGGGAATCAGAAGGGAGGGGATGAGAAGGGAAGTAAAATAAATATGGGGATTAAGGGAACTGGTTAAAAGCAAAATGCTGGTGTAGAAGGAAATAGTGAAAGAAGAAAGGCCAGACTAGGAGAGGAAATCAAAATGATGGGGAATACACAGGTGGTAATCATAACCCTGAAAGTAAATGGGATGAACTCACCCATGAAACAGAAACAAAAAGCAGAGTGGATTAGAAACCAAAATCCTACCATATGTTGTCTACAAGAAACACACATGAGGCAAGTAGACACACACAGGAAAAAGGTAAGAGGCTGGAAATCTATTTGGCATCAACTGAGAAAAAGAAGGCAGGAGTTGCAATCATGATATCTGACAAAGCCAAAGTAAAAATAGATCTGATTAAAAGAGATAGGGAAGGTAATTACATCCTGATAAAAAGCAGTATAGACAATGAGGAAATATCAGTACTCAACGTGTATACAACACATGGTATACCCAAATTGTTAAAGAAAAAACTAGTAGAGCTTAAGGATGAAATAGAGAATAAAACTATACTAGTGGGAGACCTGAACCTTCCTCTATCAGATCTAGATAAATCAAACCAAAAAATAAATAAGAAAGATATATGAATGAAATCTTCAAAAACTTAGAGTTAATAGATATATGGAGAAAAAGTAATAGGTACAAAAAGGAATACATCTTCTTTTCAGCAGTACATGGTACATTCACAAAGATTGACCATATATTAGGGCATAAAAACATGGCAAACAAGTGAAAAAATCAGAAATAATACATGTAAACTTTTCAGATCATAATGCAATGGAAATAATAATTAGTAAGTATGCATGGAGAGGCAAATAAAAAATTAATTGGAAGTTAAATAATATGATTCTCCAAAATTGGTTGGTTAAACAACAAATCATAGAAACAATGAATAACTTCACTGATAAAAATGACAATGAGGAGACATCATATTGAAATCTATGGATTGCAGCCAAAGCAGTACTCCGGGGGGATTTATATCCCTGAGTGCATATATCGACAAATCAGAGAGGGCAGAGGTCAATGAATTGGGCATGGAAATTAAAAAAACTAGAAAGAGAACAAATTAAAAATCCCCAGATAAAAACTAAATTAGAAATCCTAAAAATTAAAGGAGAAATTAATAAAATTGAAAGTGAAAGAACTATTGAATTAATAAATAAGACTAGGAGCTGGTACTTTGAAAAAACAAATAAAATAGATGAAGTACTGGTTAATCTAATTAAAAAAAGGAAAGAAGAAAACCAAATTAACAGCATCAAAGATGAAAAGGGAAACCTCACCTCTAATGAAGAGGAAATTGAGGTAATTATTTAGAACTATTATGCCCAATTATATGGCAACAAATATGACAATCTAGGTGATATGGATGAATTTTTACAAAAATGCAAACTGCCTAGATTAACAGAAGAGGAAATAGAATACTTAAATAATCCCATATCAGAAACAGAAATCTAACAAGCTATCAAAGAACTCACTAAGAAAAAATTCCCAGGGCCAGATGGATTCACAAATGAATTCTATCAAACATTGAAAGAACAACTAATCCAAAAATGATACAAACTATTTTACAAAATAAGTCAAGAAAGAGTTCTACCAGATTCCTTGTATGACACAAATATGGTATTGATTCCAAAGCTAGACAGACCAAAAACAGAGAAAGAAAACTACAGACCAATCTCCTTAATGAACATAGATGCAAAAATCTTAAATGGAATACTAGCAAAAGGACTGCAGCAAGTGATCATGAGGATTATTCACTATGATCATATGGGATTTATACCAGGAATGCAAGGAGGGTTTAATATTAGGAAAAACCATCAACATAATTAATCATATCAACAAGCAAACCAACAAAAATCACATGATTATCTTAATAGATGCAGAAAAAGCCTTTGACAAAATATAATACTCATTCTTATTGAAAACCCTAGAAAGCACAGGAATAGATGAGTCTTTTCTAAAAATAATAAACAGTATATATTTAAAACCATCCACAAGCATCATCAGCAATGGGGATAAATTAGAAGCATTCCCAATAATATCAGGAGTGAAACAAGGATGCCCATTATCACCTCTATCATTTAACATTGTACTATTAGAAACACTAGTAGTAGCAATTAGAGAAGAAAAATAAATCAAAGATATTAAAATAGGCAATGAGGAAACCAAGCTATCACTCTTCGCAGATGATATGATGGTCTACTTAAAGAATCCTAGAGAATCAACTAAAAAGCTAGTGGAAATTATCAACAACTTTAGCAAAGTTGCAATATACAAAATAAACACACATAAGTCATCAGATTTCTAAATATTTCCAACACATCTCAGCAGCAAGAGTTAGAAAGAGAAATTCCATTTAAAATTACCCTAGACAATATAAAACACTTAGGAATCTATCTGCCAAGTCAAACACAGGAACTATATGAACACAACTTCAAAACACTTTCCACACAATTAAAACTCGATCTAAATAATTAGAAAAAACATTAATTGCTCATGGATAGGGCAAGCTAACATAATAAAAAATGACAATCCTACCCAAATTAATTTACTTATTCAGTGCCATACCTATCAAACTACCAGGAAACGTTTTTACTGAACTAGAAAAAAAGTATAATAAACTTCATTTGAGAGAATAAAAGATCAAGAATATCAAGGGTAATAATGGGGGGGAAATGTGAAGGATGGGGACTTAGCAGTACCACATCTTAAACTTTACTATAAGGCAGTGGTCATCAAAACAATATGGTACTGGCTAAGAGACAGAAGGGAGGATCAATGGAACTGAATTGAGGTAAATGCCCTCAGCAAGATAGTGTACAATAGTGTACAAAGATCCCAGCTATGGGGACAAAAATACACTATTTGACAAAAACTGCTGGGAAAATTGGAAAACAGTATGGGAGAGATTAGGTTTCGATTAACATCTCACACCCTACACCAAATTAAATTCAGAATGAGTGAATGACTTAAATATAAAGAAGTAAACTCTAAGTAAATTAGGTGAACATAGAATAGTATACCTGTCAGATCTATGGGAAAGGAAAGATTTTAAGAACAAGCAAGAGATAGAGAATATTACAAAATACAAAATGAATAATTTGATTACATTAAATTAAAAAGTTTCTGTATAAACAAAACCAATGCATCCAAAATTAGAAGGGAAGCAACAAATTAGGGAAAAGTCTTTATAACAAAAACCTCTGACAAAGGTCTAATTACTCAAATTTATAAGGAGCTAAATTCAAAAAAGCAAACCATTCCATAACTGATAAATGAGCAAGGGATATGAATAGGCAATTTTCAGATAAAAAAAGCAAAACTATCAATAAGCACATGAAAAAGTGTTCTAAGTCTCTTATAATGAGAGAAATGCAAATCAAAACAACCCTAAGGTTCCACCTCACACTCAGCAGATTGGTTAATATGACAGCAAAGGAAAGTAATAAATGTTAGTGGGGATGTGGCAAAATTAGGAAGCTAATGCATTGCTGGTGGAGTTGTAAATTGATCCAACCATTCTGGAAAGCAATTTGGAACTATGCCCAAAGGACTTTAAATGACTGCCTGCCCTTTGATCCAGCCATAGCACTGCTAGGTTTATACTCCAAAGAGATAATAAGGAAAAAGACTTGTATAAAAAATATTTATAGCTGCACCCTTTGTGGAGGGAAAAAATTGGAAAATGAGAGGATGCCCTTTGATTGGGGAATGGCTGAACAAATTGTTGTATCCGTTTGTGATGTAATACTGTGTGTTTAAAGGAATAATGAACTGGAGGAATTCCATGTGAACCAGAACGACTTCCAGGAAGTGATGCTGTGTGAAAGGAGAAGAACCAGGAGAACATTGTACATAGAGATGAATATACTGTACCACAATCAAATGTAATGGACACCTCTCCTAGCAACAATGCAGTGATCTAGGACAATTCTTATATGTCCCTTATTGAGGGACTTATGAGAAAGAACTCTATCCACATCCAGAGAAAGAACTGTGGGAATAGAAACACAGAAGAAAAACAACTACTTGGTTACCTGGTTTGATAGGGATATGATTGGGGATGTAGACTAAACAATCATTCTATTGCAAATATTAATATTATGAAAATGGGTCTTGATCAATGACACATGAAGAACCCAGTGGAATAGCTTATTGGCTTTGGGAGGGAAGTAGGAGAAAGGGAAGGAAAGAACATGAATCATGTAACCATGGAAAAATATTCTAAATTAATTAATTAAATAAACTTGATTTAAAAAATAAAAAATAAAAAAAATCTTTAAATAAACCAACAGACTTAAAAAATCCTAGCCCTCCCACCTTTTAAAAATTGTTTGTTACATTAAAGTTTCCGGGCATCTCTTCTTCTCTCTTCCCTCTCCATACTAGAGAAGGCATCATTTGACAATATATAGAAATTGTCAAATATTATATATGTCATATATATATATATATATATATATATATATAACTGTCTTGCTTGTTCCTGTTTATCAATTCTTTCTATCGCGTTTCTATTTATCACTTTCTTTGTGTGGACACACACAAGTCAGTTCTTCAAACAATATTTCTGTTGCTGAATATACTCCTCTCTTGGTTCTGCTTTCATACTTTAGAATTTCATGTAAGTCTTTCTATGATTTAAAAAAAAACATTACCTTTTGTCTTAGAATCAATGCTAAGTATCAGTTTTAAGACAGAAGAGAAGTAAGGGCTGGGTAATTAGGGTTAAGTGACTTACTCAGGGTCATATAGCAAGGAAGTATCTGAGGTCAGATTTGAACCCAAGACCTTTCATCTCTAAAACCTGACTTTCTTTCCACTGAGCCACCTAGTTTCCCCTTCTTTTTTTTTTTTATTAACCTGTTCATCATCTCTTAAGGCACAGTAACATTTTATCACAATAATGAGCCAGAACTTAGTCATTCCCCAATTGATGGGCATCCCCTCAGTTTTCAGATCCTTGCCACCACAAAAAGAGCTGTTATAAATATTTTGGCATATATAGGTTCTTTTCCTTTTCCCCTGATCACTTGAGAAAACAGACTTAGTATTGCTATTGCTAGATCAAAGGGCATGCACAGTTTTATAACTCTTTGGGCATAATTCCATAATTCTCCAAAATGGTTGCATCAATTCACAGTTCCACTATCATGGTATTAGTGTTCCCATTTTCCACATCCTCTCAAAATTTGTCCAGTTTTAAAGAAGTTGTTAAATCCTATGTTTAGTAAATATATTTTGTAAACTAGTTTTTTTAGAGACTTAATTCTAGTAAATTCACCACAGAGGGACAAAATCCTCAGTCAATTATATTGAATTAAATAATTAAGTCAGTATAGTTTCTAAACTATTGTTCTGGAGGGGAAGGTATAAGGATAAATTAAGCTGGATTTCACCATTTTTTAGATGGAATTTAAAATCTAATTACATCAAATATTTTATAATAGTTATTCCCCTATATTTGAAATATGGTTTCTCTACACAGTAGGTATATAGAGTTAATGTGAGGGGTGGGGAAATATGGCTTATATCCATAAAAACCCAGAGCTCATGTGGTAGAATTGGAGTGCTAGGCTTGCAGTCATAAAGACTGGAATTTGGCTCCTGTCTCCAACATTAACTATGTGATGCTGAGTGAGTCACTTAACTTTTTGAATTTCAATTTTCTTTTCTGAAAAATATCTCCATGAGCAACTAGCTGGCTCAGTGGGGAGAAAGCCAGGCCTAGAGAAGGGAAGTTCTGGATTCAAAGATGGCTTCAAACACTTCCTAGTTGTTTGACCTTGAGCAAGTCACGTAATCTCAGTTGCCTAGCCCTTACCTTCTTCTGCCTTGGAATTGATGTCAGTTTCCAAGGCAGAAGAAGATAAGGGTTTAAATATATATTATATACTTTTATAAAATAAACATTTAATATTAAAATAAATTATATACTAATTTATATATTATTATATATTATATGTAATATATAAATTATATCTAGAACTAAATTAAATAATGAAAATAAATATATATAAAATAATTGTATCATATATTTAAACCCTTATCTTCTTTACACTTCTTTTAAGTGTGTGTATGTATTATATTATATATAATGTGTATATTATATACATTCATACATATACACACATCTAGATATATATGTATATGTATATATAGCCAATCACCCTTCTAGCTCTCTCTGTGATCCCATTGTCCTATGGAAAAGACTCTTAGTCCCTGTTTGGCAGTTTATAATGAAGCTCAACTGAGGAAACACATATAAAATGCTTTTCAAACAAGAGGACTGCCTGAATGTCAGCTGTTATTATTATTATCTTAATCAGATTAATACTCTATTCTATGAAACCAATTTTAGTATATGTTAATCAGGATCCTCTTTATAATTCTCTATCAAGGATCATTGGTTTTTTTGAACCCATAAAGATTATAAGTAATAATAGTTTTGAATTTTACAAGAAATATAGAAAAGTCTTGAACATTTCTCTATACTCAAAAGCAACAACAAAGCAAGCCTTTATTAAGCACCTAATATATGTGGAGATACAAAAATAAAAGGAAAAAATCCCTTCCCTCAAGAAGCTGATATTCTATTAAGAGAAAACTACAGCTAAGCAGATGAAAGAATATCTACTATATGCAAACTAAATTCAAAGTAAATGGAGGAAGAACACCAACAACAGAGAAAGGGAGGAGGTATATGGTGGGATCTGAGATGGCACCTGAACTGTGGATTTTAAAAATGTTAGAAATTCCAAAGGACAGAGATGAAGAAGAAAAGCATTTTAGGCACGGAGAAGAACCCCCAGGCAAAAATATTGAGGTAGGAAGAGAAATATCATATACTAAGAATAATAAGGCAAATGCATAAGGAAAGGGGGGGAGACTAATGTTAAAAGTCTGAAAAAAATATGTTGGGGCCAGATTGTAAAGCACTTTAGAAACCCATCAAGGAGTTTGTTTTTTATCCTGGGGGCAATAGGGAACCACTGAAGCTTTTTAAGCAATGGAGTAACTTGGTCAGATCTGTGCTTTAGGAATATCAACTTGTTAGCTCTTTGAAAAATGGATTGGAGAAGGGAGAAACTAAAGACTAGAGTCCCAACTAATATGTCATGCCAATAACCCAAGGAGGAGGTATGCATATGAGTGGACAGATAATAGGTACAAGAGATGCTTCAGAGGTAGAATTGATAAGACTAATTGGATATGGGAGGTGGGTACATGTAGAAAGAGATATAGAGGATAACTGAAGTTACAAGCTGGAGTGGATGGATGGCGGTACTCAGGATAGAAATTGGGAAACTGAGAAAAGCAGGAGAAAGCGATGCCGTAAGGGGATAACAGAGTGGAAATGTGTTTGAAGGGTGACAGTGTTCCGGGTATATCTGCAGGTAGCACCGGCCAGTGTTGATAAAGAGAGATTGAAGATTAGAAAGAGATAGCAGGTGATTGAGTGGCAAACTCACCAAGGACACAGGAGGGGGTTGGAATTGGGACACAAGCAGAACTGACAAGCCAAAAGGGCCTCCTTCTCTAAGGCTGAAGTGAAGCCATAAAGGGGAAGAACATTGAAGGTATGTGAGCTGAGAACTGTGGAGAAGGGACCTCAGTATGAGTAGCCTCTGTTTTTTCATATGGAATGATCAAGGCTTGGATCTTATTGAAACTAACAAATACTTATCATTACAAACAGAAAGTACAATTAGAATTCTGTTTCATGTTGGAATGATTTGCTAATTGTTCTTCCCACTGTGTGTTTGGCAGGTAAATATATGCTTTGAGTATGAGTATTTTGGTCTGAGCCAGTGATTTCATTAGTGTAGGGAGCTCTGCTTTGGGGAAACTCCCTCCACTTAATTTACAGTGAAGATCAGACACTCTTTGGTAATTTTTAGAGTGTTGCCTGGGGTTGGGGAATGGGGCCCGGACAGAGGTTAAATGATTTCATGGGATTCTATTTCTAAAGCTGGAAGGGATAGATCTCAAAACCTTGCCATTCATTTTAGAGACACGGAGATTTATTACGTGACTTGCCCAAATACAGGAAGGTAGGAAGAAGCCAGGATGTGCTGGAATGTGAAGCTTTCTGACTCCTAACGAAGTACCCTTTCCTTCCAGATTGATTTCTTGACCCATTGTCATCTAATCTATGTGTGTCAATCATAAGAGTTGAACCCAGTTCTTTCTGATCTCATGGTTAGGCCCTCTGTCTATGGAGCCAATTTACCTCGGTAGGTGTATGTCTTAGTGCGATTTTGAGTTTCTAACAGCAAAATTGTTCTGGTTGTTTGTGATGCAATTTTAATTTTGTCTGTCTGCCAAAAAACTATATATCCTAATAAATAATAATAAGAAACATTTATTGCTACATATGACATAAATATACACACTATATTTATACCTACTATGGACTAGGCACTTTACAATTATCATCTCATTTGATCCTCATAACAACCCCGGGAGGTGGGTGCGGTAATTATTATCACCATTTTATAAATGAGGAAACTAAGGCAGCTAGAGGTTAATTTACTTGCTCAGGGTCACACAGTTAGTTAGTATCTAAGGTTGCACTTGAACTCAAGTCTTTCTGACTTCAGGACCAGAGCTCTATCCACTTGCCATGTAATCAAAGAATAGAAAGAACTACAAGGAATCCAAGCTTTCTAATCCCTTGAAAATGAAAAGTGTCATCTAAGTATCATCAAGCTAATTGAAAAATATTTCTCCACAGAGAAAAAAGATCAAAATGCTATAGCAGAATCTATTTCTAGTTTCTATACCTTCTAGATACAAATGCAAACAGTTAATATATGCTATATAGGAAGAAAACAAGAATTAATCACCTATTGCACTGAACTCTAAAGCACTTTGTTAAGTCTTGTACAAATGTTATCTTATTTGATTCTCACAACTCTGAGAGGTAGGTGCTATTATTATCATTCCCATTTTATACCTGAGGAAACTGAGGCAGCCAGAGGTTAAGTGACTTCCTGGTAGACTGGATTTGAATTCAGGTCGTTCCTGACTCGCAGCCCAGGACTTAGGCACTACACCACTTCGCTTATATATATCTATAACATTATTGCAATAATGAGTATAACATTTAATAAAATACTCCAAATAAGAGTCAATATTCTTTCAGACCACAGGCAAACATGTCAGACTCCAGACACTGGTGAGTACCATTTATTTTTTCCTAATTTATTTGCTGCCCTCTGAGTGTCATGTTGACTGTGTTAATGAGAGAATCGCTGAAATGTGTGTTTCTCACTGCTTTGGTGGGATTGAGGGGCCGGTCAGTTTACACTGTATCCGTGTCGTTTTAGCTGGAAGCATTTTACCCCTGGTAAATCAAACATAATTTGCATTTTCATCCTCATAGTTCCTCCAAGAACCGCAATATGCCTCAAAGCAAAACAAGGCAAGGTTTCCTCCCCCCTCCCCCTTTCAGGTTGAAGCGCATTGTTCTCTACGTTACGATCTTACTACCACCCAGCAACAGCTTCTTGGGGGTCCCCAATGTCCTCTGACTCTTGTCCATTATCCCCAATGAGATCCCTTCCTAGGAAGGGAGTACCAGATAGTGGGAAATGCAAATACAATTGAAGGTGAATGATTTTAGATGCTGGCTCTGCTAATTAGCATCTCTGTGATCTTGGGCGAATCTTTCATCTCTCTGTGCTTTTCTTCCACGTCTCTCTATCCCTGCTTGCCTCCCACCCCCCAATTTCGGAAATGAGAAAGCTGGATGCTCTCCAAGGGCGATTCCAGCTCTAACTTCTATGATCCCAAGGAGTAGGGGTGATCCTAAGTCAATGTCCTAAGGTCGGTTCCAGCTCCTAAAGCACATGGCAAGATTCCCTCTAGAATTAACGGGGCTTGGTGTATTTCCATGTAATTTCTCTCCCTTGACTAAAGCTAGAGAGCACGTCCTAGTTACATCCTCCCCAATCCTTAGTCTGGTTTTCCGGGGGGGAAACTCAATGGACAGTAGGCTAGTTAGAATGCCATCTTGTGACCAAACGAGGCATTGCAAC
This sequence comes from Monodelphis domestica, assembly GCF_027887165.1. NCBI lineage: Eukaryota > Metazoa > Chordata > Mammalia > Didelphimorphia > Didelphidae > Monodelphis > Monodelphis domestica. The sequence goes on from NC_077227.1 coordinate 374,911,324, forward strand.
CTCTGCTTTCTGTGGTCAAATTCACAACTGCCTTGTTTTGCCATTAGAAATTACCTAAGCCTTGAAGGCAGGCTTTCAATATACATTTCTATAGGTAACGATTTCATGTGGAGGAGTGGAAAGGAGTCTTCATTACCTATTTCACAGAATTTCTCTGGGAAAAAGGCACTTTGTAAACCTTAACCAGAGTAGACGTGGGCTATTGTATGTTCCTTTAGTAGGTAATTTTTTAAAATGTCTTTTGTATCTGAAGCCCTTATCACATAGACGGTGCTTAGTAAATGTTGATTATTGTCAGTGTCATCTGAGAAAGAAATTTGCTGAGAAATAACCCAGGGAAAAAATGAAATTTAAAATAGGAAAATAGAGTCCCACCTCCCCTGATACATTTTTCAGATAAACCATTGTATTTGTTAAAAAAACAAACAAACAAACTCAAGAATAAGGCATTATTTAGATCTATTCCTATTCATTTTCATTTTGATTCAATTTAGTATTCCTAACCTCATTGATAATATTTTTGCATCTTGACAGTCATATGGCATATTAATTTTCTCTCTCAGCTTTTCATCATCTGCAAATTTTAGGAAAATCAGTTTTTACAAATGGAGCCTCCCTCATACCAACCATCATCATTTTCAAAAACTTCTATTGAAAGGAGTCTAATTTGTAGGGCTTCTTTGTAATAATGCAAACAAAGAGAATTCTTATATCACTTAGCCCATGAGCTGTTGGGGTCAATGATGTAGTCTATATACTAGCTGGAGAGACCTATTTGCTGAAAGAAAACAAGTTAAATTCTAGAAATTTTACAGTTGGAAGGCACATCAGGGTCTCACTAATTCAGCCTATGCCTGCTAAAAGAATCTTCTTTAGAATTTAACTTACAAGGGAATCACATGACTTTTGCTTGACTACCTCTAACAGGAGAGAAATAACCATCTCCTAAGGCAGACTGTTTTCTTCTTTATATACATAACTTATAGGTTAGGGAGATAGAATAACTTAAAGGTTAGGGATTCTCCCTCAGCCCCCCACCCACCCTACCCACTTTAAATCAAATTTAACTTGAGCTTTTTCCAGTTTCCACCCATTGTTCCTAGTTTGGCCCTATGGAATCAAGTAGGACAGATCTGCTATCTGTTCCTTGTAGCAGTCCCTCAATTACTTGAAAATGGTAGCTATGCCCTCTTCTCTTCTCTAGGCTAAACATCCCAAGTTCTTTCAACCTTCCCTCGGATGGCATGGAAATATGGCTTTAAGTATCGTGGTTTTTTTTCTTCCAGAAACTCTCTTGCTTGTCAGTGTGATACCTGAAACTGAGATGCCTGGAAATGAACACAATAATCCAGATGTTGCCTGACCAGGAAAGAGAATAATGACAATATTACCTCTTTATTCTTCAGTCCCATTTTTTGCCTAATGCATCCTAAGATAGCATTAACTTTTTTGGATTCCATATAACAAATGCTCTAGATTCATATTGACGTTAGTCAAATAGCTTCACCTATGTTGTATTTTTTAGATAAACTGTTGAATTAGTCAAATTGATTTTTTAATCAAGAGAACAAGGCTTTCTTTGGATTCATCTCTATTCATTTTCATTTTGATTCAGTCTAATGTTTTTAGCCTGTTAACAATATTTTTCCATCTTGATGGTCATCTGGTATCTGTTTTCCTTCAAAATTTTTTATCATCTGCAAATTTCATAAATTTGCCAGTCTGTCTTGATATAAGCCTTTGATAACAATGTCAAGTAGAACATTCCTTTCCATGTTCCTTCTCCCTAACCACTTTTCACCAGGTGAGAGTGACATTTTAATCCTAGAAATTCTTAAAACATCTTTTCTTGATCTCTCTCTTACAATTATCTCATTTTCCCTTCTGTCCTAGCTCTCTGATTTTGTTTTTCTTCCCAATTAGTTTGTTAGTTCCTTCAGAAAAAGGTCTATATCTGTATCCCCAGTGTCTTGCATGGAGGTACTTAATAATCAATTTGTTGAATTATCTCTGATTAGCAAAATAAAATGTTTTGCCCCCTGTTAAGGGCAGTTCAAACTTGTTATACTGATTAACAATAGAATCAAGACTATGAAGGCAGAGAAATGAGGCTAGGATAGCAGAAGGATCATGAGGAATGTGTAAACCTCAAAATTTCTCAGACTTATGAATGTTGGAAATTTCCCCCATTGGGGAATCTTCTACTTAAAAAATTTCCTAGCAGGAATGTGAGAATTCTACTTTACCTACTTGGGTCTGCCCTAGGGGAAGATAAAATTGTAAACTCTTTTCTGAACAATGAAAAGTACTTAAACCCATATTCTTCTGAAGCTAAGTACCTATAAAGGTCAAGCAACTTGTGAATTTACAAGGAACAAAGAACTGGAAAACTTACTCAGAGCTTTCCTGGTGTGAATTACTCAAAAATCCACACCTTCTTAGGTGTGGACTAAGAATGGGCGGTCCTTTAGAAACATCTACAGTGATTGGTAGATGTAAGGACTTAGGGGAGGTGACATAGGAGATTTTACCCTTAAAAATAAGAGCTCAGAGAAGAGCTAGATCTGATTCTGAGGGAGCTCATTTTGAGAAGACTCATTCAGGGATCAGGATTTCTGACTCTCATCCTGAAGGAGAGTTCTTTGAGGAGCTCCTCTGAGGGGCTCTGTCCCTCTGGGGTGGAGACTCTTGAGAGAGGCCCTTTGAAACAATTTCTGGCTGGAAGACTCTTTGAGGAAGGACGCTGGCCTGGTGTCTCTAAAATCCTTGTTTAGTCAGACCTTGTGGTGAGTGTTAAAAAACTGACTGATTTCTCTCTTAAGGCTCAGGTCTAGGCCATATTGGCTTGAGGCCCTTCATACTTATTCTTTTCTTACTCTCTCTCTCTCTTTCTTTGATTACTCATTGTATTGTTAATTAAAATCTCTATAAAACCCAATTGACTTGGGTATTTGAATAATTGGGAATATTTCCCTGGCGACCACCTTATATTTGATTTTAAAACCCAAGACACTGTAGTGAAACATATTTCTGTGGTCAAATTTACTCATCCTCTCTTATATCTATCACAATTTATATCTTCCACTATTTTAATCACTACAGTTTAAGACCTCAACCATTTTAAATCTCACAAATGTAATATATGACCAGAAGGAGGTCACATATTCACACAATGGGTAACTGGAGAGAGAGGGTGAGAGACCTGAAGAAATGGAGAGAGGGAAGAAATTGATCTTCCCCTCTCTTCCCCTTGGGGAAGATAGCACTATTTGTCTTCCTGAGGGACAGAATATGTCTCCTCAGAGATTGGGTTTGGGAGGTAGAGGTTAAGGCCCGGAGGAGAAGATCTTAGAGAAATGACTCGCTACCTCCCTTCTTGTTCTTAGCTGTTGCTGAGAGACAGGGTAAACTTCCTGACTCTGGATCCTCCCAATATCCCAACTGTCACCTTTCCCTTTGAGACCTAGTTCACTCCTTAGCCCTGGTCTTGAATTATTCTCCCTTTTGGGGAATGGTATGATTCCCCCAAAATCTTCAGTTTCCTTCTTTGATATTAGAAAGCAGGCAGACCTGATCTAAATAGTAACACTTTATTCTTAAGAACACACAGGGCAGGGAGAGTGAGAATGTTTGGTTGAGGAAAGTGGGAGATAGGAATCCCTATAGATTAACAACTGACCTCCCCCCAAATCCTGAGGGGTTCAGGCTGTCTGCCTAACCCTCCTTTGGTCAATTGTTGGATTTGTCCTTCCTCCTAAGCTAATCTGGCTATGAGTTGAAATTCAGGACAATTTGGGGAAAGAGAAATATTCTCAGTAGACAGCTTTCTATTAAGTCCCAATCTACTTTTGTCTTCAGTTGTAACCAGAGAGATTGAGGGGTTCACTAGAAGGTAGTCAATGTCCAGAGGGATCCTCCATCTCAGCGGTCCTCCTCTCAGATCCTCCACTCCAGGAGAGAGCTGATCAGAAATGAACTGACAGTTTTGAAACTTCTTAGCAACTCTGTTCCTTCGTGGAATCTTGAGTCTTCCTTGCCCTTCCCCTGCTTGGGTTGTTCCTTTGCCTTGCTGGATCTGATTTTTTCTTCTTTTGCAACTTCTCTCTTACAGGAATTAAGACTGAGATGAGAAAGAAGAATGATCCATGAACTCCCTTATAGCTCTTACTTTAAAAAATTCATTATGAACATAACAAAAACTCAGTTTCAGAAGCAAGTTTCTAATATGTTCCTTTGTTTTATTTTGTGGCCTTTGGCCAAATGTTCTCTGACCCATCATCTTTGATTCAGATATATTCTTCAACATGTTTTTAAAAAGTCCTAGGAAGAAATGGAAGGAATTGTAATAGCTCTAGAGTCAGAGGACCTCTAGGTTCAAATCCTGACCCTGGCACTTACACTTACATGTTTTTGCACAAGTTTAGTTACCCTCTCTCTGCCTTAGTTTCCTTTTCTGGAAAATGGAATATGAAGGTAGACTAAGACTAATAGTAATTTGATACTCTAAATCCTACCTTTTTCAGACTGGAGGAGTGGCTGGTGTTAACTGGTACAGTCCTCAGCATTGCTTGTAATTTTCTTAGACTAACAAGAATGAAAAAGTTGTCACATTGGTATGTTACCTGCAATAATAGGAATCATAGAATTATTGACTCAGAGTTATAAGAAACTGTGGAGATCATTGACTCAAACCCTAGTGCCTTGCATGAACCTTCTACATTCAAATTCTAATTCTCTTACCACCTGTATGACCTTTGACAAGTCACTTTTTATCTCTGGAGATCAATTTATTATTTTCAGAATATTGGAATAAGACTAAATGCCCTTTAAGATTATATTCTATGATCTGTTCTGTTTCATTGTAATCAATTAAAGTTCCTCCTAGGTAACAGATCTTTTTTAAAAATGTATTTCTTTCAATTACAGATATAAACATTTTTTGACAATTATTTTTGATCATTTTCTGATTCAGATTCTCTTTCTAACTTTCTTCCTCCCTGAGCAATAAATAATCTGATATAGGTTATATAGTACTTTTATGTAATATGTATACATATAAATATCCATATTCCCCATGTCATGACTGAAAGCACATATCTCATATATAATAAAAATTCATGAAGGAAATAAAGTGAAGTATAGTATGCTTTGATCCGCAATCAGATTCCAACAGTTCCTTCTTTGGATATGGATAGCTTTGGGTTTTTGTTGTTGTTGTTGTTGTTTTGTTTTGTTTGTCATGAGTCCCTTGAAGATATCTTAGAACCTTGTTTTGTTGAAAATAGTTAAGTCATTCACAGTTGATCATCATACAATATTTCTGTTACTGTATACACTGCCCTCCTGGTTATGCTCACTTCAGTTTGCATCAGTTCATATAAGTCTTTCTAGGTTTTTCTGAACTCATCTTGTTCATCATTTCTTATGGCACAATAGTTTTCCATTACAACCATATACAACTTTTTAAGCCATTCCCTAATTAATAGACACACCCCTCACAGTCCCTAATTCTTTGCCACCACAAAAAGAGTTGCTAAAAATAATTTTGTACAAGTAGATCCTTTCTCTTTATTCTGATCTCTTTGGGATACTATCCTGGTATTGCTTGGTCAAAGGATATGCATAGTTATATGGTCCTTTGGGAATGACTTCATATTCCATATGGCTCCAGAATGGTAGTATCAGTTCATAGACCCACTAACAGTGCATTGGTTTCCCAATTTTCCCACATCCCCTCTAACATTTATCATTTTCCCTTTTTGCCATATTAGCCTCTCTGATAGAGATGTGAGGTGGTTTCTCTAATCAATAGTGATTTGGAGCATTTCTTCATACGATATTGGATCATCTTAATTTCTTCCTATGAGAACTGTCTGTTCATATCCTTTGACCATTTATCAATTAGAGAATGCTTTGTATTCTTATAAAATTGTCTCAGTTCTCTATATATTTGAGAAGTGAGGCCTTTGTCAGAGATATTTGCTATAATATTTTCCCCCAGCTTGTTGTTTCCATTTTAATCTTGGTTGCATTGGTTTTGTATGTACAGAAACTTTTAAATTTAATGTAATCAATATTATCAATTTCATTTTTTGTAATGTTCTCTATGTCTAGTTTGGTCATAAAGTCTTGAACATTTCTCTATACTCAAAAGCAACAACAAAGCAAGCCTTTATTAAGCACCTAACCTATTTTGGTAGCCACCAAAATAATTTTTTGGTTTGGGGTCACTGCAACATGAGGAACTGTATTGTGGCGTTGAACCACTGCCCTAGAGGGAGTACATCTCCAGTGAAGGGAAAGGAGAGAAGGAAACAAATATCTATATAGCACCTATTATGTGCCAAGTACTTTAAAAAACAAACAAATATTGTCTCATTTGATCTTTACCTCATTATTAGTGCCATTTTTTTAAATTAAGAAAACTAGGCAAAAATAAGTGACTTGCCCAGTTGGCAAGTATTTGTGGCTGGATTTGAACTTAGGTCTTTCTAACACCAGATCCAGTACTCTGCCTTCACAGTTTGAATAAGGATCCCTAAGGGATTTGGAGGTCAGAGTGGTATCATTCAACTAGCTCCAGGAAAAAAAGACATCTGAGGATGGGAACAAAACATAGAAATAACACATTGGTTCCCCAGTAGCCTTCCTATTGGTCAGCACGTGGGGAAGACTGAGATATGTTCATGTCAGGGTTATTTTTCAGAATCTCTAGAGATTTACTTGGATCTATCTTTCCCTCTGAAAACAACCCAAGGTACCAAACAGCACCAAGCTTTGCTCAGCCTATTTGTCTACCAGCTACTTGTACCAGCCCTCCTTCTTCTGAAATACTTCAATGAATGCAACCTCTCTAAACCTGCCACAAAGGCAGCAGAAAAGTAATCTATATTTCATTATCATTCATCTGGTCCCTCCATCTCCAATCACAATGCTAATACTGCATTTGACTCTCCCGTATTTTAACTGTGTGTCTATTCTTTCCAACTCTATCATAATCTGTTAGACCAGGGAGTCTGTCACACCTTTTGTGTTTCTAATTCCTAGCACAGAGTCTCACATATTACAGTAGGCACTCAATATGATAGCAATGATGGAATTTCCTCTTGGTAAGAACAGAACCCTAAATAAATGAGACAGAGGCTCAAGGATCAGTTTTTCTCTATGTAGCCATGGAATCCGAAACTGTGTGAAGGTCAAGGACATTTTTTTGTGAAGAAGCAGGTGCTATAAGGGAGAGAAGATGATATTGGCCTTTGGAAAAAGAGTCATAAATTAATCCAAAAAAGCAATGTGAAGAACTGGACATGGTCAGGAGAGGCGAGGAGAAGAGAGGAGACAGAGAGAGAAGAGAGAGAGAGAGAGAGAGAGAGAGAGAGAGAGAGAGAGAGAGAGAGAGAGAGAGAGAGAATAATTTAATCCATGATGTTGTCTCCATTATCTACCACTGCAGATTCCTTCCTGTATCCTTGAGAAAATCATCAGTAGTAGCTTTTTTCTTTCACAGTAACAGTCCTACGTGTATGGATGGAAGAAAGGTGGAAGACGTAAAAACATCAATAATTGACCTAGGAAAATATTCAAGGACAGGTAGCCATAGAGGGGGACCAAAGACATTCAGGGAGACAGTATGAAGTCTTATGGGATTAGGGCTGGAGGGAGAAGAGAGGAAAGATATTGCATGCTGGTAGGGTGGAGATAAAGGGAATAAATAAAGAAAATGCCAAGGCCAAACTTTATTTCATAATTTTGTTCCTGGCTGATTCTTATGATTCAAGTTTTCCCTCTGACATGAACATTCTGTACCTTAATGACATTTTTTCAAAGCTGCCTCCTTTCTCTCAGATGACCTCCTGAAGAACTTGCACCATTTTCCTGGCCCAAGTCTGATCCCCTGACTGGCCAGAGCTGTGGTGCGTGCAGAGCATTCTCACAGACGGATATCATTTTCCAGAGTGGGGTGTGGATGATGGTATTTTTTCTTGTGCCACGATAACATCCCCACAATTAAGGGGAGAAAAAAACAGGAACTGATGTTATACAAGGTCATGCTTCATAGTCCGAGTCTATTGAGGGCCAAGCCTGAGAGGTTTGGCTTCCAAGGAGCCCTCTACAGGTCCATGGATTGGACCATGAAGCAAGCTGGCTCCGGCTGTCAGAGGCAGGCCCATTGAGTATTTCATAGGCACTCCCAAGTTGTAAGGACACAAATATATGCGCTGAGATGGCCAAGCATTCTCAGAATTCTAAAGTGATTGTCAGCACGGTGAAGGCTAAAACCCATATACCCCACCCTGGCTCCTTTAGCCTCTTGGGATATTTCGGTGAAGTATCTATTAGGAATATTTTCCTAAATCATTTGTTTTAAATTATAGGCCTTAAACTCCTTATTGTGGCATATCCACGATAAATATAAAGCAGTCATTTTTAACACAAACAGCTGTTGTGCTGCCTTTACCAAGAAATTTTGCCAACAGACTCACGTTATTTTTTTCCCCTTCATCAGATGTGTTTCTGATTTTTTTTTTCCTGCTTCACTGCATACCACCCACAGGAAAAAAAATACATTTTTCCCCCATCAAGGATTTGTTTGGACACAGAATTTCTAAAAATATCCAAAGGGAGGTGCTGGTTAAAGTAAGGGAATTAAGGGTAGATGGGATCATCTGGGTCATATGAAAGCTGATGACTCAAGGCTTCATCACATTCCCCCCTTTTTAGCCATGATGATACTTGGGGCACCGACTGATTTCCTGTCCATCACTAATGTGTGAGATTTTGATTGGGTTTTGATTCTATGTCCTCTATGCATGTCTCATGGGTAGGGCTCTCAAATCCACTCTATACAATTTCAGGGGAAATTATTTTCATTTTTATTCATGAGAGATTATCATCAGTAAGATGTATCTCCCAAGTAGAATGTCAGAACTGGTAGGGACTAAAGGTTCACCTATTCCAACTCTTTAATTTTACAGAGGAAGAGACAGAGACTAATACAGGTGAAGTGACTTACCCAAGGTTCCACAGTTTAGTGTCAGAATCAGAAGTGAACCATTATCCTTCTGAATTCTGATCCCAATCGATACTACCTCAAGCTGCCGCTCTAGCCCATGAAGATGGGAAAATTTCCTGATCTATCTTCAGCTACGGATGTGTCCTTAGCTAAATCACCAAGTGGTGTAAGTTATAAAAGTTTGTCTCTATCAAAACAGCCCCCTTTTCCCTCTGCCCAATGCTGTTAGTACAAATGACCAGTCTCATTAGAAACCTTCTGCTTTAATCCATAAGTCACCAAGTATTTATTAAGTATCTTCTTGGCACCAATGATACAAAGATGTCTTTCTTAAAATGTAGTGCTCTGAATTGAACTTGGGAAGCAAAAACTGGATACTCAGAGCAGAGTATAGAGAAATGATTAATTCCTTTATTCTGAACACTATGCCTCTCCTAAAGCAACTCAATCCATGTAGCACCCCCCTGGGACCACTCTACCAAATACACTTCAACTAGTGTTTTGGAATCGGCAAGGGAGGTTGCAATTTATTTTCTTAGGGTTCCAGAGATAACCCTGAGAACTAGGTTTCTCATATTGTCTCTCTTGAACGTCCAATGTGTTTCCTTCTAACTAATTAGCCAATTGATTTCAATCAAGACTTTATCTTTTAGAAAGGATACATACTAAGGGAGTAGAGTGAGAATAGTTGGTGCAAAACATTCCCTTCAAAATCTAATGCACATTTTCCCACAAATACACACAGCATCAATAAGAAGTGTGGGTTTAGACTTAATGGTACAATGGTAATGAGGTAAAAGTGTAGGAAATGTGTGTGGCAAAAGAATTATTCAGCTTCTAGTTACTGGAGATATCTTCTTGAGAAATAGGTGACATTCTTCTCAGGTGCAAGGGATCAGGTTCCTGAAAGCTGCTTCCTCCTTCTTATGACTATCTTTCCATATCCATACATGACAATGTTTGACTCCAGTGTATCTCTTTATGTTCCTGAATAGATACATTATCTGCTGCTGGTTCAGTATGTCCAAAATATAGTCAATAGTGAAAAGGGGTTTACTATTGGTTTATCTCTAGATATCCCCTCTTTTAAAGTCATAGATACAAAGATTTACCTCCTTAAGGGATTAATGAGCTTGGAATGCTCAGCTCCCAATCTTAGATTAGTGGTTTACTCAGCTATCTACTATATTTACCCATAGACCCAGAGGTTTGTCTGAGTCTTGCAGCCAGTCATAAGATGTTTTCAGAGTGGGGTCATCTGCCTTCATCTAATCGCCAAAGCACAAAATCCTTTGTAATTGATTAATGGTTTATTCATGTGAAAGAAAAAAAGTTTAACACTTTCTTCACACTATTGATTAATTAATTGATTCAGAGGACATACCTGGGCCTTTTGTGATTTTATTAATTGAGGTAGAAGTATGGAACTTTCTCGCTTTTAGAGGGAAAGCATTAGGTTTTAGGTTTGAGATATCACAAAATAAGTTAAAAGTAAAGTTTTTATTCCACTAAAATCCCTAGATCTGTTTCATAGAAACTGTTATCTGGCTGCATCTATCCCATCCTATGTTGATGAAGTTATTTTTCTGCAATCTGAATGCAGAATTTTAAAGTTTTCTCTACTTAATTTCATTATATTAATTTCACCTCATTATTCCAGGCTGTTGAAATCTTGGATTTTGTTTTTAATCATCCAGTACATTAGCTATCCTCCCCAAGTTTTTCATGGTCTACAAATTTAACAAATATGGCATCTAGGTCTTCATCCAGCTCATTTACAAAGGCACAGAACCAAGGACAGATTCCATAGGGTACTCATTCCATAGGGCGTAGATTCAATAGAGACTTCCTCTCCTCTTTGGGTTGTTATTCTAACAGTTCCAAATCCATCTAAATGCATTTTCATCTAATCCATATTTCTCCATTTTTCTATAAGCACAGCATTTGAAACTTTTTTCAAATTCATTGCCAGAATTTAAGTGTATTGTGTGGGTAGCACTCCCCTTATCTACCAGCCCACTTACCCTTTCAAAATAAGGTTAGTCTGACATGACCTGGCCTTGACAAAGTTATGCAATCTTTTGATGATCATTATTTCCTTTTCTAAGGGCTCACAAGCCATTTCCTTGATGTGTTATGAAATTTTAATAGTAATGTATGTCAAGCTCATTGGTCCATAGTTTGCTTTTGGGAAGATTGGTACATTCGCCTTTCCCCCTCGTGCTTTAACACCTGGTCTGTTTCAACCCAGTCTTCCAAAAATCAATGGCAATGGCTCAGCAATTGTGTGTGCTACTTGTCTTCTCCTAATTAGAACCACTGGATCAAGAATTAGATGAAGACCTAGAAATGAGCTAATGTAACCCTCTCATTTATGCTTATAACCTCAGAATTTGATTTTCTGATAGCTTTCCAGTCTTTTTGTGTTGACTTTCCTCTTTAAAATATTTAACTTGGGTCTCACTATTCTTTGTCCAAACTTTGAAATTTGGTCTCCTAAAATCTAGGACTCATGTCAGACTACATTTCTCTCTCCTTTACCATTAACCCATTGATGAAGTAGTCAATTATACCCAAGGTTATTGATATTTTTACTTCACCTACCAAATCTTCCAGATAAACATAATCAGACTTCTTCCAACTTTTGAAGGTTGAGAAAATATGCTTAATGTAAATTAGGTTCATTTCATTCTGTCATTTTGGCAGAGAGAACAAGAGCAGAGATAACCAGGTAGTTAAAGTCTTCCATCATTGAAATATGAAAAATTTTGAACTAGTTTTCCAAGCTCTTTATCTCATTCTTCCTTCTGTTCAAGTGGTTTATAATACATCCCCACAATAATACCGTTTCCATTTCTACCTCCTTGGATTCTCACTCATGTTCTTCACCATGTTTTTTTCTTCAAAAATTTGGGACTTTTTGTCCATGAGTTATGTATATTTAAACCTTGATTTTTGGTCTTAGGATCAATACTAAATATCAGTTCAAAGGCAGAAGAATGGTGAGGGCTAGGCAACTGGGGTTAAGTGACTTGCCCAGATTTATACAGCTAAGAAGTGTCTGAGGCCAGATGTGAGATCATATATTCTTAGTCATTATACTCTTGTTCTATATGTTTTATTATTTATTATTCTTGAATTAAGAATACTCTTCCATAGATACATTGCAGCCCTAAATCTATTCCTCTAAGTGTCAGTGACACCTATGAAGTTAAATTTGCTTCTTTATCTCAAATTTACTCTTAAGCTCTACCCATATGTTGTGCATTTGTATATGGATATATGAAGCTATGTTGGGTTTTATTCATGGCACTCTTCTTGAACATTGTTTCCTCTGAATTATTCATCCTTTCTTCTTCTTTCTCTCCCTAGTACAGGCTAACCAGGAGAGACTATTTATTGCAAGAACTCTATTTCTTCTAAATGGCCACAGATATTAGTGTCCTTTGATCTGATGGATTTGACAATTTGGTTGGGGTAGTTCAGTCATCTGCACAACGTACTGTGGTCTTATGAATGAAACACTGTAGCCCCATATACAGGCAGTTGTATCCTGTCGAGTTAGTGCTCTGGGGCACTAAAGGATATAGGAATTGCTAGGTTGGTCAACTTTATTTGCACATGCCACCAGGTGGTGTTAAAAGCTTGCTATTGCAGTTCACTCCCAACTATGCATGCAGTGAGAGTCCTTAGCAATCCTAGCATCTCCCCAGTCATTTTCTCCTAGTGTTTTCTGATTTCTAGGTCACAACTCTCCATGGGTATGGATACTGAAGTAATATCTCATAATTGCCTCTTGGCTCTTGCACTGACCCACTTAGATCCCAATCTTCTTAATTCCCTCATTAGCATACCCCAATAAACTTACTCAGTCAGGATATAGACTCTAAAATGCAGTTACCATAATGAAAATGCATTTAGAAGTATAGCAGTAAGCTCTGAAGCAATTAAGCATATTCAACTGTGATGGAATTAATTTTTTAGTTTTGCTCTCATAAATGGCAGGACAGGAGGAACTGAGTGATACATCTGAAGGCCTTTATAGAAAAGTGTTTTCTAGCATTTCTGATTTGGGAGTCATAGGGGGAAGGGGAAGAAACATTCTCACCATTCACTAACATATCCCATTTCACCACTTCCAAAGAACCTTTATACACATTCTAGCTCTCTTTTGGGTGACTTCAACTTAACTTAAAAAACACACAACACAAAACTATTCTATACTTTATAGTCAGTTGTCCTAGAAAAACCCTTCCAGGCTGCCTGTGTGCCTACATAACCTTTCTACCATTCACCAAGATTAGCAGATGCAGCTGGGACCCCAGTGAGTCAGCCACATGGCACTACAGTCTGGTTTGGGTTCCCTACTGAGCTGCCCATGCCTGTGGCTTCTCCTGGGGCTGTAACCATGACTTTGGAAATGCTAAAAAGCAGGGATAATTAAATGTCAATACAACTGTCAATGAGTCTACTGTGCAAAGAAAAAAAAAAGAGTTAGACTTCCATAAAAGTCAGAGGACCTGAGTTTGAGTCTTGCTTCTCCTCCTTTTTACCTGTGTGGACTTGAACAAGTTACTTTATCCTTCTGAGACTCAATTACTTCCTATGTAAAATGAAAAATTTCACCTCTAGGTCTATGACTTTAAGAGCAAACACCATATTACATTGAAATTGTCTTTTTAAAAGTCTCTCGATGAATTGAGCAGAACCAGGAGAATACTACATACAGAAACAAAAATATTGTATGATTATTCCCTTGTTAAGGATCAAGTTATTATCAGCAATACAAAGATCCAAGATGACTGCAAGGGACACACAATGAAAAATGCTATACACAGCCATAGAAAGAACTGTTGAAGTCTGAATGCAGATCAAACACACCCTTCTTCTCTTTATTTTCTTCATGAATTTTTTCTTATATATATGTATATTATATATGTGTGTGTGTGTGTGTGTGTGTCTTTTATGGCATGAGAAATGTAAAAATATGCATTGCTTATAGCACTGGTATAAACTATATCAGGTTATTTACTTTCATGGGGAGGGGAAAAAGTAAAAAAAAGGAAAGAATACAGATTACAAAATGACAGAAAGAATTGCTAAAAATGTTTCTACATGTTAATCTTTAAAAAGTTTTAATTAATAATATATCTTTAGTATGGACAAGGACAATTCTGACAGCTGTGCTTTAGGATATGGTAACCCCTTTCTAGCCTGGGACTATTTAACTCTATACATCTGTCTTTTTTCACCATCTAAAGTTTCAGAAAAATTTAGAGAAAACATTTGCTACTGATCTTAAGCAATGGCTTTATGCCCTAAGAATATCTCACAGATGGGACCAGAAGAGGCAAGGATGTTGAGGAGCAAAACAGTGAGTTCAAAAGGCTACCTTCTGTAACCTTTACATTAACAATTTGACCAATGATTATGGACCCATCTTTATTTGAAGTGTGGTGGGTTATACAGGGGAAGTTTGGCACTAATCCCAGGATTCAAAGATCATATAACTACTAGGTGAGGTAGTAGATAAAATGCCAGACCAGGGATTCAGGAAGACTTGCGTACAAATCCTTCCATGAATACTTACTATGTGATCCTGAGCAAGTCTTTTAACTTGTATGACTCGATTTTTTTGCCCATAAAATTGGGATAAGAATAGCATCTGCCTCCTCTGGTTGCTCTTACAGATCTTTCCAAGAAGGAAAACCCTTCAGGCCAAGCAGGATAACAAATCTCTTCCTTCCTTCCTTCCTTCTTTCCTTCCTTCCATCCTTCCTTCCTTCCTTCCTTCCTTCCTTCCTTCCTTCCTTCCTTCCTTCCTTCCTTCCTTCCCACTTCCCCTCTTTTCTCCCTTCTCTTAGTCTCTTAGTTCCTTAAGGAGACTCTTTATCCCACCCTTATTCTCCCCCCCCCCATTTCTTTGTATGTTAAGAAGACTTTTATCCTTCTAGTTGCCTACATTGTTCCCTCTTTAACCCAGATCTGATAAAAATAGGGTTCTAGTACCACCTGCCCTTAACTTCCTTCCCTTCTCTATCACACTTCTTAATTGTTCCCTTTTACCTCTTCCTGCTCCATTTATTATTATTTATAGCTCATTCCATTATTTTCAAATTTATCTCAAATCTTCTTTCTATATATGCTCTTTTGAACTACCCAAATAATGATATCATTCTTAAGAGTTATAGACAACATTTTCCTACAAAATATGTAAACAATTTGACTTTGTTGGGTCCCTTAGAATTGATCTTTCATGTTTACCTTATTACAATTCTTATACATCAAATTTTTCTACTGAGTTATGCGTGTTTCCCCATGAATAATTGGGACTCCTTTAGTTTTTTAAATATCTATTTTTCCTTGTGTAATTATGCTCAGTTTTAGTGGGTATGTGATTTTTGGTTGTAAACACAGTTCCTTTGCTCTTTAAAGTAGTGTTCCATGCCCTTTATTCTTTTAATGTTGAAGCTGATAAGTCTTGTATTATTCTGATTAAAGCTCCCAGTATTTAAATTGTTTTTCCTTATTGCTTGTAATATTTTCTCCTTAACCTAGGAGCTATGGAACTTAGTAGTGATGTGCCTATGTATATTTTCATTTTGGGGTCTCTTTAAGGTGGTGATTGGTGAATTCTTTCAATCTCTATTTTACCCCTAATTCTAGAACTTCTGGGCAATTTTCCTTAATGATTTCTTGGAGTATAGTCTCTAAATTCTTTTTTTTTAAATCACAACTTTCTGGGAATCTCACAATTCTTATATTGTCTCTCCTTGATTTGTTTCTCAGGTCAGTTGTTTTTCTAATAAGATATTTCATATTTCTCTTATTTCATTATTTTGCTTTTGCTTTGTAAATTTTTGTTGCCTTAGGAAGTAATTAGCTTCCTCTTACCCAATTCTAATTTTTAATGTTATTTTCTTCCATGAGTTTCTGGATCTCTTTTTTCATTTGAATTATATCTCTTTCATAATTCTCTTGATTTTCTTGCATTGCTCTTATTTTTTCTAATTTTTCCTCATTTGGTTTTTGAGGGTTTTTTTAAAAGCTCTTCCAAAAGTTATTTTTGAGTTTTTGATCATCTAATATTTTTCTTAGCTATTTTAGAAGTAGGTATTTTTACTTCACTATCTTCTGAGTTTGAACCCAGGTCTTCTCTGTCCCTATAATAGCTCCTAGTAATGGAGTTCTTTTTCTTTTGCTTCCTCTTTTATAAACAAATTATATTACAAAAATACTTTATTACATTTTCCCCTATTTTTAACTCCTAGGCCAATAGACTTAATTGTTAGCTTTATGATAGGATCAGGTCCTATTAATGTGTGTGTGGTGATGTCTCAAATGTCAGGATTTTTCTTTGTTTTTTCTTATCATCTGGACTTTATTTAATTGTTCCATTTTCTATAATTTAGGGTCAAGTATAGTCCCTGGTCCTTCCAACTCATGCCTCAATCTGTGAAGTGTTCCAGCCAGAGTTCCCTGGAAGTTCTTCTACTGCAAGCATGCAGATCATCAGCCCCTTGTCATGGCAGCCAGGGAGTCCACTCTCCTGTCAGAAGGATCCCTGCCCCTCATGAACTGCACTCACCAGTCTGTGTTCCCTCCCCATTCTTCCTCTCCTATGGCTGCAGCCTGAGATAGAGTAGGTGCCTGATCTGCACTCCTAGGCCTCTGAAGCCCTTCTCTGGTCAGTGATCAACCTTTTGCTGTGGGTTAATGGGGATCTCTGGGACTGAGGCTGCAGCCCATACAATGTCTCCCAGTGCTTGCTGCCTATTGACTCCACCAGTTATCTGCCACTGGGATATAAGCTCTTAGGTCCAGCAGACAAGGTGAGGCCACTAGTCCTGCTCCTAGAGCTTTCCACTCGTGGATTCTATAGCATTTGCTCCAGGGTATTTGTGCTATCTGGTTAGACTGATGCTCAAGAAGGCAGAGACCTTCCTTCCTAGGTGTCCTTGGCTGCTCAGCTTCACTCCTGACTCTTATCTGTTTTTGTTGCTTTTTGTATTGATTCTGTGGAGTTCTTTTTTATTGTTTGTGGGGGAATTCATAGAGTGAAACAGTATCATGCTCCCTATCAGGAACACAGTTTTCTTAGGGCTGATCTTACTTTAGTTCAGGTAGTCTCTATGGTAGAAGACTGGTTATGGAGTGATTAATCATTTTGGCCACAGTTATTTATGAAGATATTCTTCTAAGAAGTAGAGGGATTGAGAGCTAGAAGAGGCCTTCAGTGTGATAGAAGGGGTGTGTAGCATGGAAGCATAAGCATAGTACAATAGAAAGCTAGAATTTGAAGGCCTGGGTTCAACTCCTGCCTCTGATACTGATTCCTCATCTGTCAAATTAGAAGGTGGGATTAAAGAACCTCTGAAGCCTTTTTTAGCTCTCCATCTATAATCCTGTAATCAGACCTCATTCAACAGATAAGTAAACTGAGGCCCAGAAAAATAAAATGACTTACCCAAGATCATATAGTACGTGACATAATTTAGATTAGAACTCAGGTCCAAATCTAGCATTCTCCATGCTAGACCACACTTTCTCTCATTGACCAGTTCTCCCCCACCCCCACCCCCAATAAGCCTCAGTAGTGCAAGATTCCCCTGAAAATTTAGAAGTCATTCCTGAGGCCAACTGGATAGGGTGTTAGAAACTGAAAAGTCATTCATTCTTGTTCCTACAGTGGGGAGGATGGAGGATGGAGGAAGAAATAAAGGAAGAGCTCACACCATAATATCAACCAGATTGCCCAGCAAACTTTAAATAAAGGTTTAATATGTTTAGCCTAAAGTATCATTTCAGAATTACTATTTACTTTCTGCATTTTGGGGGAGTGACATTGGCCCAAACCAGAGAAAACTGTAACACAAAAGGGTTGTTAAAAGAACTCAGCAAGTTTTCAGGCTGGTTAAGTGAAGGAGATGTTGCTGCTGTAAGAGGAGGGAGGAGAAAAGATCATTTCTCCCCTCTCCACTGAGCAGCCAGCCGATCAGCTTTGGAATTCTTACCCAATTCCAAGGCACTCCCTCTGGCTCAACCCAACTTCTTGAGAAAATGAAAACATTGCCTCAGCAGGCTAGATGTGGGCAGGAATGAAAAGCTTCAAGGCCAGAGCTCTTTACCACTTCCCCCCAACCTTCTTTACCCCCTTCCTGGAGATGAAGAAAAGATCCCAGAGGATGTGGGAGGCAATAGCCAACTCTAAGTAGGAATTAGAGAGCAGGGTGTTTATCACTGTGAAAGGTTAAAATGTTAAGGAAGAATTTTATTGAGGGAAATATAAATAATGGACATCAGGCACCAAGAGTTCAATCTCTCCTTTCCATTCCATCTTCACTTATTGCCCCGCTCCCCACCAAAACTCTTAAAAAACAAAATATCTTTCAATTCTGGGTCCTATTTATAAACAACAACAAATGTTGCAGAATCAATTTCCTAATTAAAAATCAAATTGGGGCAGATAGGTGGCTCAGAGAATGGAAAGCCAGGCCTGGAGATGGGAAGTCCTGGATTCAAATCTGGCCTAAGACACTTCTTATCTGTGTGCCGCTTGGCAAGTTACTTAACCCCCATTGCCTAGTTCTTACCTCTCTCCTACCTAGGAAATAATAAACTATTGATTCTGAGTTGGAAAGTAAGGGTTTTTAAAAAAAATCTAATAAAAACATCAACATATCAACATACATGGCAAGAATATGGTTGAGAAATTAGTCCAGAGAGTGATTTGAGTCATGTAGTGATGCTTTTTGCTTTTGTAGCTTCTGTGAATTTGCTCCAATTTTTGATTATGTCACAGATTTACTTTGTTTCCCAGAGCAACAAAAATTCCAGGACTGAGCTAAAAGTATAAACTCCTCCTGAATCTCTATCTTCTCTTTTCTTCTTTGGGCTAAGTTCATTTTTGTAGGATCATAAATCTTGGGTTAGAAGGGACCTCACAGATCATTTTGTCAGGCCCAGAGAACTTAAGTGAGTTGCCAATAGTCATATAGGACATCAGTATCATAAATGAAAGTTGTCTCTGGGTCTTCTTTTTCCAGATCTACTTTTCTTTCCTCTTTTGCTTTCTTCACCCATTCTTTTTCTTTTTCTTTCCCTTCCCCCCTCTAATTCTCTCCCCCTTCTTCTTTCTTCTTTCCCAGCACAATTTCTCTTCCTCTGTTCCCTTATTAACCAAGAAACTTATTTTAGAGACTGGTTGCCCTAGATTCTTTATCTCCAGGACTTGGTTCAACTTCCAGAATGGAATAATAAAATGTTAGCATCCTCTTTCCTACCTAGGTGACTTTGGCAAATTACCCCATATCCCTAGGATTTACTTTAATAATCTTTAAAATGAGAGGGTTAGATTAGAAGGCCTCTACTGTCCTTTCCAAACCCAGATCTATTATCACAAGAAAAGAAATATCTTAATCAAGACTTGTCTTGCTCTAAATGGATGATAGTTCTTGAGAACTAATTTTATTAATTCAACGAGACAAGTTCTAACCTGGCACCAATGAATGACTTCCAAGATTTCTGGGAATATAACTCCGTTTGCATCATTAATCTAGGTTAGTCTGGGCACCATATTGAGACCTTTTCAAAATCTCATTTGGGGAGGACATCAAAGTATAATACAGTGGATACCAGGCATCAAGAAGACCTAGTTAAAGTCCTGCCTATAAAATAGTCCTGTTTAGGACTGGGTGACTTCAGGAAAGTTACATAACCCTTTAGTGTCCCAGATAATTGCCCAGACAATAAGTGATATATGTAGACAATTCAACAACACATTTCCTTGAATTAATGAAATCACCAATCTGTACCAAACAAATGTTATAGTGAGTGACAACTAGGGCTCCTCCTCTCATTTCAGAGTCACTTAGGTCCTGGACCAATTCAAAGGAGTAATACAATATGATGCTCAAGTACTCAGTATAGTCCCATGCACAGAGGAAGCACTGAATAAATGCTTGCTGATTGATTCCTCTCTTCCTGTTGGCATTTGGGCCTGTCCTCCTGACTCTTTATTCTTTAGTCTTCACAACTTCTTGTTCCTTAAGTTTGTTCTTTGTGTCCTGTAGTGGTAAGAGCCCAACTACCCAATGTGTCTTCCTGTCTGATTGTCCCCTGTCCTTCCCATAATTTCCAGTATCCTGCTTGCTTGGTTCCTAGATACTGAATTCACTCTTTCCAAGCTGCAATGACTTATTACTTATTTATCACTTAATGGTTATTGTAACCTTACTGTTGATCCTGCCAGTTTTCCAAATCCCAGCTAACTATTCTGTGCCCTCTTGATATCTTGTTATTTGTCCTTTGCTTTAGAAGAGTTCCAATGACATCACAGGGGATGTCTTGACTTTTAAGTGAATTAGATAACTCATCAGCCTCACTGTCTCTTCCAGAGTCATCACAGTCCAATGGCAAGACAAAAGTCAGGATGACTAACAACAGCCAGAGATGCATTAAATGACCTTGGCACCATCAGTGTCTACCATGCTCTAAGCACTCCACAGCACCTGCTCCAGCTGCCTCCATGGCCATTAGAACAATTTGTTCTCATTTGCCCATTCTGTCAGAGTAAGTCTTTATATACTTTTCTTTTGCTTTATTTGTGTTTGACTCAAAGAACTGAGTCCTTAATAGTAAACTTTCAGGAGTTAATTTTTAACAGTGTGTGCTTCCCAGACGTCCTTCAAAACACTCTATGTAGGTACTCACCTCCCTTGTTCACCTTGAATGCCATTCCTGATATTCAGGCTATCTTGAACCTGGAAAACTATAAGGACGTAGGAACTATAGGCTGAAGAAATCTTCCAATACTCATTTACAAGAGATTGAAGACTCTTTCCAGAATAGGCTTTGGAAAGAACATAAAAACAGATGTCCCAGCCAGGAAACAGAAATCCTAGCTGGATTAGGTTTGAAAAAACCAAATCTGAATTTAGGGAAGAGAGCATTAAAAACAATAAATAACTTAGAAATGGCAAATTTAAGATTCAATTGTATCAAACTCTAACAGCTTAGGCCCTTGTAAAAGAGAAATATTCCAGATGGCAAAGTGGAAAGATGAATTATAGAGAAGGAAGTGTCTAATATCCTGAAGCGAGTCCGTCCAAGACTTTGAAGCAAGCCAAACAGAGAGCCATCCCAAAAAGATCCAGCCTACAGCAAAGGAATTTTTAAGGAGACCAGAGTTTCTCATGTAAAAAGCAATTCCCATCGAGTTTCTCTATTCTCCTTAGTGATATCAGGCTTCCTGTGGTCCTCAAGATTTCAGATAATCATGCCACTGGCAAAAGTCTTAGTACCAGCAATGAAAGCATCTGAATCCCAAATTGGATGGTTTCCTCAAAGCATGTAGGCAGATATCCAGGTCTCCACAGTACTTGCTAAAAACATACTGGTTTATACAGTTAGCATTTATAGAGAGCTTGAAGGGACTCCAGAGGCCAACTAGTTCAATCCCTTTCATTTTACAGATAAGGAAATTGAGGCCCAGAGAGGTTAAGTCATTTGCATAAGTTCACACAGGAAGCAGAGGTAAAATTTGAAACTCCAAACTCATTTATCTTTTCACTATGCCATGCTTTCTCTTGCTAAATTTTCAATAATTCAGCATGGTATAGTTGAAATAATACTAATTTTAGTTCAAATCTTGGCTTACAAATAAAAGGCATATTTATTATTATCCCATTTTAGAAACTGTTATATTGGAATATGGCAATACCACTATGGGATCATTGGATCACAGTTTCAGAGCTTCTAGAGATTTAGAGATGATCAAACCCTAAATCTCTCATTTAATTGATCAGACTCATGAGAGTTTAAGTAATTCGTCCAAGGTCACACAACTAGTGATGGAGGCAGAACTCAAACCCTTCTTCCTGACTTCAGTCCAATGTTCCACTCACTATACCATATTATTTTGAGACCTGCACAACAGAACTATCATAAGTTGCATTGTCATTAAGTGGATCATGCGATACTTCCAACACTAAACTCGTTAGAAGAAGGTTAAAAAGGCACCACCTTGTAGTTCCTGTACACTTAAATTGATATATGCACACATGTCCAAAAGTCTTTGAAAGACACCAGGGGTGTGTTTAGTATAGATTGTAAACCAACAGCCATCACCAGCTTCTCTTTGGGTACCATAAGAAACATGCTAGGCAATTTCAAAAGCCTGCACATACTGGACTCATTAGGCATTCATGCTCTATTGTCTGAATCATTTCCCTTCTCTGCCAATGGTGACTGAGGCAGGAGGAACTTGTCACCAATTAAATTGGGGATGACTCACCATGGATTGAAGACTTCAAAACCTAAGCAGCAATAACATGAGTAATAAGCCTGTTGTCCTTATCAGTACAATCCTGTGGTGTGAGAAGACTGGGGTAAGATTGGGGGTGAATAGAAGGAGAGAGGCTTTGGGGGGAGTATCTGCTAAGAAAACCATGAAGAATGGTAGCATCATAAAAGTCCAGCATAGGCCATTTAAAGTATCAGCATTCTGGGCTCTACAGCAAAAGTTATCCTCTGTCCTTATCAAAAAGAACCAAAGTTAAGAAAATCAGCAGGTCTGTTGAAGGCTTTCCCTTTCAAAACCCAAATGTCCAAGTTAATGTAAGAAACCAGACAAATAGTAGTGATAGCATGAGGTAGTGGGAAGACCACTGCTTTTGGAGTTTGAGGATATGCATTTGTATTCTGGCTCATCTTCAAACTCCTTGTGTGACACTGGACAATTAATCAATCAACAACCTCTCTCTCTCTCTCTCTCTCTCTCTCTCTCTCTCTCTCTCTCTCTCTCTCTCTCTCTCTCTCTCTCTCTCTCTCTTTCTCTATCTCTCTTTCTCTCTCTCTCTGACTCTGACTCTCTCTCTCTCTCTCCCCCCTCCCTCCCTTTATCTCTCTCATCCATCCATCTATCTATCTATCTATCTGTCTATCGATCGATCGATCAATCAATTTCAACAAAGTAGTACAAGTATCTTGAGAGAGAGGACACTAATCTTTGAGGAAAAGTAAATAAGGCTTCTTGCAGAATATTGGAATTGCATCTTAAAGGAAGAGAAATTCTATGAAGTCAAGTAAGAAGGATACCCTCCTTGCATTCCAGGCTGTGGGGAATGGCCAGGGCAAAAGTATAGAGACTAGAGTTGGAGCATATTGAATGATGAACATAGAGAAGGAAAGTTTGGCTGGATTGAAGAGTGGAGGAAGGGGAGTAAAGTCTAATGAAGCTGGGAAGATAGATTGGGACCAGGTTTTGTAGGGATTTAAAAGATAAGTAAAGGAATTTAATGGTTGGTAGGTGTTTAAAGTAAATAGAGCACTGGACCTGGAGTCAAAAATTCCTGGGTTCAAAGTGGATCTCTGACATTTACTAGTTTTGTAACCCTGAGCAAGTCATTGAACCTTTGTCGGCTTCAGTTTCCTCATCTGTAAAATGGGGGTACCAATAATACCTAAATCTCAGAGTTATTATGATATCAAACAGGGTACTATTCCTATTGTCCATATCAACATCTCCCTCTAAGTTCTGATATCAAAAGCCATTTCTACACTCTTCCCATTTGTGTTTCCATCTCTCATCTTTTGGGCCAATTAAATCGGATTATTCAAATGACCAGATTACTCAATTTACCCTAGATTACCTTAGTAAATTATTGGGACGTTTCTTCCTGATGCCATGATCAGGTAAAATAAGTGTTATAAAACATATTTTACAGATGAGTAAACTGAGGTTATTAGATTAGGAACTAACCATAGGCCTAGCAAAATGTCTTGTACCAGTAGATGCTTAATAAAATTTTTTAATTGAATAAATAGCATTAAAATAATACTTTATATTTATAAGGCACTTTTTATATAGACTATCTTATTTGGCCTTTGTCTACAGCCCTGTGAACTATTTCCATTTCTTGGATGAAGAAATAGACTGAGAAAAATTGTATGATTTGGCCATAATCACATAGCTTAACAAGTGCAAAAACCAGGACTTGAAACCAAAGCTTCCTAACTGCCTTTCTGGTGCTCTTTCCAAGACTCTGGGAGGCCTCCCCAAATGGAGGTGAGTCTCACCATAGACTTGTCTACGAAGATTGACAGCATGCATTTTCTGACCTCATTAACTGTCCATCCCATAACATGGGCCATGAACCCTTTCTCCTTTGAGTTATTCCCTCAGCCTTTTCTCTTTTCCAAATGAGGCTTTGGATCTTTTTAAGATGGAGAGACACTTGGGATATAAAAATGGTTTCAAGATCATTTCTGTATTTAGGAAATCAGAAGTCAGGAGTTTATGAAGCACATGGAAGTCATGAGAAAGAGAACATGCTCCATACGTTGTGCTTCTCCTCAACATTTTTCTAAATCCTTATCTTCTGCCTTGGGATAAATACTATCAGTTCCAAGACAGAAGAGTGGTAAGAGCTTGGGAATTGGGGTTAAATGACTTGCCCAGGGTCACATAGCTAGGCATATTTGAACCCAGGACTTCCCATTTCCAGGCCTGGCTCTTTATCTACTGAGCCACCTAGCTACATCTCCTCTTCAGCTTATTTTTGAGAAGAAATTGAAACATGCTGGCCAAATAGCAATAGCTCCCTTAAGGGAACTAGCCTTGGTGAGATCTGAGAATTCATCACCTCCCATCTGCCTTCACACTTGCCTCTCAGTATTCCAAGAACTCTCCACATCATAGCAACCTGTCACATCTTGCTTGAGTTACTACTTCTGGGGACTTTGATTCCACCCAATCTCCTCCCCACTCTTCTCTCATTCCCTTTCATTATATTTGTTTTTTCAAATTAATATTTGGCAAGAAAAGGTAATGGGAACCTTCAGGGTAACAGAGGTACTAAATCTTCTGCCTGTCAAATATGTAATGGACTGTTTAAACACCTGTCAGCATAGGAGATGCATGGAGCTCATGAGCCATCTGCACATCTCCAGGCTGGAGACAATTTGCATTTGAGCCAATGGTAAAGCCAACCCTGGCTCCTTGCTTCCCTGAAACAGACAGAACCTTTCCATCACACTGTTCCATACACATGACATCTCAGTCCCCTCTCCATCCCCTTTCCATGCCTGTCCACTCTCTCTGAAATGTTCTCCCTCCTCACGTCTCCCTACTGGCTTTTCCATTTTCTTTCACGACTCACCTAAAATTCCACCTTGTACAAGAAGCCTTTCCCTCTCTCATTTTTCCTGTCCCCCCATTCCCCAGTGATAGTGCCTTTCCTCTGTGATTCTCTGCCATCTATTCCGTCTATATCTTTTATGTACACAGTTATTTGCATGTTGACTCTCCAACTAGAACGTGAATGCCATGAAAACTAAGACTGTTTTTGTCTTTTTTGGTATCCCCAGAACTTACCACATTGTCTGGCACACATTAAGGACTTCATAAATGCTTGGTGACTGACTGATTGACTTTCCTCCCTCTCCCACTGGAAATTATCCCAGATCATGTGATCACTAAGCTGAAGGGCATTTTCTTTAGTCCTAAATTATTTTCCAAAAAACAATATACAAATACACCTAAAAGAGAAATTATTGGGGTATTCTACAAAGACTAATACCTCTTTATAACAGAGGTCTTCTGAGCCCTTTTCAGAGTTGCTCATCTACCTTTGAAGCCTATCTGTCACCCAACTTTCACCTGTGGCTCCAAGAAGCTGTGGCATGTGCAGTGGCCACACTGGTAAAACCATTTTGGCACATAGTCTAAACTAGGTTGAGGGTAAGGGATCAACTTCAGAATGTCTACCCCAAACATGTAAAGACTTCCCCAGCTGGGATGGGCTGATGAGAACAATTTGTTGTTCAGTTCACCTTCTTGAATCTGTCTTCCCCTATCATTTCCGGATCACACCTCCCTGATGTGTGAGCAATCTTCAGGAGATGGAGCCAGAGCTCAGTATTGCCTGGCTAAGGCAGGTGCTAGGAAGCTCTTAGAACTTGGTCAGACCAAAGCTGGCACGGTCATCCACTGCATCCCAGGCTATCACCAGTCTTCCCGACTTTTGTCTTGACACTGGACTTCAATGACTCTGGAAAAGAGAGTGAAGCTAATGACTTTGTACAACCCTGCTTCACTCAAATCCAATTCACACAACGACAGGACATCACTCTGTCATATCATTTGTGCTCTACAGATAAAAACACCAATAGCTCTTCCCAAAGGATAAGAAATCAAGAAGCCCAACAAGGTAACAGTTTTATAATTTACTGTGGAGAGCTCTAATCCTAAATGTATTAATTCATCCCACCACTTCCCACCTCCATTGGCCTCTACATTCCAGCAAAGTACACAAACATACAACCATATGCTTTTGGATCTCTTCAAAGATCTCCCTGATGCTGCAGTATTTGCTGGTACATCCCTCACCTTCCTCCAACATCATGTCACAACTAGCAGCTAACCTCAGTTATGCCCAAGCACATGCAGAGGAGGGGAGGTATAGAAGGGCAGTCTTGTGCCTCAGTTAAGGTGAGTACCCCCAAGACTGCACAGGAACACTCACCTTACCTTCTCATAGGCCTGCAAGAAAGTGATTTGGCTGAGGGAGAGAATTAAAGAATGGAGAGAACTGGGAGCCAGCATGGGTAGCTGTTTTCAGGCCTGGAATTCAGCTAGAGTTAGACCTGTTCTCGGAGAAATTACCCACAGCAAAGAATGAAGTCAATGAAAAATAAATTCCCCAACTGTCAGAAGGCTGAGACAGCTTTGAGACAGAGCCCTAAGGGTAAACCCACAAAGAGGGAGGAGTCAGAAAGTCAGTGTTAGGAGAATGTAAGGGAAAAAAGACTAAACCATCTCCAAAGCCAGACATGAGCTAAAGATGATACTTGATTTCTAGCATATGAATGTATAGTGTTTGGGTCTGGTGAGTCAGTGTGCCTTGGGGCAATTACTAGCGTAGGCTCTTTGTCTTTTCCAAAGGCCACTTAGTCCATACTCTATGCCTATTTATGATTCCTCATTAGAAGCAGGAATGGAGAAAGAGGGGAGAAAGAGCACCATGCAGGGAGGAAATTGCTTCAGAAAATGCAAATAATGGGATTATACTTTGGTACAAGCAGCAACTAATGGAAAACAATTATGCCAGAATATTTGGCACATCCTGGACTCCTAGAATCCACTTGCTGGTAATCATGGGAGATTTTGTTGTTCTTTGGATAGTCCCTCAAAAATCTGGTTATTTTCTATCTTAAGAAGGCTTGTCCACAGTCTTCTCTGGTGTCCTCTGCCAATGTAAATGTGATCCAGATTACTGGGCAGAATTGCTCAAGACTGGGGCAGTTCTTGGCAGCTGGGCAAAACTGAGCCCTGGCTCCATCTCCTTCATACAACAGGGAGGTATGATCAGGAAATGGTAGGGGAAGACAGATTGAAGATGTCTATTTGGAGCAAATAAGATACAATCCTGCCTCAGGGGAGAGAGCTCCAAAAACTACCGAGAAACCTTGTCCCAGTGGATATAGCTAGCCTGTTTCTGCCATTGCATTTTCTCTCATCATTGCAACTAAATGATCTCTCCTATGCTTGACAATATGTAACATTTAATTTATTGTCTCTACCCTCCATCTTGGCATTTAACAGCCCTTGAGGGTTTACTATCTTTTGTCTTCTGTCTCTCTCCCAAGGGCCTGTTTGATGCTTTATCCTAGTCTGAGGAAACTCTTGGTTCTCAAAACTCATCTATACCAAACAGTGTGAACTCTAGCAACGCCCTACTAAATTGTCTAGTGGTGGACTGTGTTTCCCTTATTGAAGGAAAAATCTAAGTGTAGAGAGATTCATTGTGAAATTTGGTCTTAGATGAATTTTTTTTTTCAATCAAAACAGATCAGGAAGCCAAAGAAGTAAAGGGGTGGCAATCTGCATCAGAGGAGGGAGGGCCAACAGCAATGAAATCATGCAACATTGAAATATTTCTTCTCTAATTGTTTTATGTGGGGTTAGTCTTATTTTCCCAATAGGAACATGATCTCCTAGAGAACAGGGACCATGTCAGAGACTTTGTTGTATCCACCAATCTCTTTCTCTCGCCTGTCTAATGCTAGGGACAGAGTAGACACACTCAGTCAAAATTTGTTGACTTGACTTGACTTGAATGGGTGTTCTTTCTCTCCTCCGTGCATTGCTGTGGGCTTTGTGGCTTTGGAAGGGGCTGTTCTAGCTATTTGTGTCCAGGCTCAATTAGAGGAAGGCCAGCTTCACAGGAAAGCTTGTAATTAGAGCCTAGCTCATAACCGTACCACTATAGACTTGGCAAACTAAATGGGAGAAGAGAGGAAGGAGGCATCTTCCAGGGGCAGCTGGGCAGAATAGGGGCAGAGTCACTGGGTGTGGCTGGCATAAGGGCTGCCAGGCACCAGACAGCTAAGGGTAGGTCTGATTTACACACTCCCATGCCTTCTAGGCTTCCACATTTCACTCTCTAAAGGCACATCAGTCAAGTAAACATCCAGCTTATTAATTGAATACAGATTCTGAACAGCTCAAATGGTGTGGTATTTGTTTCTTGGCAATCCAATAAGTACCCCGAGACCAAGTTCTTACTTTAAAGGGAGAAGAAATCACTGATTGTTGATGTGTAGATTTTTCCTAGCTAGAAAGCTCATCCCTCATCCCCTCATCCAGTCTGTACTGGATGCCTCATTTTTATCCATTTGCTCTTAAAAAAAAAAAAAGCAAATCTCTTCTTACACTTGAGGAAAATTGCCAGAAATGTCCACAATGTGTTCTTTGGATTAAGACACTGAATGACCCATTTAAAAGATAAATGGGATCAAAGTAGAGATAACACTTTAAATCATAATCAACTCTCATCATTTTACCCCCTATGCACTAATGAATAGACTGAAGGAATAGAATAGGCAAATAAATTTTGGTGGAAGAAGAAATAAGGAAATGGAAAGAGAGAATGCTAAAGTTGTAGTTCACTGAGTAGTGTGGGGGTAGTATCCTGTAAAAGTATTGAACAATGAACTAGCTTTGGAGTTACCCAGGAAATATTAGCTAACCATAGCAATCTGAAAGTGTTTGAAAATCACCCCTTATCTTTGAAATAAAAAAAAAAAAACCTTGATGCCCAAGGTCAAATTTCCTCATTTGTAAAACAGGAATTCCATCTCTCATGATTGTTGTGAATATTAAATGAGCTAACATTTGCAAGACTCTTTGTAAATCTTAAAGAGAGATATAAATGCTAGCCCTTATGCCTATAATTTATAAATCAAGGTCCAGAGCCTATTGGCATGGGATTCTCTCCTTATTGGAGAAGATGAATACCTTGCCATGTGTGAGGGGCTGGGCAGAGTTGAAGAAAATAGAGAATAATTCAGTTTCTCTTCAGATTTCCTTCAAGTTGGTGAGACTATTTAGGTTCTGCAATTGCTTCAGATGCTTTTGGCTTCTGGCTTCAGAGACAAGATGGAAGATGCCAATCCCACTTCAAATTGCTGGAGGAAAAGAGTCTGAGAAAACATGAGAGGAGATAGCAGTCTCTATCATGTCCTTATCCCCACCTTGCTATACTAGAGACTTTGGGAAACTTCCTCTTTGGTGGATTCAGAAATCTCTCTTGGTTGAGCTGAGTTATCTGAATCCCAATGGGAGAGCTTCTGTACTTTGTATTATCTGGTATATATTTTGCTGTATATACATTCTCTGACTTCTATTTTGCTACCAATTTAGATAAAAATATTTCTTGTTCAATTGCTATATGTGTTTTCATTATGGAACTGATATTTAGTAGGAAAGGTGTCAAGCTTTGGTTATAAACCACAGGATCCTGCTTCCCCTCTAGTAGTAAAACAACAATCAGAAGTCATCTTGAACCTGATCATATCTCCAAGGTCAGTGATATTTAGGAGCAAAGAGCAAGTAATTCCAATATCCCCTCTTTCTGAGAAGAGCAAAATAGACTCTGGCCCAAACTTCTGCTTCCCGTCTTGGCAGAAATTAGTTTCCCTTGAAAAAGGATTGTTGGAGAAGGGGCTAGACGTGTCTATTGTCCCTCCTTTTAAGCTGCACAACATCTCTATGCTACATGTAGGGTAATAGCCTTTACAACACATTGGCCTTGCTAATTATTATATTTTTGTTGTTATTATCATTATCAGCAGCAGCAGCCTCCTAACAGATAGTTCATTAGTATCCAGTCTTCCTCAGAACCTCACTACCTCTCAAACCTCAACGATTTACAGACTTTTAAGCCTTAGGAGCTATTTTCAGCTTGAAAAGAAGTAACTGGGGAGAGAGGCAGAGAGCCAAAATGGAAGAGTAGAGACAGGGTAAGTTTGAATTTCTCTGAGAATCTTCTCCAACCAAGATTAAAATAAAACTTAAAAATAAATACTGGAGTGACAAAATGAACAAGGAGATGGTTTGAAGCAATTTCCTGGAGAAAACAACCTAGAGTGGAGGCAGAGGTGGTCTGTTTCACCGGAGGGAGAGAGGAGTACAGACTGAAGCAAGGTCATGTAGCCTATAGCAAGGCTGCAGCAAGGAGTACAGGCCTAAGTTAACAGCAAGTCTGCCTCCCCCAAACCCCTTCTGTTCCAGGTTATGAACCTTGGGCAAAGCCAAGTTTTTTAGTAGAGGGTTAAGGCTGTCAGTATAGAGAGAGGGAGAAAGAGTTGAGATCTCCCCTCTCAAATTGAGATTCAGGGGGAGACAGCTGCTGTTTAACTTGGTCAAGGGAGAGGAGGGGGGGAGTGAGTAGTTCCCCCCTTCAACCTCCCCTCAGCTATGGCTGCTCAACCCCAAACTGCCTCTTGACTTCCCTCTACTACTAAAGTATAGAGGTTCCCTTCTCTATGAGAGAGAGAGAGAGAGAGAGAGAGAGAGAGAGAGAGAGAGAGAGAGAGAGAGTTATCCTCCCCCCTCAAACTGGGACTGATTTCCCCTCACACTAGAGTCAGTTGGGGAAAAGACGACAAACTTTATTCTAACTGATCAATTTGGGAATAACACAGGGAAATAGCTGTGGGAAGGGTTTTTGTGAGGAAACAGGGAAAACAGATATCCCTATTCTAGCTACCCTTACCTCCTTCCTCAAGTTGGGGAACCCAGGCCTTGGCAGCCTTGGGCCCCTGAGAGATTCAGTCTGGGATGGCCCTGGTCTTGGCCCCCTGGGCACAGTTTAGACCCAGGGCTGTGAGGTGACTTGTCAGCTGCTTGGCTGTCTTCTCAAAACTACCCCTTCAGTTGGGAATCAGTGTGTGTGTGTGTGGGGGGGGGGGTGTCCAATCACCAGGAGAAAGATATAAGTTTTTCTCAGGAGCAGTCTTAACCAGACCTCTCCTTAGGCTGTCTCAGGTTTGAGAGCTAACTGCCTCTCTCTGACAAAAGCTCTTGCTCTCCCAAGATTCCAGAACATATCTTGGGGCCCCTCCCCTGCTGAGGCTGAGACTCTGACAATTTTCCAGACTGTAACTCCAGTTCTAGAGTTTGAAACCTCTATCACAGTTTGAAATTCTAAGACCCTACCTAAGCCAATAGCAGAGCACCACAAGCGTATCCATTGAAGTCCTATTGAAGACCAAGCCTACATTGAGACCCCAAGTCCTAGTTCAAGGAAGTCCATAGTGCATTTAGCTAGTGCAAGCTCAAGGAGAGGCCCAGAGTCCCTGCAAAAGGCAATCCACAATACACCCCTGCAACAAGGATTAGAGCCCTAGTCCACAGTGTCCCTGGCCAGTGTAATCCCAGAGTGAAGTCCAGAGCTCCTGCTCAAGACAGAGGCAAGGCCCTGTGTCCCAGAACAAGGTAGCTTACAGTGTGCTGAGACCTGCCAACTATCCGCAAGTCCTAGGGGAAACTGAATTAGGAGTGGGAAGTGGCATTTAGAGCTCCCAGCCCACAGGTCATCCTGAAACTTTCAGAAACCCAAAACTATAGCCAAAGTTAGAAGCAAGGAAAAACTAAAGTTTAAGAGAGAGCCTATTCTATTCTGAGAACATAATCTACCTTTGAGATGAAAGTAGAAGTCAAGAAAATGCTAGGAAACTGAGCAAACAAAAAAATAACCCCATAGAAAATTATTATGGAGACAAAGAAGAGCAAGGCACAAACTCAGATGGGGATAATGAGATCAAAGTAGCTACATGAAAAACTTCAAAGAAAAATGTGAATTGGTCTCAAGCTCCAAAAGAGCTCAAAAAGACTTCAAAAACCAAATAAGAGAGGAAGAGGAAAAATGGGGAAGATAAATGAAAGCAATGCAAGAAGAAAATCATAGTTTAAAAAGCAGGATTGGCCAAATGGAAAAAAAGGTACAAAATTCCAATGTAGAAAAGAATTTCTAAAAAAGTAAAATTGGACAAATGGGAAAGGAGATTCAAAAGCTCATGGAAGAAAATAATATCTTAAAAATTACACTGGACAAGTAGAAACTAATAACTTCATGAAACAATAAAACAAAATAAAAATAAAAAAAACAGAAGAAAATATGAAATATCTTATATCAGAATCAGAATCAGAAATATCTTATATCAGAAGAGATAAATTAAGAATTATTCGACCACCTGAAAGTCATGATTTAAAAACCCATAAACATCATATTAGAAGAAATTATCAAAGAAAATTGCCCTGATATTCTTGAACAAGAGGGTAAAATAGAAATTGAAAGAATGCACTGAACACCTCCTGAAATAAATCCCCAAATAACAGCTTTCAGTAATCTTATACCCAAATTTAAGAGCTCCCAGACCAAGTAGAAAATATTGCAAGAATCCAGAAAGAAACATTTAAAATATTATGGAGCTACAGGCAGGAAAACATAGGCTTTAGTTGCTTCTACATTGAAGGATTGGAAGACTTAAAATATAATATTTTGCAAAGCAGAAAAACTAGGTTTACAACCATGAGCCTACACAATCTACTAAGCCTACCCAAGAAAACTAAATATATTATTTCAGGGGAAAAAAGGTCATTTAATAAAATAAAAGATTTCCAAGCATTCCTGATGAAAAGACCAGGCTTAAACCTAAACAAAGCTAAACAAGAAAGAGAAAATTTAAGAGATTCAAACAAGATCAAGTTATATATATACACACCTAAATGGAAAGATGATATTTGTAACTTAATTTTTTTTATCATTATTAGAGCAGTATCATTATTAGAAAGAATATATATAGATAAAGAATGCAGGAGTAAGTCAATTAGAGTAACATAACATAAAAAAATCAATGCAGGGAAAGAGAATTGCACTCAGAGAAAAGGGAAGGAAGGGGTAGATCAGGGTAAACTATCTCACTTAAAGAGCATGAAAAAAAAAGTATTGCTTTGGAGGGGGGAATGAGAGTAATGATGGACAATTGCTCTCCCTTAAACCTTGATCTAATTGGAATTGGCTCATAGAGAAAATAAAAACCATACTCATTTGTGTATAGAATCCTATCTTATTCCATAGAGAAATGGGAGAGGAAAAAGACAAGGAGTTGGAGATAACAGAAGGGAGAGGGAAGTGGGGGTGCATGATTAAAAGCAAAATACTTGTGAGAAGGGACACAGTGAATGGAGAGAAAAATATCAGGATTAAAAGAGTCATCCTCCTTCTGGTGTGATTTTCTTTGAAGGTCATCTTTCATTTTCTTTGCCTCATCTTTCATCTCCTTTGCCTCATTTTCAAGCTGATTAATTTTGGCTTTCAAGACACTATTTTCTCATTTAGCTCAAGTGCCTCTGTTTCCAGATGACTTATTTTGCTTTTTAAGGTCATTGCCCAAGTTGTCTTCAGCCTCTCTTAATTGTATTTTGAATTGTATTTTGAGTTCTTCCAGAGCCTGTGTCCAATTCACTGGAGTTTCTGTGTTTTTGCTTGTTGTTCTTTGATCTTCCTCTGCTTCATTTGCTCTTTGTTCATTGCCTGGATAGAAGCTGTGAATTGTAATTTCTTTTTTCTTTTTCTCTTGTTTGCTCATTTTTGTCCCTTCTTTCCCCATGTAGTTGCCTGTAGTCTTGTTCCTCTCATTATGTGCTGGATCTGTGGGTTTGGACTTTTCTATCTTGAAGGAACTTCTTCTCTGCTCTGCTGATTGGTCAGGTTGAGTACTGATGTCAGATCTTCCCCAGCTGTCAGCAGAAGCTGAAAAGATCTGGGCTTCCCACTTTGTTACTAAGGTATTCTGTAGTAGTTGTAGCCTTCCTTCACTCTTGGAGCTTGATTAGTATGGCTTTCAGAGCAGTTTGTGGGGGAAGGGTGTTGGAGCTTTAACTTCCCTACCCTCTGAAGGCTTGATAAGATTAAGCCAGGGCAGAATTGATCTTGCAGAGCTGAATGTGCCCTAAGGACAAAACCTGGGGAAGGGGGGTGGCAATATGGAGTGTCTCAGCTTAGATTGGGCTGCCTTCTCTGAGCTTCTCCTCCAGCTGATTCCTTGCCACCTGTGTTCAAAGCCCTGAGCTTGACACAGCTTTGCCTGCAGGTGCTCCCTCCACACTAGCACCCTTGCCCACCTAGAGATTCCAGCCACTGCTAGAGACTCAGTACTATAGGTGGGGGAGGGGTCCTAGGACCTTCCTTCTTCCTTCCCCTTAAATAAGAGTGTTCTCAAATTCAGGCTTTTGGGGGGGCATTCCTTTTAAGTTGAGTCCAGCAGGAGGGTTCCTTGGCTCTGCCTTGTTGTTAGGTTTGGTTTTCAATCCCCTAGGAGCATTTGGTTTTTAATCGGTGAAGAAAGGTTTTCAGAGGTCTGAACTTTTGCTGCCTCTATGCATCCATCTTGACTCCACCTCAGGAGAATTCTTAAATGGAAGGAAATGATAAAAAATAAATTGTTTTTGACCACATAAAATTAAACTGCTTTTGTGCAAGCCAATGAAGATAGAAAATAAATAAGAGGAAGTATATTTGTATCTTACATCACTAATAAAAGCCTGATAGCTAATTTAACACTAGAAGCTAATTCCAAATACCTAAGTTGTTAAAGGATATGAGTAAACAGTTTTCAAAAGAAAATTGAAAAATATAAAAAGTTATTTGGAAACATGCTCCAGGTTTGGTTTTCAGTCCCCTAGAAGCATTTTGTTTTTAATCGGGGAGGAATAGTTTTCAGAGGTCTGAACTTTTGCTGCCTCTATGATGCCATCTTGATTCCGCCTCCACTCGAGATTAAAAGGGAAAAATAAGAGGGAGGGCCATACACAGTTAGTTATCATAACTGTGAATGTGAATGGGATAAATTCAGCCATAAAATGGAAGTAGATACCAAAGTGGATTGAAAAACAGAATCATATGATATATTGTTTACAAGAAACACATTTGAGGCAGGGAGACAAATAGAGTAAAGGTAAGGGGTTGAAGGATAATTTATTATGCTTTAGTAGAATTTTTAAAAAGTAGGAGTAGCAATTATGATCTCAGAAGCAGTTAAAGCAAAAATAGCCCTAATTAGAAGAGATAATAAAGGAAATTGCCTCTTGATAAGTGATATCATGAACAATGAAGTAATTTCAATGCTAAACTTATATTCCCCAAATGGTATGGCCTCTGTATTTTTAAAGGAGAAATTAAATGAGCTACAGGAGGAAATAGACAGTAAAACTATGTTAGTTGAGGACCTCTGTTTTTCTATCTCAGAACCAGAACCAAAAAATAAATAAGAAGTTAAGGATGTGAATGAAATCTTAGAAAATGTATACTTAATAGATCTCTGGAGAAAATAAAATGGGTAGAGAAAGGAATATACCTTCTTCTTAGAGGTACATAGCACCTTTACAAAAATTGACCATATATTAGGGCCTAAAAACTTCACAACCAAAAGCAAAAAAGCAGAAATAATAAATTCATCCTTATCAGATCATAACACAATAAAAATTATAATCAATAAGGGTCCTTGGAAATAAAAGTTAAAAATTAATTTGAAACTAAATAATCTAATTCTAAAAAAGGGTGGGTCAAAGAACAAATTATAGACACTATTAATAATTTCATTAATGAAAATGACAGTGAAGAGACAACATGTCAAAATATATGGGATACAGCCAAAACAGTACTTAGGAGAAAATTTATATCTTTTAGTGCTTACATCAATAAAAATAGAGGAAAAAGCAAATCAATGAATTGGGCATGCAAGTAAAAAAACTAAAGGAAGAAGAATTTACAAATCCCCAATTAAAGACAATTTGGAAATCCCCCAAATCAATGGAGAAATTAATAAAATTGGAAATAAGAAAGCCATAAGACTACTAGTTGGTTTTATGAAAAAATGGAATATTGGATAAAAGACCTTAGCAGCCTAGTTTTGATAAACCTAAAGCCCCCAGCTTTTGGAATAAGAACTCACACATTGACAAAAACTGGAAAAAAATATGGCACAGACTAGGTATAAACCAATATCTCACACCCTATTTCAAAAAAAGGTCAAAATGGTGTGATAGTTAAAGGGATTGTAGGGAATTGAAGAGGGACAGAAGAAGTACAGGGGATAAGGAAGGTTTTGTAAAAGAGAATGGAGGAGTTGAAGGGAGAGAGGAAATATGGCTGCCAGTAAGGTAAAAGGAGATACCCCCTACTGAGAGGCTATCTTTGAAAATTGGGGTTCCCGAGAAATGGGCCACCTATGATAGCCTAAGAAGATGTCCAAAACTTGCTTCAGTTTTCCTTTCCACAATCATCCCCTTTTTTTGTTGTGACCTTCCCAAGGTCACTTATTTTTATTATACTTATCAATCTACTACATCTACTTTCTAACTATTCCCCCCCAAATAATAAAATTCCCTCAATTACTCTATCACTATTCTATGCTAACTTTATCAACTCTAAGGAATTTTATGCAGGAAAGTTTGGGTAAGGGTAATTTTAGAGTTTTACAATAAATTCAGTATAATAAATGTTAGAACAAAACCATTACAAAGAAATTTGAATCTTAGTGCTAATACTACTTACTCTTGCTAAGTTAAACTAATACAAACATTTTTCTTATTTTATATATCTATTCTTATTTGCAAACTATTTATCTATATATATTTTCATTAAACACAATTTCAGCATTAGCTTTACAAAAAACAATTTAAAGTTTACTATCTGCAAATACAGCTTAAGTCTATTCCTAAGTATAACTGTCTATGCTATGCTTAATTTAACTTACTCCTAATCTATTCCCTACTTATTATAACTATTCTCTAAATTCCTAGTCTAATCTATAATCTAATCTTATGTACAACATATATACATGCTATGCTACATATTTACAGACTATCACTATGTTACTAACCTAATTATAGTATATACATTATTTATAGATATTATTTACATATAATACAATAATATAAATTGTTCCTATATCCTGCTGTCAGTCAAATAGAAATATCTATTGATTTTTCTATTTGCCTAAGACCTTGTGGATCTAACTATATACACATTTATATTTTGCCTAAATGCAATTTCAGACATTTGTTTATTTAAACAAGGTCTCCCAATATATGTCAGTTTGTGATGGTGTGTTTTGTGTCTAATAGTGTTGTGTTAAATTAATACTTACCACAATTTCTTCAGATTTCACTTCTCATGTTGACTGATGGATCTCTTCTTTCTTCCCAGTTATGTAGTGTAGCATGCCATTTCCCTAATATATGAAATTAATTTTGTTTTATGCTTTTGCCACACACAGTCTTACATATAAGTCCAGTATTCCATCTGTCCTCTTCTTATATAAACAAATTTACAAAGTTCAAAGTCTTAGCTGTCCATTTCAGCTTTCTATCTCTCTTTCTTTAAAAAAAAAAAACAAAACCCTTACATTCTGCCTTAGAATCAATACTAGGTATTGGTTCTAAGACAGAAGAGTGGTAAGGGGTAGGCAATGGGGGTTAAGTGACTTGCCCAGAGTCACACAGCTGGGAAGTGTATGAGGCCAGATTTGAACCTAGGACCTCCAATCACTAGGCCTGGCTCTCAATCCACTGAGCTACCCAGCTTCCCCCTTCCCCCCACCTTTTTTTCTCTTTATTTCTTCTCTCTAGCACCTTTTCTTGATACTTTTCCTTTGGGATGCTTTAAAATCTTTTCCTCTGGGCTGGTTTAAAATCTTTTGTTCCAAATAAAAAAAGATAATTTCTGGATGAAATATAGACTATCAAAGTCTTATGTATAAAATTTCTAAGTAAAGGAAAAGTAAATCTATAACAGGTCCTTGAGGTACCAATTAAAATGATATAAGCAATTAAGCATTTACCCAGTCAGTAGCCAGGACTACAGAAAGTTGTCACATTATGAAAGACAGAATAGGGACTATATTATAGGATCCAGGTAGGAGCCAAATTTAAGATACTTGTCTGCAAGCATTTTCACGAAGAATGTGGATACAAGGAAGGCCTGCGACTTAACATATGTCAAGCATCACAACCTTGAGTCTCACACTAGGTTCAAGTTCTTTGTATTAGCTTAGAAGTGCATCAATCCTTCCTGCATTGGTTTTTTCTTCTTCTTCTTTTTGACCTGTGTGCTCTTTTGGCACTATTCAGTTTAAATCTGTGCTCCTTTGGCACTGTGCAATGGCTCTTTTTGTATTCTCTTGTCCTGGAATCAGAGAGAATCATTAAACAAAGTCCCATAATTTTTTAAACAATCAATGGCATCATTTTTATAGTCTCAAGCTTTTGGAGCATGCATTGACATTATAGCAAATATATTTAAAACTTATATTACTGCAAAATCAAAAAATTAAAGAAAATCTTGATACTGGTGACATGTGCTTCAAATATAAAAAGGAGAGAAAAAATAAAAAACTGGAATAGTATATTGCACATGCAAGAAAATATAATAATAAAAGTTTTAAAATTCAAAAATATAGCTTATAATCATTGACACACTGTGTCAGCTAAGGAAATGTAGAATACAAGGTTTCTCGCCATAAATGAGATCCATTTTCTCTTCATGCCTGGCCATGATCCACTGTGAGTACAAGCAAATGAATTTCACAAAGTAATAGAATAGTATTGAATACATTGATATATGAACTTAAAACCAACAAAATTAAATCTTAAACAAAATAATCAGTAAAATGCAATAAATACAGGGATTTTTATAAAACATTGGAGTCTGAAATGCCTTAAAAATATAACCTCCAGTCTCTTTAAAGTTCCTTGGCTTTTTGTTGTTGTTGTTTTTATCCGTTGAGATACCATTTGTCAGAACTATGGAATTGGTTCTAAGGCAGAAGATTGGTAAGGAGTAGACAATGGGGTTCAAGTGACTTGCCCAGGGTCACATGGCTAGGAAGTGTCTGAGGCCAGATTAGAACCCAGGACCTCCCATCTCTAGGCCTGGCTCTCAATCCACTGAGCCACTGAGCCACTGAGCTGACCCCCCATAGTGAGGGTGGGTTTTAGGAATCTCAAATTGGGCCAAAGAGTTGCAGGGAGATGAATTTCTCCCCTGAATCTCAGGTGAGATAAGTAACAGAATCAGTGCACTCAAAAGATATCCTTTGAAATACACCATGCTTGTAATCAACTTCCTATTTGGAAAAGTCTCTTCCTTCTCCTCGTTTCCCCCTCCACCCCAGGTTCCCTGCCACATGGAGGCTAATTGTAGCCTAAGGAAAAATCACCCCTGTTTTTACCAGCTGGTTTTTGATTCAGAAGACACAAGGGGCAGCTACCAACAGCCTGGGGGCCAGGGCTGGAGCTGGTCCAAGTGAGTGAGATGGCTGGAGGCCAGGAGCAGGAGCCAGGCAGGTA
Organism: Monodelphis domestica; assembly: GCF_027887165.1. NCBI lineage: Eukaryota > Metazoa > Chordata > Mammalia > Didelphimorphia > Didelphidae > Monodelphis > Monodelphis domestica. The sequence goes on from NC_077227.1 coordinate 374,951,034, forward strand.
GAGCCAGGACCAGGTGAGTGGTCTTGGTCAAGAAGGTCCAGAGCAGATGACTGGAATGAGCTTAATCAGAAACAGCTTTGCAAGGGTAGGCAAAAAGCCTTGGCTGGAAAAAATGTGGCTTAAAAAAAATTATCTAGACTATCTTTAAAAAAAAAAATTGAGTTTTTCTCTCATCCCTTTTGGTCACCAACTATAAAATTTAAAATTATATTTCTACTAATAAAAATATTATATTTAAGAGGTTTATTAATGATTATTAGAAATCAAGGAATAAAGAAAATATAAAATGAGAAACCATGTTTGTGCCCAGGGCTGATTGGCCCATTCAAAGCTTACTTACTATATCATTGAAATGGCCCGAGCAGAGCTCAAGAGCATAGAATAGGGAGAGGTAGGCATTACCGCCAGTTAAATACTCATTATGATCTCACCCAGGTGGAGACTCAGCTGAGATTATAGGGAATTCTGGGATATACCAAGGACTTCCAGGGGTTGAAGTCCAGGATTCAAATCTCTATTTTACAATAACCTAGATCAAATTGCTTACCATCTCTGAGAAGGAGGGTGGTAAGGATGGAGGGGTACAATTTGAATCTTATAATTTCAGAAAATGCATGTTGAAAATTGTTACATGTAATTGGGTAAATAAAACATTAAAAAGAAAAAAGAAACAATTGAAGATGAATGTGAGAGTTAGTGATTACATGTCTTCATTTTCTCAGGGGTTTCATTCTAGTCAGGATAAAATGGAAATTTGTTTTGTCTGTGATACCACAATTTGTGCGAGTTGATGACATAATCGCCCTTGGAAGTCTAGACCAATATTCCTGAAGTTGATTGTTCTCCAAAGCAAAGGCCAGGAAAAAAAAACAAACACCAACTTTCAGCCCCATTTTGGGATGGGTAGGAAGAAAGAAGCCATGTGATGAGCCTGTGACCTTGCTCTGTGAGAGAACAATAAGACCAGGTCAAGTCATGGGGACCTAAGAAAACAATGTCTCTGCTCATTCCACCCAAGTATCTAAGAGTATAGAAAAACATGTCTGCTCAGTTGTAGGATGGGCTAGGATGTCTTTTTCCACTAACTAGGAGAGACTTCCTAGAAAATGTTGGTTTTCAGATTAAAAAAAAAAATCACACCTGACTGATAGGCTGGTTAAGGTTCTGAGTATTAGTTTTTCATTGCCACTGGCCAAAGTTCACTCTGTCCATTCAATAATAATGATCATAACAATAAACTAAGGCAAGTGAATAGTCAAGAAGATTTAGATTTAAATCTCACCTTTGACATATAATGACTGTAAGACTTTGGGCAAGTAGCTGAACCTGTCAGTGATGGAGACAACTCTTAGATGACAAGAAATGGAAAAGTTATTCATCTGAATTGTCATGAGGAATTTCCCAATTGGGAACTGCCTATGTGGATGGGATTACTGGTTTAAGCAAACAAAACCATGACTAGTTTTGTTGTTTTTGTTTTGTTCAGTGTCACATAGCTAGGAAATGTCTGAGGTCAAATTTGAACCCAGGACCTCCCATCTTCAGGTCTGGCTCTCTATCCACTGAAACACCTGGCTGCTCCTAAGATAGAGTTCCATAAAGCTTGGCCCTGTGTTGTTTTATCAGTGATTTGGGATAAAGACCAAAATTGCCTGCTTATCAAAAGTGTAAATGCCACAAGACCTAGAGTCAAAAAGACTCATTTTTGTGAGTTCAAATCTGGCCTTAGACACTTGCTAGCTATGTGACCCAGGACAAGCCACTTAACCCTATTTGCCTAAGTTTTCTCATTTATAAAATGATGTGGAGAAGGAAATGGTAAACTAATTCCAGTATCTTTGCCAAGAAAACTCTAATTAAAGTCATGAAGAGCTGTATATGACTGAACAACAACAGGGAAGATTTTTAATTTTTAATTCGAGTTATATAATAATGGAATGAATTGCTTATGAGACAGTGAGTTCCCTGTTACTAGAAATATTTTAATAATGAGCATCAGATAGCAAAGAGTTGGGGATGCCATGCTGGAGATTTCAGTTCAGATTGGGAGGTTGAAGTAAATGACTTCTAACGTCCTTGCCTATTCTAAGATATCAAAATTCCATAATACATCTGAGGATCTTTAGCCACTTCCTTTATTCTCAGCTTGGCACAAGAACTTGGATAGAACAATAAATCTATGGCACAGAACCAACCCTTCCTGGATGACAAAGAGAACTGAAGGAAACATTGACACCCATTTATTTTCTTTTATCAGGAAAACAAAACCTGGGCTATACCCTTGAGATATCTGGAGACAAGTAACCAGATTTCCATGTAATACAATCATTATCTCAGTGTTGACAAAGTTTCTGACCTCACTTATTTGGCTTATCTGTAGTCAATCTATAGATATATAGAGTTAGCTAATGTTTCACTACAGATATATTTAAGGAGCAAGTCAAAGTCTTTATAGATTTTTGCTTGTATCACATGATGAGTAAGCCTAAAATATTAAAAAATCTAAGGGACTTTAGGTCAGTCCTCATTATTTAAGTTAAAATTTTTTTGATTAATCAAAATCTGTCTTTTCTCTCTTCTTCCTTGACTCTAATTGAAGAAGAAAAAAAAACCAAAGATTTTGTAACAAATAGGTATAGTCAAGCAAAACACATTCCTACATTGGCCATAGCCAATATGTATGTTTTCTATACATTTAGCAAATATATATGTATTCCCAGGGGCATCCTCTTTAAAGGCTCAAGGTACTCTGTGGGTCCCCCTTCCCTAAAATTATACTACTCTCTCAGAAGATAGCATGTTTCATCACGAGACCTCTGAGATTATGGTTGATTATTGTGTTGATCAGTGTGAAGCCTTTCGAAATTGTTTATTTGTAAGGTAGTGTTACTATTGTTTAAAATGTTCTGATCATTCTGCCATTAGTTCACACAAGTTGTTGATACAAGTTTTCCTAGGTTTCTCTGAAACCATCGCTTTCATTACTTCTTATGGCACAGTAGTATTTAATCATATTTACAGACTGAAATTTATTCAGTTATTTCTCAATCAATAGGCACCCTTTTGGTCTTCAATTCTTCACCATCACCAAAAGAACTAATTTAAATAACTGTATGCATATAAATTCGTATCCTCTTTCTTTTATCTCTTTGCAATTCTCTTATTTTGCACAAAATGATCCTAAGGTTCAGAGAATAGAGAAGTCACTCCCTCACAAGTACACAGATTCAACATGTTTTGTTTCTTCTCTCCAGGACTCTGTCACTTCAAAAATCATGTGGCTTAAAATGCAAAAGCCCAGAAGATTTGTAAGAGCAGGGAAAATGACATAGAATGAGGATGGGATGAGCAAAAAAAAAACAAAAAAAAAACATATACACATTCAAGCAAGAGAAAGAAAGTCCAATAGAAATTCCTAGAATGATAAACAGGTAGTTTTGTAGCCTTTGGGGCACATCCCAATTTGGAAGAAGCTTTTACAAATCAGGAAAGTGTTTTCATTATCATTTTATGTTCCTAGGGCCAATTTTATAGTCACAAAAGTTAAGCTCCAACCTGGGAAATCTTTCTTCTTTTGCATAATTTGAAGGGCTCTTAACAGAAGGGAAATTCCTGTTTGTGTTTCCCCTACTTGTAATATGTCTGTGGGAAAAAGATCAAATTTCTTCTATCCATCTGTCCATCCATGCAATGACTATTTATTAGGCACTCACTATGCGAAAGGTCCATGTTAGGAGTTTTAGTGGGACTAGGGTATGAAGGAGGGGTTACCATGATGAATAAGACAGCTCATTCCCTCAAAGGTCTTTTAGTCTAGTGTGGATAGAGAAGAAAGGGATGAACCATATATAGATAACTATAATTTAGTGTGGAGGAGAACATTTTGTTTATGTATTAAAACTTCAATATACTCTTACACTGATTACATTAATTGAGGTTGGGAGAGAGTATAACTATCCCTTACAACAAGATAAGTGGCAAATTGTGGTAATTACAAAGAGTTACAAGCAAAGTGCTCTATGATCTCGGCAATGAGGGAGAGCACATCTGGCTTGGGTCTAGAGTGGGTCAAAGAAGTCATGGAAGACCTTGATTTCTCTTCCAAGGAGGAGTGAATATTCTTAACTTGAGAGCTGTAAACTCTGTGTGTGTGTGTGTGTGTGTGTGTGTGTGTGTGTGAACTATTTCAATATAACTGGTTTTCTTTGTGATCCTATACATTTTAGTTTATGTCTTTAAAAATAATATTATAAAAAAAGATCCATTGGCATGACCAGACTGACAAAGGGATCCATGACACAAAAAGATTTAGGACCATCACTTTAAATGAATCTTCTATAATATCTTTCATGTTTATAGCCTGCACTCACACTGATAGGCTCAGTCTCCAAAGGAAAGTTGCTACCTCCCTCTCGGTGTTCTGGAAGAACCCCACCCTTACACAATGTTTCTAGCTCAGTGATCATTTGGGGGGAAAAGTAGCCTGGAAATTAGCCTAGTGTATAGTGTTCTTTTTTATCCATTAACCTCCAAACACCAGGGACAGTTCCTGCTTTAATTGGCATTTCTGCAATTTTTAAGGCTTCATAAGCTTCAGTCAGACTCTGAATAGAAGCCCACAAGAGACATTGTTCCAGATCGATGTAGTCGGGATCCCCTCAAACAGGAAGCTACAGCTGCCAGGAGTAAACTTTGAAGGTTCCATAGCCACAAAATTGTTCTTATTAAACAAGAGCTTAATGAGTTTAATGATTCAGCCATAAGGATTGAATTTCTTCTTCAAACTTACAGATGGGCCTGAAGAGCAAGACGAAAAAACACATGAGGATAACCATCTCCAGAGGTTTGATCAAACCCTAAGACTCTGGGTAAGAAAATTGACTGAAGATTTCAATCTGTTTAAAAGCAAAACTGGATGTCCCCCAGCCCACCTCTCCTCCCTCCAGCACTTGGTGCCCACCCTGCTGAGTCTTATTCAGAACCCTAAGTAATATGGTTCACCAAACAGAGTCAGCCTCAGCATCAACCATCTGGTACATGATATTAACAGAGGAAAGTGCAAACCCCTTACAAAAAGAAGGGAGAGAATGGTCCAGGCATATAAGACCCATCTCCTTCCTCCCATGAAAAGTGGCAGAGATGGTATATTTCTTAGAAATAATATTCCCCTGCTTCCGTTCAAATACATGCATCCTGGTATGAGTGGATGAAGGCCAGCATCACATCAACATTTAATAGCACGGCAAGTCTGAGTCACCTACTGTTTCCTCTAGTTTCAGGCAAAGATATAATTTAGAAATTTGAAGAGCACCCACTAATGTATCCCATGTCATGTGTATTTGATCAAATCCCTGTAAGAATATATATTGGATCACAGATCATAGAATTTTAGGGCGAGAGATCATCTCAGGCTTTAGGGACCATTTAACTTAACCCTTTCATTTTGCAGACCAGGAAATTAAAGCTCACAGTAGTTTAGTGTTGTGTCCATTAAGCTAGTTGGTGGCAGAAAGAGAATTTGGGATCCCAAATCTAGAGCTAAAAGGGACCTCTTCATTTTACATATGAGGTAACAGAGACCCAGGACTCTAAGTGACTTGCCATAGATCGTTAAGTGTCAGAGGTTGGATTTCAGTACTAGCCTCCTTGTGCCCAATTGAGTAGGAATGTCATGTTTCTAGGAGATGGAGATGTCTCTTGCCAAAAACAGTTGGGCCAGAGTGATTCTATCTTTTGTTTCTCTTTTATGTAAATTCTTCTGTTTCTTTTCCTCTGAAAGTTGAGGGAAAGCTCCTTACCTACTGACCCAACTGATGTCCTCAGGAAGAACCAGTCAGATACAGTCAGGAAACAATTTAAAGTCTCCATAATCTGCCCACCTTCACTGGACTACAGATGGGTTTTAGACTGTATCAAATTGAAGATTAATATCTTTTGAAATGGGTTTCCTATTTCTGGATACTGGCAGTCAAATTCAATGAAGGAATGAAAGATAGTGGGGAATGGGCACAGGTTTCTTTACTAAATTGAGAAATCCTAAAATTAGAGACCTCCTAGAAGACAAGCTTTGAACAGAAGAAAAAGACAGTGAACAAACACATAGAAAAGAGAAACAAACAGCTGTCACTGAATAATTAAAAGACTACAACAGTATAAATGCAAAAGCCATTTTATACACATACAGAGGGAAACATGGCATGACCAGCACAAGATTTGGAGTCAGAAGACTTGGACAGTAATTCCTGTTCTTGCCAGAGCAAGTTCTTGTTTCCACTCCTGCACCTCAGTTTATCCATCTGTATATAACTAGTGACAGCTATGTGGCACAGAGGCAAGAAGACTCCTCTTCCTGGGCAAGTCACTTAACCTGGTTTGCCTCAGTTTTCTTATTTGTAAAATGATCTGGAGATTCTAAGTATCTCCTGATTAGAGAAATCTAAATTAAAATGACTCTGAAGTACTACCTCACAATCTAGCAGATTGGTCAATATGACAGCAAAGGAAAGTGATAAATGTTGGAGGGGTTGTGGCAAAATTGGGACACTAATATATTGCTGGTGGAGTTGTGAATTTGTCCAACCATTCTGGAGGGCAATTTGGAACTATGTGCAAAGGGCTTTAAAAGAATGCCTACCCTTTGACCCAGCCACAGTCCTGCTGGGTTTGTACCCCAAAGAGATCATAAGGAAAAAGACTTGTAGAAAAATATTTATAGCTGCTCTCTTTGTGGTGGCAAAAAATTGGAAAATGAGGGGTGTCCATCAATTGGGGAATGACTCAATAAATTGTGGTTTATGTTGGTGATGGAATATTATTGAGCTGAAAGGAATAAAGAAATGGAGAAGTTCCATGTAAACTGGAACGACCTCCAGAAATTGATGCAGAGCAAAAGGAGCAGAACCAGGAGAACATTGTACAGAGACTGATACACTGTGGAACAATCGAATGTAATAGACTTTTCTACCAGCAGCAATGCAATGACCCAGGACAACCCATAGGACCTTATGAGAAAGAACACTATCCACATCCAGAGAAAGAACCGTGGGAGCAGAAATGCATTAGAAAAACATGATTGATTATGTAGTGCAATAGGGATATAATTAGGGTTTTGATGTTAAAAGATCACTCTACTGCAAATATGAATAACATGGAAATAGGTTTGGAACAATAATACATGTATAATCCAGTGGAATTGCTTGTCGGCTCTGGGAGGGGGGAGGAAGGGTGGGGATCATGAATCATGTAACCATAGAAAAATATTCTAAATAATTTTTTTTAAATGATCTGGAGAAAGAAATAACCATTCTACTATCTTTGCCAAGAAAACCCCAAGTGTTAAAAAGAGTTGGACGTGACTGAAATGAGTGAACAAGTAGCTCTTCTCATCACTGGGCCAGCCTATATGACACCACAAGGATGTCAGCAGATGACTGGGGCTGTCACTGGTCACCCCTCACCTAAGAGTCACAGGACCAGTTTATCTTTTTTCCTTCTATTATTGAATTTTCTAATGATAGTTTTTATTCTGATTCTTCTTCGAAGTTCTTTACTGATAATATGATGCAACATATTTGATTTCCTCTATTACCTTCTGGGATATTATTTTCAGCTTTTTGAAGACTATTTTCCATGTCTCACAGATATTCAATAACAATGGTAGAATATTGATATTTAAATGATGGGTCTTTGTTTCTTGGAGAAACTTTGAGGCTTTAAAAGAGATTTGCAATTCTGGAAACAATCAAGTTGGTTCTCCTCTTATTTAATCTTGGGACAAGAACAAACATACATACAGGCATGTACACATGTATGTTTACATATAGGTGTATTGCATATGTATGCAAATTATATGTTGATGCTATGTATATGTGTATATTTATAATAGGTATTATATATATACCCACATATATAAATTCTGAAAAACTATATAGGATTTCTCTCCAACTACATATAATAATCTGTGCAAAGATATTAATCTTTTCTTGGTCTCTCAAGAGTGAATGGTCAGGTTAAACTCTTGAGTGGTTAAGGATCTCTTCTAGGATGCTCATCAATGTTGTAGAGCTAGCCACAACCAGCATGACTTCATCCACAAATGGGAATATCTGAAGGATCTCACCATTCATAGCAAGTTTCTCTCCCACTTGGATTTTGCACATGATATCCTCTGTCAAAAAAGTGAAGATCTTTGGCAAACATATAGCTCCGTGTTTTATGCCTCTCCTGATACTTCTAATTGACATGATGCTACACCTGCCTTCTCTCTTTTTTCCCTTCTAGGTCCTTTCTCCAACTGGTAAATTCTTCCCCAAACTTCCATTTTGACGAAGTTCCCAGAGCAGTCCCCTTCATTCTCTGGATTTTGCCATTATGCTTTATCTGTGTTCTCCTTCTTCCCCTTTGGGTCCTTCTTTCATTAACAAAGTCTTCCTAGAACTTCTGTCTTGAGGGCAAAGACAAACCATCCATCATAACTCTGAGTATGTATTCCCCTTCCCCTTCTACTTTTCAGCTACTTTTTAATATGTTGTCTTCCTCCATTAAAATGCAAGCTCCTTAAGGATGGGAATATGTTTTTACTTGTATTTGTAAACCCCAACACTTAACATGGTTTCATAGTAAAGACTTAATAAAATGCTTGTTGATGATTATAAGTCAAGGTAAGAGAATAATTGGATTGGACAATTTCTTTTTTATATCTTTGAGAGATCACAAATTATATTGATATAGGTATGAGAGAGAACTTGGTGGAAGAGAATTTTAAGATGGCATTTTTGCTTTACCAAATCAAATGTTTTTTCATGCTCACGATATGAAATGAGATTTCCTATTTTCTATATCTTTTGTCAAATAGAGTAATGCTAAAGATGTAAGCATTATAGAATATTGCCTGCAAAAGCCTGCCTATTCCCAACTAAAGTGTACATTAAGGGTGTCCTCAATCTGGGTGTAGATGAGTCTTATAAAGATTTTGTATGCACTGGAAAATAGTCACATTGATTCTGCCAATAGTTGTTGATAACCTCTCAATTGTCCTTTTGGTGTATTATTAAGCTCTTCCTTACACTTTGGGTATTTCCTTTCCTTCAGATGCTTTATGAATGAATTTTTCAATAGTCTCAAAGTTGTGTTGCTCCAGCATGTATCAGTTCAATGCACATTCAGGCTGATCTGGATGCTTTTCTCATCTTCACTGTTTTTCATAAAAGTTCTATCTCTTCCATCAGCATATCTGAAAATGTGATGTTCTAGTCCAAGAATAGTAGCTATATTGTTCTTGATAGGGAAAACTTTGTTAAAATATTCCTAGATCTTTTCCATTTCTGTTTCTTTTGCTGTTTTTCTTCTGTTTTCATCCTTGAATATCCTCAGGATCCTAGTTGACTCTTGCCAAGCATTCTTTAAACTAGTTTTACTTTCTACTGTTTCTTTTCTGTTTTATTAAGAAATACTGCTTATGTTTGTTTATCATCATCTTGGAGACTTCATAAGCAAATCAGAATAGAGAAAATATTACCTAGATTTATTGGATAGAAGAATTTATGAATAAACAAGTATAGAAAACATTATAAGATGTAAAATATATAATTTTGAATACATTAAATTAAAAAAAAGGGTTTGTACAAATAAATTAATGTATCTGAGATTAGAAGGAAAGCAATAAATTAGGGGAAAATTTTATAGACTTTCTCAGGTGGAAAAACTATATATCTAAAATATATAGTAAACTTTGTCAAATTTATAATAATATACTCCATTCCTCAATTGATAAATGGACAAAAGATATGAACAGACAGTTTTTTAGAGGAAGAAATCACAGCTATATGTAAAACTATGTGAAAAAATGCTCCAAATCATTATGAATTAGAGAAATGCAAATCAAAACAACTCTGCGATATGGTCTTATACCTTTCAAATTGACCAAAATGATAAAAGGTGAAATGACAAATATTAGAGGAGATGTGAAAAAATGCGAACATTAATACGCTGTTGGTAGAATTATACACTGATCCAACCCTTTTGGAGAGCAATCTGGAATTATGCCTAAAAGGTTATAAAACTGTGCATACCTTTTGACCCAACAACATACATTTTAAGTTTATTTCCTAAGGTAATTGGGGAAAAGGAAAAGAACCTATATGTTCTAAAATATTTATAGCAACCCTCTTTGTGGGGGCAAAGAATTGGAAATTGAGGGGCTGCCCATAAATTGGTGAATGGTTAAATAGATTGTGGTTTGTGATTATGATGGAATTCAAGTGTTCTATAAGAAATAAAGAACAGGTTATTGTTTAAAGATATGTAAAGACCTACATGAAATTATGAAGTGTTAAATAATCAGAAACAAGATAACATTATATATATAGCAACAAAATATTGTTTGAAGAATCACTCACATATGTCTACCCCAGAGAAATAACTAATAAGTAGAAATCTTTTTTGTCAAATGATGTCTTTTCTAAAGGGGGAGGCAGTTAGGGAGGGAGTGGCCTGATATTTTAATGTAACAAACAAACAAATAAATAAATTTAAAATAATTTAAAAAACTAATAATGAACAAATGGTCCTTTGTATCATCATAGTATATAGGATATTTATATCCATTTGTCAGATCTCAGGATATAGCTTTGATTATTTTAAATTAAAATTATGAGTTAAAAATTTTTTAAAAACAAGTTGAATTAGTTTATATTCTACACTATTGCTTTTAGAGGAATCCTCTATCTACTTAATAAATAAATCTTGACTTGTTTTCTAAGTTTTTAAAAAATACTTGATTTTCTTGTCATAACAATCCATTTATATTGGTTAAGCTTCTGAATAAAGTTATTATAATCAGTGTCAGTGTTATTTTTATTATTCATTATCTTTTTTTCATTATCAATTGCTCATTTAAATTAGTCAGCACTAAGTTGCTTCAATTTTATGCCATATCCTTCCCCCATTATTATTCTTTTTAGTTTTATACTAATTCTTATCTTTGTCAAGTCCATGGTTTATATAAGGATAGTGGATTTAGGGATGACTCACATTAATGAAATCTGTTAAAATATAATCAGTTCTATTTTGAGATGTTATTCATTATTTGCTGGGGTAAATGCCTAACAACTGTTTTCTTGAAAAAGCCATAACAAGTTATTAAGGAAAAAATAACAGACACTGTGGGCCACATAGGCAGAAGTATTGTGAAGCTCAAATGAAATAATGAATGTAAAGCACTTTGCAAATTTTAAAGTGCTACATAAATGCCAGTTATTATTACCATTATTAGCCTACAGTCTCCAAGCCTACAGTCTGGTGATGACTTCATTCATTGATCCTTCTGAACTCCTGCTGAGCTCAACCAATGTTTACAGAGGAACGGAGGGGGTGTGCTGGCAAATATTTAACAACTAGACTCTTCTGGGAAGAAAAAAAAATGCATGCACATACATTTTAAAGTTTGATCTGCATTTTCAGCACTTTCTTAGATATAGACAATTAACAAAACAACTCAAGATCTGATTTATAGTGACTACCAATATCTGAGATATAAATACTGGCACTGGAAATGTAAGAATTGGCTCTCAAGCTGTACAGCCCTGTACACAAGTGGTAACTGTAAGTATCCTGACAGACTAGATGTATGCACTTTTGTATAGTTGACAGAGCACTGGGTTTGGGAGTGTAATATTTATTGGGAAAGGAAATGGGATTGGAAAAATGGGGGATAATGGGAGGTTTGTATTAGGGTATGGAGGAGTTGAGGGGAGAGAGGAAATATTGCTCGGTGAAGCAAAGGAGAGAGATGCCCCCTGCTGAGAGGAAGCAGCAGGGGTCCGATACGGACTATTTGTCCTGAAATGACTGAAATGACGTTCAGCTCCCTCTATGCCCAGAAAAGATAGTCCACTTATCTGACTGTGAATTCAAATAATATCAAGTTTATTAGCCAGTTGGGATTGGAGTTTTTTTTCTCAGCTTCAGAGCTGAGGCCAGACCCAGAGGCTGGCAGAGGGTTTCTCCCACTCCAATCTACTCTATCTCAGTCCTTGCTTTGTCTAATTCAGAATCTTAGCAGTAGACAGAAAGCAAACAAGAACAGGTCTAACCTTCAGAAGTGATTGGGCCTGAATCTTCGGGCTGAACCAAGAAGAGGCACACCACACCAGACTGGGCTGAACAAGCTCCTACCTCCTCCAACACCAGGAAGCAAGTCAAAACCCAGCAGGAAGGAAGTGCTAGTCACAAGACCCAACTGCCACTCCCAGTTGCCCCTTCCTCCACCAACTGTCAGTTTTGTTTCCTTTCCATAGGAGTCAGGAAGATTTGGATTCAAATCTCACGTAAAATACTTATGCATTGTGTTATTCTGGCCAAGTTATTTAGCTACTTTCAGTTTCTTCAACCAAGATTGTTGTAAAGTTCAAATAACAATATATGTGAAGCACTTTAAATACTTTAAATATATGTATGTATACACACATATAGCATATCTCTATCTATATTGTATCATTAATCTAAGAAGGCACAATTTAATATAGCTAAATGTATGGACCCTCACTTAGGTTAATTTTTTAAAATTATCTTCATAAAGATGAGAAAGGAGACTTCAAGACAATATGGTTCAAGAGTTTCATATAGAAGTCCCAAAATATGATCTCAGGCTATAGAGAATGATTGCATTCAGAATATTAGGTTCCCTTTCTGTACTCCTCCATGGCCAGACCACATTTGGAGTATTATGTTTAGTTTTTAGTGCCATATTTTAGGAAGCATATTTACAGGATGAAGAATATCCAAAGATGACCCGAATGCTGAGGATGCTTGAGAAACTGTTATATAAGGACTGGTTAAAGGAACAGTATTTACTACAATTTCTGACTTCTAAGGGACAAGGAACAGGAGGAAAAGAAGTCAAGATGAAGAAAAGGGAGATCTTATGAATGGGACTTGTAAGTGAAGAGCTTCTTATTGTGAAAAGGAGAGAGATTGCCTTTTGGAAGGAAAATTTTGGAAAGACCTAAGCAGGTTGAGTTCTGCAACTCACAACCTGTTTGAAATTGAGCTAATCACAACCTACCAGGGCTTTAGTTTCTTCATTTACAAAGTGAGGGTATTTAACTAGAAGGTCTTTTGGATCCTGTCCCTAATGCTCATTAGTCTACAAAAGAAGGAAAATGCTTCAGCTAAAGAAAAAAAGTGAAATAAAACTAATCGAAAGGAGAGGGCAAGGTAGAAAGGACAAAGCTAGAGAGAAAGGAAGATGTGAAGAGGAGATAAGATAATTAGTACAACAGATACATTAGCCTGTGAAGGGAACAAAATTTAGGTGTGGTTATTGAAAGATTAGGAGGGAGTTGTTGATACATAGTATTAGTCTCTTAACAGAGGATGACTATTGTCTTTGTGTGCTTTCATCTGTGATGTAGATGAGTGTGCACAAAAACACTTATGCGTGAAGGAGATTTAAGTAGAAAAGTCGATGCACAGAGACAGTCCCACTCTCTCGGCATTGGAGGCCTGGGTCCAGTGGCATGAAAAGTCGTTACACCTGGAGACTTCCTCAGCTGCATTGGATGGCCGTGTCTTTTGTGCTCCAACACGCCCTAAGCACTCCACAGTGCCTTGCTGCGTTGCCATCTCAGCCGTTGAACCTTCTTATTGGTTTCTTCTGTCTGTTCAGCCGAAGCAGTCTTCACATGCTGGGTGAGCAAAGCCCTGGTTCACCAGGGGTCAACGACGACCTGATGGCTACCCTCACAAGGTTTAGCCAGCCTGTGGAAGCCTTTGCCCGGGGTGTGGCCGCTGCCACATGCTAGCAGCTACTAGGAGCCACAAGTGAGAGCTGGGTGTCAGGTGAGGGTCAGAGGTTGGAGAGCTGCCCTAAGAGGGCACAACAAGCCCTCCATACCAGAGATACTCCTCATCCCTGAGCACCTCATACACCCCTGTTGATACATAGTAAAAGGAAACAATACAAATGAACTCTCCCCCACAACTAGTCCCAGTGTAAATGATAAAGAACAGGTGAGATTAATAAAATTGAATGAAGAGAGTAACTGAATTAATAAATAGAACTAGGAGTTGAAAATGTTAAACAATAGACAAATCATTGGTTAATATGATTTTTAAAATAAGAAAAGCATATCACTAACATTAAAAATTAAATGAGTGGGGGGCAGCTGGGTAGCTCAGTGGATTGAGAGCCACCCCTAGAGATGGGAGGTCCTAGGTTCAAATCTGACCTCAGACACTTCCCAGCTGTGTGACCCTGGGCAAGTCATTAGACCCTCATTGCCTAGCCCTTACCACTCTTCTGCCTTGGAGCCAATGGAAGGTAAGGTTTTATTTAAAAAAAAAAATGAAATGAGTGAATATATCACAAATGAAGATAAAATCAACACATTTAGGTGTTATTTTGTGCAATTAAATGCCAACAAGTTTAATAGTGTAAGTGAAATGGAATGATACAAAAATATAAACTGCTTATACTATCAGAGGAAGAAATAGAATATTTAAATAAACCTATTTTAGGGGGAAAAATTGAACAGTCTCTAAAGAACTTCCTAAGAAAAAAGCATCAGGACCAGGTGGATTTACAAGTGAATTCTACCAAACATTTAAAGATCAACTAATTCGATATTAAATAAATTATTTGAAAAAATAGATAAAGGAGTTGAATCTCCTTTTATGAAATAAAATGGTGCTGAAACTTAAATCAGTAAGAGTAAAGCAGAGGAAGAAAATTATAAACTAATTTCCTTAATTAATATGGATACAAAAATCCTAAACAAAATACTAGCTATATATATCACAATATATCACAAAGATTACACCAAGCAGGATTCATATCAGGAATGCAGTAGTGTCTCAATATAAGGAAAACTATCAACAAAATTGATTATATCAGTAACAAAAGTAACAAAAGTCATATGATTATATCATAGATGCAGAAAAAGCTTTTGACAAAATACAACACTCATTGCCATGGAAAACACTGGAAAACATAGGTATAAGTAGATTTTTTTCTCAAAAGGATAAGAAGCATCTAAATAAAACCACTAGTGAGTATTATTTATAATGAGGATAAGCTAGATGTATTACCAATAAAATCAAGAGTGAAATAAAGATACTTATCACCAATATTATTTAATATTGTATTAGGAATGCTAGCAATAACAATAAAGAAGGAAAATAAATTAAAGGAATCAGAATTTCAAAGAGATAATAAAACTCTCTTCACAGAGGATATGAAGGTATGTATTGTGAATCTTAAAAATTCTCAGACCCTACTTCAGAACACTTGATTAAGACCATTCCCCATTTTAAACAATGAAGGCACTTGATCAGGAATGTGAGAACTCTACTCCACCCATACTTAAGCATACTTTAGGGGAAGATAAAGTTGTAAACTCTTTACTGAACAATGAAAAAGTAATTAACTCATACTTATAGTGAAGCAAAAGCCTTAAGCTAAGTCTGTTTTTAGGAAGGTGCTAAGTACCTATGAAGGTCAAGCAACTTGCAAACTTGTAAGGGACAAGCTGTAACAAAAGAGGTGTGAGGTTTTAGTCTACTCATGTGTGAATTACTCAAAAGTTTAGTCTACTCAGGTGTTAATTAAGAATGGTCTGTCCTTTGGAAAACGTCTACTGTGATTGGTAGATGTGAGAACTTAGGGGAGGTGACATAGGAGAAAATTCTCTTTAAAAGGAGGTCAGAAGCTGAGAGAAGAGAAACTCTCTCTGAGAGAACTCTCTCTGAAGAGACTCAGCTTGCCAAAGCTGAGATGAGAGGGATTCAGCTTTGGAAGCTGAAGTGGAGCTCAGAAGCAGAACTGGTGAGTCTCTCTGAACACTAGAATCTTGCTTGGGACAAATCTTGTGGTGAGTGGATTAAAGACTGACTGATCTCTCTCTTAAGGCTTAAAGCCTAGGCTGGCCTAGGTCGGCCTCGGCTGGCCTGCCCCCTTTCTCATTATTTCCTTTTACTCTCTCCCTTTCATTAATTCCTTTATTTGTATTAATTAAAATCTCTATAAAACCCAGCTGACTTGGGTATATTTAATATTTGGGAATTTTTCCCTGGCGACCACTTTATATTTGATTTAACTCAAGACAATGTCTTGAAACCATATTTCCGCGGTCACAGTTTAAGCCAATCACTCTTTTAACTGTTACAGTTTATGGATGACCACGAAGTTGGTAAAAAAAAAACCCTCAAAAAAAATTCTGTGAAATCTCTTTCTTTTCTCTCTTTATTACTTGCTCTGTCAGTCAGCTTTTTTAAACATTGCTAACTCGGCTTCAGGACACAGCTACAAGAGTGGGTGAGTAAAAAACATTTTGATTTCTACTTAAATGAAATAGAATACAGCTGTGAGATTCGGCTAAAAACGTTAGTTGACTCAATACTTTTAGCAAAGTAGCAGGATATAAACTAAACCACATAAATCAGCAGCAGCATTTCTATATATCACTAACAAAGACAAGCAAGAAGAGAGAGAAAGAGGTAACCCATTTAAAATAATCACACATAGAATAAAATATCTGGGAGTATTATGCCTGTTAAAACAAACCCAGCAACTACATGAACATAATTATAAAATGTCTTTTATACAAAATCAGATTTAAAAAACTGGATAAATATTAATTGTTCCTGGGCAGACAGAGCTGATATAATTAAAATGATAATCTTACCTAAACAAATCTATTCAATATCATCCCAATTAAATTACAAAAAAAAAATCCTTTATTATCCTAGAAAAAATAATCTCAAAATTCATTTGGAAGAACCAAAGGTCAAGAATATCAAAGGAATTTAAGAAAAAAACTAAAGGAAGGAGGTCTAGCAGTATCAGTTTTTAAATTGTCTTATAAAGCAATAATTATCAAAACTATCTGGTCCTGGCTAAGAAATAGAAACGTAGATCAGTGGAATAGAACAGATATGCAACAGACAGTAGTAAAAGATTATGGTAACTTTACATATGACAAAGGTAAAGGGCCAAGTTTTGGGGAGAAGAATTCATCATTTGGTAAAAATTATTGGGAAAATTAGAAAGTACAGACCAATATCTTATGTTATGTGCTAAGAGAACATCAAAATGGATACAAGACCTAGACATAAATGGATAGAAGAATTTATAACTAGATAAAAGATAGCATTTTAAGACATAATGTGGGTAATTTTATTAACTTTAAATCAAAAAGATTTTATACAAATAATACTTATGTAGCCAAAATTGGGGGAAAAAGCATAAAATTAGGGGTGGGGGAGAATTTTATAGATAGTTTCTTAGAGCTCTAATAACTAAAATATATAGAGAACTTTGTCAAAATATGAGCCATTCCCCAGTTGACTAATCATCAAAAAATATGAACAGTTAGTTTTTGGATGAAGAAACCAAAGCTATATATAGTTATATGAAACAATGCTCTAAAGCATTAACAATTAGAGAAATGTAAATCAAAACAATCCTGACTTATAATCTCACATTAACTAACATGATAAAAAGGCAAAATGACAAATATTGGAGGGGATGTAGAAAAATAGGGCTATTAATACACTGTTGGTGGAACTGTGAACTGATCCTATACATTTTGGAGACCAGTCTGAATTAATGCCCAGAGAGTTACAAAACTGCACATATCCTTAGACCCAGCAGTACCAATGTTGGATATGTTTCCCAAGATGATCAGGTAGGGATCAGTTAGGTGACTCTGAGAAAAGAGATCCACATCCAGAGATGGGAGGTCCTGGTTTCAAATTTGACCTCATCTTTCTAGCTGTGCAACTCTGGGTAAATCACAACTCCCATTGCCCAGTTCTTATCACTCTTCTGCCTTAGAACTAGACACATAGTAATAATTTTAAGAAGGAAGGTAAGGGTTTTAGGAAAAAAAAATTGTCAGGGTAGGTACCTGAGACTACTTCAAAAATTGCCAAGCAGCTAGATAAGGAGGAACTCCTAGAAAAGTTTGATTTCATCTTTGTTGAGAATGAGACAGTTCAGTTCAAGAATAAATAGCTGCTAATTCAGTGGAACTGCTTGTGGGCTTTGAGGGGTGGGAGAGAGTGGAGGAAGGGGATCATGAATCATATAACCATGGGAAAATATTCTAAATAAAAATAAAAATGAATAGTTATCTGCTCTCCAAGCAGATTGGGGTATATTTTCTGCAGGACTCCATTCACTTTTTAAAAAAATTTTATTTTTTAAATATTTTTCCATGTTTGCATGATGTATTTTTCTTTCCCTTTCCTCTTCCCTCCCCACTTCTGGAGCCAACAAGCAATTCCACTGGGTTATAGAAATGTTATCACTTGATACCTATTTCCATATTATTCATTTTTGCAATAGAGCAATCTTTTGAAACCCAAACCCCAAATCATGTACCCATATAAACAAGTAATAAGTCATATGTTTTTCTTCTGTATTTCTACTCCCACAATTCTTTCCCTCAATGTGGATAGCATTCTTTCTTTCTCATAAGTCCCTTGGGATTGTCCTGGATCATTGTATTGTATTCATCATTCCACAATGTTTCACTTTCTGTGTACAGTGTTCTCTTAATTCTGCTTATTTCACTCTGCATCAGTTCATGGGAGTTCTTCCAGTTCAGATAGAAATCCTCTAGTTCATCATTCCTTACAGCAGAATAGTATTCCATCACTATCATATCCTACAATTTGTTCAGTCATTCCGAAATCAAGGGATACCCCCTTATTTTATAATTTTTTTGCCACCACAAAGAGTTTGTACCACAATATTTTTGTACAACCCTTTTTATTATCTCTTTGGGGTACAAACCTAGTAGTCCTATTCCTGGATCAAAGGGCATGCATTCTTTTAAAGTTCTTTGACCTAATTCCAAATTGCCTTCCAGAATGGTTGGATCAATTCACAACTTCACCAGCAGTGCATTAGTGTCCCAATTTTGCCACATCCACTCTAATGTTTATTATTTTTCTTTACTGTCATATTGGCCAATCTGCCAGGTGTGAGGTGTTACCTCAGCATTGTTTTGATTTGCATTTCTTTAATCAGGAGGCAAACTCCATTAATTTCTGCCTCAATTACATAACCTTGAGAAAGCTGTCCAACAAGTGTGGGACATTCGTTAAGTGTCACAATCTTATACTGAATGTCTGCCCCATTGGCTGGAGCTGTATGCTGGAGTGCACTGAAATCTCAGAGCTGGACACCTGGAGTATATGGATGTAGCAGGCACTGGGCATAGAGTTACAAACATGTGAGTTCTCAGAAACAGGGATGGAAAGGTGGAGGGAGTGTATTTACTTTTCAGAATATCTCCCTTGCTCTGGAGCTAGGTTGTTGACTCTGAGGTAAAAATAATGGAAGAAAGTAATAGGCATCTCTGTGGCCATTGATGTCTCTTTCCCATCCTAGGAGTATCTCTGCTAGAAACTGGTTTCCTCAGATAGGAACAAGTGAGAGAAACTTGGCTCTGTATTTTCTATTTTGGGGGGCCCAAATGGGAATAGTTCTTAGCCCTGAATGGGGACAACATGGTGTCTTGGATCTTGGATGGATCATTAACAGAGATCTGGTGGGGATGGCTGTTATAACCACAGTGGAAAATGTTGTCCTTTCTGCTGGACCTCATCACCATGTGTGGAGATGTTTGCTAAGTGATTCAGGCTGCTTCATGCTAACTATAGGCTTGTGAGTGACTCCTTAGTCATGAAGACAGTGTTGGCTTATTCTGATTAGAGCAGTTATGTAACCGCTGGAAAACCACTCTGTGTGTGATTGTGGTATTATGGAGATTCCACCATTGGACTGAGATGCTTTGGAATGGGGTAGAGGGAAAGGGGCAAGGAGGGATGGGGGAAGAATCCTAGGAGGAATTATAAAGCCCCAATAGATTGTGGTTTAGAATAAACATTCTCAGCTTTGACACCAGAGAAGTGACAGATGTGGTTAGCGTCTGTCTAAGGTCTCTGTCAGCTTCAAACTCAGCTTCCCAGAATCCAGGCGCACAGTGACTGCTTATTACATCCAGGACACACTTTCAAATCTTGCACTTTCCCCCATTCACACGCAATAGTGGGAGGTTTGAACACATATACCCAAAATACAAGACACAGATGAATCCAATCTTTTCTTTCTGCAACTCATCTTCTCCACCACTCCTATTTCTATATTGGAGAAAGGGGGAGATTTATCAGGGGCAGAACACACTTGGCTGGTCTTGCTAAGTATGTAAACCCAACCCAGCCTCACTGGTCAGTATAAATATTCATGGTTATCAGAAATCTGTGTTTCCCAAATTTATTGAGGCAGTGTGCTTTAGTGGGTAGGGTACTGGGCTTGGAGTAAGACTACCTGAGTTGGACTCCTACCTGAGACATTTAATAATAGCTGCATGATTATTGTTGTTGTTTAGTTGCTTCAGTTGTGTCTGACTCTTTGTGACCCCATTTAGGGGTTTTCTTGGCAAAGATACTGGAATTGCTTGCCATTTCCTTCCCTAGCTCATTCTATAGATGAAATATTGGAGCAAACAGGACTAGTTGAATTACCCATAATCAAAAAGCTGGTAATGTCTGAGGGTGGATTTAATCTCACGAATATGAGTTTTCCTGATTCCAAGTCCAATGTTCTTTTTAGTGCACAACCTAGCCACTGCTTTGTAACTCTGCAAGCCATTTAAATCTCTCTAGGTCTCAGTTTCCACATCTATAGAATGAGGTGCCTTCATGAGCTCTAAAGCTAGAATCTTATGATTTAATTTTCTACTGCCTATAAGATAGTTCTCCATCTTACTGAATTAGAAGCAATTCTACACAGAGGCAGGAGAATGGACAATATGATCTGTAGTCATGAGTTTACAAGCATATTTATTAAGTACCTAATATGTGCCAGGCACTGTCCGAAGGGTTAAGAATCCAAAGAAAGGCAAACACACTTCTTGCCAACTAGAAGCTCACAGTCTACTGAAGGAGAAAACATGTAAACAATTAAGTATAAACAAGATATAGATAGATAGATAGCATAAATCGGAGGTTCTCTCAGAGGAAAGGTACTAGCAGTGAAAGAGACAGGGCAAGCTTATTGCTGAAGGTTGTATATGAGATGAGACTTGAAGGAAGCCAAAGAAGCCAGGAGGAAGAGACAAGAGGGGGAGTGTCCCAGGCCAAGGGGGACAATCTGAAAATATAAGGAGTTGAAAAAAGCATCATCTTGTTTCACGAAAAAATAAGGAGGCCAATGTCACTAAATTATAAACTATGAGAAAGGAAGAAAAGTAAAAAACTGGAAAGGCAGAAAGGAATCATGTTATGAAGGGCTTTAAAAGCCAAAGACAGTTGGGTTTTTTGTTTTGGATTGGAGCAAGGGGACACTTGAAGTAGAAAGATGAACCAGAAGTCTATTTCAGTCATGAAGATGGGAGGTGATAAAAGGTGATAAAAGCCTGCACTCCCCGATAGAGGGAGTCATTTTACCGATTCTGTCTTAAATCAAATATATTCTTGCTTGGGGATAACTCCAAAATTCCATGTTCCATATCACCCCCAGAGCTCAGGCCAAGTGGAGAGGATGAATAAAGAACTTAAGACTATGATTGGCAAATTATGCACTGAGACCCATTTAAAATGGCCTGAAATTCTCCCTCTGGCCCTATTTTATCTTAGAAGCAGGCCTAGAGGAGACTTACATATTTCACCATTTGAGATGCTTTTTGGACATCCGCCTATACAGGCTAAGCCTTTCTCCCCGGCTTATACATCGCTATTAGGGGGAGATATTACTATTGCTTCCTATATACAGGAGTTACAGCACAAACTACGTGAACTTCATGAATCCGGAGCTGCAGTACAAGCTGGACCATTAGACTTTTCTCTGCATGACCTGAACCCAGGAGATAAAGTTTATATCAAGAATTTCAAGCGAACTGGAGCAACTGAACCTTCCTGGGAAGGACCATTCCAAATATTATTAACTACTCCAACATCTATAAAGATTGGAGAAAGAGACTCTTGGATTCACTGCTCACATGTGAAGAAAGCATCTTCTGCTGAGACTGATTAACTCTATCTTATCATATGAATTGTGACTCTATCTTATCATAAGAATTGGAGATAATAATCCATAGACAAATGGATGCTGGTTTTTTTTCTCTCAAGAATATATTGAATTACTGATTTTTTTTCTTGTTTTTTCTTATTTCTTTTCTTTTATTTTTTTTATCAGAATAATTGATTTTTTTTCTCATTTTTGTACTGAAGGTACACATAATTAATATTAATATTTTTTCCCTGCAGTAATACAAGTTAATATATATACTCTTGCTATAATATCAATATATGCCTAAAAGCTTTAAACTATGGGAACCTGCCATTTATTGATAAAATATTATAGGACTGTGATTAATGTTTGTGTCTGATTCCAGGAAAAGGGATAAAAACAAGGAGCACAGACTAAACCTGAATAGTGCCAATAGAGCACACAAGAAATATTAAAGTGAGACTCGAGGTTGCGACGCTTAACTTATGTTTAAGTCGTAGGACTTCCTTGTATCTACACTCTTTTCGAAATACTCAAACAAGTACAAAGCTTGACTATCATGCTGGCTCCCTATATCTCTGAAGGAAAAAAATCAGACAAGGGAATGACATTTCCCCATCAAAATAGAATTCTAATTCTTTCCTTCTTATATTATGGCAACTTCCTGTAGTCTTGGCTACAAATGGCTAAGTGAAATATTACTGCATTCTGTCCTACATACTTGTGGGATAGAAATTACTTTAAACTGGACCTATACAAGGTATATTTTGAAATTTTCTTATGTTTTTGATTATTTTTCTATTCTTTTGATAATTGACACATACACCCCCATAACTGAACATTGCATTCTGAGCTAAACTTGATATATTTTTTAAATACTTACTTGAGGGGGGATTGTATTTTAATTTAAAATCTAAGAATTTTTGAATTTTTTTTTGTTTGAGATTGTATTTTTATAAAAATCCAAGACTTTTGTTTAAGATTTTACTGTTATAAAAAATTTTAAAGATTTTGATTTTGTTCGAGAAAAGATCTTCAAGAAAGAAGCTTGAAACTTTTATATCCAGAGAATGAACTGTTGCAGAAAGATGCCAAAAACCTACACTTCATCAAGAAGATCAAGAATGAACTTTGGATGTGATTGATTGGACTGAACTTTTGATTGAACATTTATTGTAACATTTATGCCAAAAGGGACTGCCCCTAATTTGGCTTTCTGTCAATGCGCCTAGCAAACATTGGTTTTGCTTTCTTTTCTTTTCTATTTCCTCTCTCACTATTCTAATTTCTCCTAGAAAATTGAATATTGTGTATATCTTTAGTTAGAAGTGAATTTAGAACTACAAAATGATTATGTTAAATGATCAATGGGGAGACTAGTCTCCCAATGATCATCAGGGGGGATTGTAAACCTCAAAATTCCTTAGACTTATAAATGTTGGAAATTTCACCATTGGGATATTTCATACTTGGAAAATTTCTTACTGATAGTCTATTGGAATGGGAATCCCATTGGCATGGGAGGTTCCTTCTCTTCCCTTCTTAAGATTACTTTAGGACAGAAACCTTTTGCTGAACAATGGAAAGGACTTTGACCTATGCTTAAGCATAGAACAGGAATTTCTTTGAGTCTTGATTGATTTTAGAATTGATACAATGGAGATACTCCACCCTATTCAGTCCTAATAGGATTGAGTAAGGGCTGCAGCCTAGATCAAAATTTAATTATTTCTAAATCTCTACCATACTCAAGTTAACAGGATTTAGAAAGGGCTGTAGCAAAGGAGTAAAGATTTAATCATTTGAAAAATATGACCTTCAACAGACATGTGCAAAAGCCAGAAACCTCTGGGCGGTCCTGGGTTAAGGAGAGCCTCCATTGACAGGGAAATTGATGAAGAATGATTGGTAGATTCCCCAATTGATAAATGGGCAAGGGACATGGATAGACAGTTTTCAGATAAAGAAATCAAAACTATTAATAAGCACATGAAGAAGTGCTCCACATCTCTTATAATCAGAGAGATGCAAATCAAAACAACTCTGAGGTATCACCTCACACCTAGCAGATTGGCTAACATGACAGTTATGGAAAGTAATGAATGCTGGAGGGGATGTGGCAAAGTAGGGACATTAATTCATTGCTGGTGGAGTTGTGAACTGATCCAGCCATTCTGGAGGGCAATTTGGAACTATGCACAAAGGGCGATAAAAGAATGTCTACCCTTTGATCCAGCCATAGCACTGCTGGGTTTGTACCCCAAAGAGATAATGGACAAAAAGACTTGTACAAAAATATTCATAGCTGCGCTCTTTGTGGTGGCCAAAAATTGGAAAATGAGGGGATGCCCATCAATTGGGGAATGGCTGAACAAATTGTGGTATATGTTGGTGATGGAATACTATTGTGCTCAAAGGAATAATAAAGTGGAGGATTTCCATGTGAACTGGAACAACCTCCAGGAAGTGATGCAGAGCGAGAGGAGCAGAACCAGGAGAACATTGTACACAGAGACAAACACACTGTGGTATCATCGAACGTAATGGACTTCTCCATTAGTGGTGGTGTAATGTCCCTGCACAATCTGCAGGGATCAAGGAGAAAAAAACACTATCCAAAAGCAGAGGACAAACTGAGGGAATAGAAACACCAAGGAAAAGCAACTGCCTGACTACAATGGCTGAGGGGACATGACAGAGGAAAGACTCGGAGCGAACACTCTGATGCAAATACTAACAACATGGCAATGGGTTCAAGTCAAGAACACATATGATACCAGTGGAATCACACGTCGGCCACGGGGGGTGGGAGGGAGGAAAAGAAAATGATCTTTGTCTTTAATGAAAAATGCATGGAAATGATCAAATAAAATACTATAAAATTTAATTAAAAAAAAAAAAGAGTGATTGGTAGATGTGAGGACTGAGGGGAGGCAACTTGGATGGTTTCCTTAAAGATAGGAGGGTCTGGAGACTGGAGAGGTGGAGGAGGAGGTTTTGGTCGGTGTGGTTCCTGGGCTCTGAGAAGGCTTGCTCTGAAGGAAGCTGAAGGTGGGGGCCCCTGAGACTGTTTCTCCATTTTGGACACGTGAGTAATAGGGACTGGTCTCTTTTCTTTGCTCCAGCTATCTAAGGGCTTGGGCCTTTTGGCCCAGCCTAAACAGAAGGGGTATTTAAGCCCTATTCCCTTCTCTCCCCTTTCTCTCTCTCTCTCTATCTCTAATTCCTTTCTTACTCCTATTGTAATTAAACTCCAAAAAAGGCTGACGGCTGACTTGAGTTTTTCATTTAGGAATTACATAGCTGATTCCTTGGCGACCTTAAATTAATATATATCAGTCTTTTAAAGTGATTCCCTTGTTACAGTGGTAGCAATGTCTGAAGAAATAAGGGGGTATACGAAAAATGCTTAATCACTCCATTATTCAGTCAACCAAAGTACACCTACTGAGAGAACTTGGGAAGCAAGATGTCAGAGTTGGCTGGGAACTGAAAATACAGAACTTAGGATATCTATATTGGAAGGGACCTTAGAATTTAGAATCCTGATATGATAATTAGAAGGAAATTCAGAGATCAGCTAGGTAAATTTTCATGGTACCATCCTTGGGGTCCGCAAGATCCATGCAAAGGGTTTGCAAGGTCAAAACTGTTTTCATAATGACACCAAGATGCAATTAGCCTATAAAAAATACTTCTTCCTTTAAAAACTAAAGAAACAAAAAAGTACACCCACTGAATGTGGAAGTAGGGGAATACAAAGGATAGCAAAGTTCTGAAGTCAAGAAAATACAACTGTGCCTTTTCCATTGTAAAATTATCTAAATCCATCATACAGCAAACTAAATCTAGCCTAAGAGCCTGGCCAAAGGCAGCAGAAGTGAGTATATCCAAAGCACAGATGTAGAGATCCTTGCCAGAATCTTGCATCAAGCTGCCCCTTGGTGGTCTCTGGCATGAGCATCTGTCTCATTTGCTGAACCAGCCTCCCAACTGTAGCTGAGAGGATAGAAGTTAGAATAGGAAACCTGCTGCAGGAGGAGCAAGTAGATGGAAATGACTTCTTGCTGCATGTGTGAATTCCCACATCTGAGACACTCAGAGCAGAAGTTCTGGAAGGGAAGGACATGGAACTTCAGATGTGAGCAGAGCTGCGGGGCTGGCAGGTTACTTGCTGACAAGGCCAGGTGTCTTCACTCCTTCCCATCAAGGGCTGTTCTCTAACAGATGCCGCTGGGGAGCCAAGAATGTCATTGGGTTGGACTATATTGCTGCTGCATTCAAAAATTCCAAACCAAGGAGGGTGATGAGCTGAGTTTCAAATCCCTCAGCACCAGTCATCCCAGCTGAGAGTGTGGGCTGGGAGGCACCACACATGGCCCCCCATAACCAGAGGAAAGGACTCTGCCAGTGACTAATCAGCTTCAGAGGCTTGAAGCAAGCCTGTTCCATCTGAGGACTCTATCCTTTGAATCTATCACACACAAAGACCAAGTAGTTTGATAAATTGTGTGTATGTGTACAGGCATGCAAAAGCATGTCTGAGCACATGTGCTTGTATTATCTTGTGCTGAGAGGTCATAGAAGAAAATGATTATCACACTTTCAAGAATGCCATGAAGGGGAAAAGAGGATAGCCAGGATACTGATCGCTATTGTAAACAATTCAAAGCCAGGAAATTCCCAAATTTAATGGGGTCGAAAAAGAGTCATTCATCTCACCTTTTGTATTTCATCAAGAATGAATCTTGTCTGATGTATAGTGGAAATAGTTCTGATCTCAGAATCAGAAACTCTGTGCTCCCTGCTAGTTGTATGACACTAAGAAAGTCACTAGACTTCTCTCAACCTCAGATTTCACATCTATAAGATGGGAATGATCTTTAAATTATTGTTCAGCAGGACTGATATGAGGAAAGCATTTGAAATTCTAAATACTTCTATTTAAATGAAGGTTACAGAGGCATCCTGGTATAGTGCATAGAGATTGTAACTCAGAGTCAGGAAGACTTGAGATGAAGTTCTGCCTCTAATAGTCACTGGTAATTAATTCCGTTCCTAGGTCTGTATCCCAAAGAGATTCAAGAAAAGGGGATATAATGGAGGGAAAAGGAATGGAGTCTCCCACCACTAATTTCAGGACCAGAGGGTGGTAGAGATGGAATATACCCAAGGGTTGAAGAGAGAGAATCGATAGATTTCCTCCTTTCCTTCCCTGGTAAATCTCACTCTGCTTTCCTTCAGAATCACAGATGCTGCTCCCTCAGAGACTTGATTGAAACAAAGTATGAGACAGACAGCTCCTCTCTCTGAGGAGAGAAAGTAACTTTCTTCCCCCCCCAAACTCTCAGTCTTCCATCTTGAACACTATGCAAGAGACTCTTGATTTAGGAAACGGCTATTTATTCTAAAGAACATATAAAAGGTAAGGCAAGTGAGCTGTGGGATAAGGTGATTGGGAAGGAGGGAAATAGGAACTCCCTAATAATAACAATTGAACCCCTTCTCCCCAAATCCTGCAAAAGACTTTGCTTGCCTGACCCCCTGGGGTTAATTGTGAGAGTTGTCCTGATTCTTAGCTGTCCTAGTTATCATCAAGCTCAAAGGACTGTCTAGAAGGATTTAGAAGATCTTCTTATGGTGAATGGCTTTTAGGCAAAGTCCTATTCACTCTGGTTTATCTCTACTGGATACTGAGGTCAGGTTTCACAGGAGAGTGCTCCAGGCTCAGAGGTCTTCTCAGATCACCCTCTCTGGTAGGCTTCCCAAAGAGAAGTGTCTGGATCTTCTCAGTTCCTCTCTTCTTTGGAATTCTCTTTCTCCTTCCTGCCCTTTTCCAGCTCAAGATGGTGTCTCAGTATGCTGAATCTACTTGTCTTCTTCCTCTAGCAGATTCCTCTCTTACAGGGAAAAAGGATGCATTTGTCCAAAAATTTTTATTATAGCTTTTTGTGGTAGTAAAGAATAGGAAATCGAGGGGTTATCTATCAGTCTATCAGTCTAATGGTTTAACAAGTCATGGTATATGATAGTGATGGAATTCTATTGTGCTATAAGAATAACAAGCAGGATGATTTCAGAAAAATTTGGAAAGACTTACATGAACTGATGCAAAGTGAAGTGAACAGAACCAGGAGAACATTGTATACATTGACAGCAATGTGCCTTGATGAACAACTGTGAATGATGTAGTTATTCCCAGCAATGCAGTGATCCAAGACAGTCCTAGATTTATGATGAGAAATGCCATATCTCTGAGAAAGAACTGATGGAGTCTGAATGTAGAATGAAATATGCTATATTTCATTTATTTTTCCTTTTTTTAAATTTGAGTTCTCTTCCATACAATGACTAACATAGGAAAATGTTCTATATGATTATACCTTTAAAATCTATGTCAGATTGCTTGCCATCTCAGGGAAGGGGGAGTATAGGGAGGGAGAAGGAAGGTCTGAAGAAAGGAGAGAACTTGGGACTCGAAACTTTTAAAAAGAATGTTAAAATTGTTTTTATATGTAATAAAGGAAAAAATAAAATGTTACTTAATACTTCTAGTCATAAAAACTTGAATGTCTCAGGAGAACTTTTCAGTAGGCTCCTTAGTTTGTTTCTTATGTTCAAAAAAAGGCAGCTTTTTTCTTATACACAGTTTAAAAAAATACATACTGGTTGTGTACCTTGGATAAGTCACTTAACCCCTCATAGTCCCAGGTAACAGTCTAACACTTTAAATAACAGAGAAAATACCTGGCACACATTAGATGTTTAATAGATATTTACTGACTGAATGAAATGAAGTACTTATGTTCATAAGTAGAGAGGATATTCTTCATTGGGTGTTCCCTCCTCTGATGAAATTGTTGTTATTCTTCAGTCATTTCAGTTGTATTCAACATTTTGTGACCCCATTTGGAATTTTCTTGACAAAGATACTGGGGTGGTTTTCTATATTCTTCCCCACTCATTTTAAAGATGAAGAAACAGACAAGCAGGATATGTGTGACTTGTCCAGGGTCACACAATTAGTAAGTATCGGAGTCCAGATTAGAACGCAGGAAGATGAGTCTTCCTGACTCCAGACCTGGTACTCTATTCCCAGTAGATGCTCTCCTTGATGAAATCACAGGGTTTAAAAAAATTTGAGTAATTTTCATTTGCTTTGGGGTGGGTCAGCCTCCCACAGGAGATGGGGTCTTGGAGGTGGGATAGTGTTGGTGAAATGATGGATGGGACACAACTTTTGCAGTCAGCCCACAGCACAGGTTTCACAGGATAAACTGCTCCACCTTGGCTGAGGCCTGGCTTTATTTTATACCATCATGATCACACATCTACTTGGCACACAGTTTCATTCTCAACATACATGTTTCCATGGAACCTAACAACAGACAGGAAGCCTAGGGAGATACTCAATGAAACACTGTTGCTAAGGGCAGAATCAGTGGGTAGAATCAACATGACCCAGATATAGGTCAGGGAATTCAGAGCACAGATTTGCCAGAAGTTTTTATGCTTAGAAAAAAAGGGTCCTATCTAAGTGGCTATATAAGAATCCTTAGGTTTAATTTTGTAAGTGGACTCTCCTGGTAATATCCTGGGGGGGATAGAGTGGGACATCTATATTAATCCTGTAAGCATGTTGCTCTCATCTATTTTTCCTGGGGCTAAGTAAGAATAATAATCATAACAATTCTAATAATAAAGGAATGTTAATAATGAAAGTCACTTTTGGGGGTTTCAATAGGTGTTTCCATCCTTCCTGGGGGCTGTTTTGCAGTCCCCAGTTTCCACATGGACTGTGTCAAACAGCGTGGTCTTTGATGCCTCCCAGCAGTCATTCAGACAGACAAGACATGATTTGATGCCTGAAAGAGATCCCTTCTCCCAAAAGAAGAGACTGCATCATCCAAGACATTATAGGAAGTTCTTCCCATAGTCCACCTTGTCCTCATGTTCTCCTCCTAAATTCTACCCACTGGCAACAGTTAGGTATGCCTATAGACCTCCCCTCCCCCTTCATCTTCCATACATACACACCTGAAAATCATTGTTTACTCTTCATTCAGACTTCTTTTCTACAAACTTTTTGATTGTAACTCCTTCTAGCATTTCCTCATAAAATGCTGCTTCTTAGTTGGCAAAGATTTTCATGAACCTTCCTTAGGAACTAGCCCTTAGTCATCTGGCAAGGAAATGCAACAATTTTAAACCTTGATTGGCAGTTACTGTTCTTAGTGAGGTGTGAGGGTCTGAGCCTTTTCCCCCCCTAAGCAAGAAAACAAATATATAAATAAACACAAATGATGATAACTTCTTCATATTTGTGAATTATTACTATCTTTCCTAATCTTTCCTGTTTTCTTGTTGGAAAGAACTGTCATTTTTTCATTCATTTCATGTCATTTGTCTCACTGTCATTCAAAAGTGGGACAAAAGAAACTGGTCACTAAACTCTAAAACACATTTATTACTTGTGGGCAAACATACAGTCAGGATTTGTTAATTACAGTGATCCCTCACCTATTGCAGGAGTTATATTCCAGAGACCCCTGCAATAGGCGAAAATCTGTGAAATAGTGGTGTTATATTTATTTTATTATTTATATGTATTTTAAGACTTTATAAACCCTTCCCATTCTTCTATAAACCTTTTCCTCACTCATTAGTTTAGGGATGCTTCTTTCACATTAGAAATACCTCCCAGTATTAACCCTTAAGTTTCTTCTGTTCTCACTCCAAGACAGGGAGATAATTGTCTGGAACAAATGCTCCATTCAATTCAACAAACATTTAGTGAATACCTACTATGTCCCTTGAAATGTGCTCCAAGAACTAGATTCCTTTTCTTAAAAGAAAAACTATAGTTGAAGACTCTTTGAATTTAAAAAGAAACACCTCATAAACATTTTTTAAAATGAAAAATCCCAAACTAAAAAATTGTTTTGTAAGTTCTAAATTTCATTATGTAGTTTGTTTAGAAGAGGCACATACATTTATATATCCCATACAAGTCTTTGTACTTGGGCAAAATTGCTCCTTTTTTTTGAGTCCCAGGAATTTGGTACATTGGGCATAGTTCTTTCTCCCCTGTTGTGGGGTGTAGAGATATACCCCTGGAGTTTAGGAAGGATACCTTTTGCAAGAATGCAAGACTGAAACTTAGCTTAAAGGTAAAGAGAGAGATTTATTAGTAATGTTAAATTTTTTGGCCAGCAAGACAGTATTAAGTGGAACAACCTGGGGAGTTGCTCCCAGAATGCCTCCATTCTGGGGTTTTTATATTCTTCTATAGCAGTGAAGATGTGACTCTAGAGCAAGGGATTGTGGGAGGGAGGTTAGCCTGAAGGCATGGAGATGGTTCTAGTGATTGGGTGGATGAATGAAAGAGGTGAGTCTCTTTGTCCATCTCAATTCAATGGGGGAAATCAAAGGAGGTGATCTTCAAGGTCAGATGTTTTGGGTGGGGAGT
Organism: Monodelphis domestica; assembly: GCF_027887165.1. NCBI lineage: Eukaryota > Metazoa > Chordata > Mammalia > Didelphimorphia > Didelphidae > Monodelphis > Monodelphis domestica. Next base: position 374,982,521 of record NC_077227.1, read on the forward strand.
CATGAGGGTCTAAGGGAGCAGAGGAATTTCCCAGATAATAGTTTGCCTGAGTTTCTGGGGGTACAATGCCCATGCCACTACTAAAGTCATGGGCTCCTCCTCTCCCATGTTCCCTCCAAAGAGATGTTGCAGAATCAGTATCTGGTTGTTTGCATAATCCAGCTCAGAGCCCAAAAGAGTTAGTATTTATTAAGCACCTACTATGATCTAGAGCAGGGATGGGCAACATTTTAGATTGGGTACTGAATGCCTGGGGCTCACAATGCTTTCCCTTCTTACTCCACCCAGGGGAGGGAAGAAGCACTCCCATTGGACTGCTGGGCAAGGGGGGTGGGTGATATAGTCAGGTTTGGGGAGAGAGGGGAGGGGTGCAAGCACTCTACTCTACTTCCCTGTATTTATGTGAGGTGTGATGCCCTCAAACCTAGTTCCTCTCCAAAGTGGAAATTGAGGGGACTTTGAAAATGTCAAAGTACACCCCCTTTAGCCAGTATTCAAGGAACCAGAAGCCATTTCAAATGTAACACTTTATTGAGAGAAAGAAAAAAATAGAAAAAAAAAGCCCCAGTTTATAGGAAAACCCCTTATTTACAGGAAAATATAACCCTCAGGTTAAATGACAACATCCTGACACATTCACCCCTCCGGCCTTCCTGAAGTGGGTATCCTTCAAATTAATCTTTTTAGCAAATGGTCAAGGATTACAATCAGGTTTTAATCTGGATGCAGGGCTGATTGGGAGATCCCCATCTCACACCAGCCACTATTATGTTTTCCAGAGCTTCTAGCCCACCAGGTCTCTTTGGCAGTCACCCCTTTGAATACAAATTGAACAGGCTGGGTTAGTAAGAGGTGAGGGGATTAAGAATGCAAATTAAAGCAGCCCAAGGGTTGCTAGTGAAAAAAACTAGGGAAAGGGTTTATAGAGCAGATAAAGAAACTGTTAGCCTAGGCTCAGGTTAATAAAACTTATTCCTAACTCACTATACTACAGTTTTGAACATTTTAAAAGTACATCAAAATTTGCCCATCATATTTTGATAATATAATTGTTTTTTAAATTCAAATATTTTTATTTGTTTAAATAACAAAGAAGAAAAAAGTTTATATCAGGTAAATAAAAGAGAAAGAATAGTAATGGATCTCAGGAAATTCTAAAATCCAATCTCCTTCATTGTTCAAATGAAAAAACTGATTCCTGTGGAAATAAAGTGATAGCTAAATTCACCCAGTTAAAGGCAGAGACAGGATTAAAACTTCAGTCTCCTAATTGGCACAATAGTACTATTCCTAAGCAATATTCTTTCTATTCAGTGAGAAACTGATAGAATGCCCTATCAATAGAATCAGGAGACTTTTCCTTATAATAATAATAGCAATAATAATAATAGTAATAATACTGAAAAGAACCTTGGTTTAACAGATTAAGAGTCAGTCACAGAGTCAGGAAAATCCAGCTGGAAGTCTGTGAACTTGCAAAAGTTCTTCAATCTTGCCCAAAGCAACTTTCTAGAATCTGTGAACCAACTCCAATGTCATTCTGATTGGCTTTGTGGGGTTTTCCTTAATGGACTTCCCTGACCAGCAGGGTCCCACAAGGGAAGGGGCTCACCTTTGTGATGGGACCCGAGGAGAGGTAGGAACCGAGAACCGGGGTGGAAATGAAAGACACGGACAAGTCAGTGGTTGAATATGGCAGGCAATCCCTATGATACTCCCTTTGATAGGAAAGTATGAGTACAAAGGAACACAAGGTGGAGGAGGAGATTAAGATAGGGAATGCAGGCCAAAATGGTTACAGCCTCGGGGAAGGAGAAGGTCAAGAGGAGAGAGACATAGTCATTGAGGAGCCCAGTGGAGCTCCATGGAAGGGGAGAGAAAGCCAAGAGGAAGTTCATGGGTTTGCCTCTGAATTTATTCCTGTGCTGCTTGGGCAGTACTCCCAAGCACGTAGTAACCACATCACAAAGTATAGACAATTAAGATTGGGTGGCAAGGTAGAGGGAACACCTTTGGGTGTGTAGATTGCAAACAATTCCCAGGGAATTGAGTCCAAGCATGTTAATGAGTTTGTCTTAGCCAAGGGCCACATGGCCAGTTCAAGGTTACATTCACAAGCCTCATTGGTATAACCTTATGCTTGGAGACACAGTAATCATACAGTCATTTATATTTCATAGATGTGAATATGCTTGGGATGCTACAGGCTTCTAAGATGACATCCGTCAATTTGTGGATGATCACATCTAGTGGACCCTGCTCCTCAATTGGTCTGCTAAGGTTGAGCTGCACAACTTCTATGCCTCTTTTCCTGCACAGGTCAGCCTGTGAAAAGGCCTGGAAATTGAGCTTCTTCATCTTCTCACTCAGCCAGTAGCCAACTCTTTCCCCCTTCAAAAAGGTCTGCATCTTTGTCCTTCCATGGAGGTGCTGCGGAGGTGGGTGGGGGCAAGACAGACAAGGCTGTGTCCCCAAGATCCAACAGCCACAAACTCTACTCAAGAAACAGGAACCAGGACTCCGGGCAATAAAGAATCCTCCTCCTCCTCCTCCTCCAGGCCACCCCTGGGAGCCCGCTATTCTCAGCCACCCCCTCTGTGGCCACTTCATCCTCTCCAAATCCCCCAAATACTTTGTATAGTAAAGATACTATTCACTTCTATTAGTAAAGTCATAAATTTCTGTCTCACTCAGGCCAAAGGTCATTATATTCTGAATGGGGTGAGGCAATCTTGTCCTGAAGGAATGCTTTCTTGAAGAGATTGGCTTGCTAACTCTTACTGGGAAGAGGGGGGAGGAAGCAGCTTAACTGTACCTCCCTCTGACTTTCTAATTAGGAACTCTGGAGAACTCTGTACTATAGGGGTGATTGCACTGGGTCCTAAGCATGCATGCCGACAGAGAGGTCTATGCATGCCATCTCTGGCTCACTCACCATAGGTCCACCATAATGGTTCTAGAGATTCTCCTGAACTAAGAAAGACAAAAGACAGTATGGGCTCTCAGGGAATGCCTAGTCTAATGGGGGTGGGGGCAGGGGGCGGGAAGGGAGAACAACTTGTAAACAAACCACATGCAGAATACATTATAGATAATTAACCAAGAGAAGGAAGAATACTTTCACCTGGTGGGGAAAAGTTGGGAATGGGTGGCAATTTTAATTAGGCTATTTCATGGTATTTATATTTTATTATTATTTTCCCTTTGGTATAGAAGAAGATTCTAGTTTTCCTTCTCCAATATCCTAGTATGGAGATATGATGATCTGATCAAGGTAATATGGCTAATAAGTACATGTATTGGCATCCATTTACAGTGTAAAATTGAGGAAACTGAATTTGAAAGGTTGCATTATTTGACCATTAGCACATAGCTAAGAAATTCGAGACAGGTTTTAAACTAATGTTTCATGAATAAAAGTTTATCCTCCTTTTGGATTGCTTGTATAAATATAGAACAAATTAGAATATTATATTTGTTAGTCAAATAAATATTTAAATACTTATTAAGTATTGGGCACTGTGCTAAGGGCTGGGAATACAAAGAAAAGACATTCCTTTCCTCTCAAGGAGCTCACAGTCTAATGGGGAAGGAAACATGCAAACAGCTATGGATAAACAAGCTAAATAGAAGATAAATTTAAAATAATCAGCAAAGGGAAGTCACTAGAATTGGGGAGGAGCAGGAGAGGCTTCTTAGAAAGGGTTGGATTTTAACTGGGACTTGAAAGCAGCCATGGATGCAGGAGATGGAGATGAGGAGGGAGAACCTTCCAAAGAATGAGGGACAGTCAGGGAAAATGTCTGAGGTCTAAATATGGGAGTGCCTTATACAGGAAACAACAAGGACCCAATGTCAACAGTCTAGTGTCACTGGATTGTAGCTTATGTAGGTGGGAGTTATTTGTAAGAAGTTTGGAAAGGTTGGAGAAGGGCTTTGAATGATATTTTGTCTCCCACATTAGGATCATAAATTATATGGTGGGAAGGACTACGTCTTGTTCATTTTTATCTTTTGAACCAGGTTATCCAGCACAAGGTAATACATGTAACGGATACTTAAGATGTCAGAGTCAATAGAAAACATTATAAAAAGGGTAAAATCAAATTCCAAAGTAAGGAGCTAGAGCTTTTCTGGTCCAGGCTAGGTCTTTCCAGTGCCTATGACCTACTTTATTCAGAACACTTTTCCTCAGATCCATGGTTATTCCATTTCAGACACTTGGCAAAGGCAAACCTAGCAATCTACCCTGAACTGGTAGCAGAGCCAATGTTTTCTGAGGCAACTAAAGACCAAACTATACAAACCCCTTAAGTAAAGCTATTAAGAAGAGTTCCCCAACCCAATAGGAGATACCATCAACATCTGTATCTGCCCTGCCCCACTCCGGTTCCTAAGTCATGAAAGTGTGATGTCTTCCCAATGGCTCCTAGGATATGGAATGCGTTTAAATTCCTAGTTCAAAACCCCCATCCACTCCTCTCAAATTTGACAATTGTTTAAGCATTATTGCTTGAATAGTTGCAGATGTTCAGGCCATCCCTTGTTTGGGAGGAGTGTTTCTTTCGAAGAGGAAGGGGGGTGCATGGAGAGTTTGGCTTTTTCTCTAGTTTTTTTTCCCCCTTTTCTTTTCCAAACACATATTTTATCTTTATGTTTGTGTTATGATCTGCCAAGAGATGCATCTGGTCCCCAAATCAAGAATCTCATACTCCTCCTCCCACTCTACTGCCTTCCTTTGTGCTTGCTGCCCCAAAGCAGCATCACAGAACTTGGGGGATGAGCACCTAGCAGGGGAAGGCCAGCTTATTTCCAACAGGCTTGTATGGCTCAGGGAAACAGAGTTGGCTAAAACGGGGATATCTTCTCCCACTCACACCCCCTCCCCAACTTAACATGACTTGTTTTCTGATTAATATTTTTGACAGCTATAACAAATGCCACTTTAATTAAATTTCCACCCCCTACCCTTTATCCAATTAGTAGGTTCACTGGCTTCGAGACAACCTTCAGCATCTGAATTTTCAGTGAATGCTCAGCTGCTTCCAGCTATGCCAAAAAAAAAAAATCTGTTACATATTAAGTTATAATAAGATATAGGCAATTATAGTAGCAGCAGGACAAATAGATTTGTATGGTTCATTACATTGGATTTCTGGAGCATACGTACTGTAAACAAATGCTTTCTGGGGCAGACTGTTTTAGAGGAAAAGGAGGAAGATGAGAAGGAGGTTTTTATCAGTTGTATGGAGGCCTCAGCATATATGGAAGCCCTAGATTTATGAAAACTCTGCTGGTTCATTTTCAATTGTTCTGTTATTTAGATGAGAGAAAATTACAATATGGGAACTAAAAACAGGAAAATAAAAAACATTGTGTTGAAGTGTCACAGAGATTGTTTACAGCTTGGTGTTAAGGAAAAACTTCCTTATTATTAGAGTTATCCCAAAGTAGAATAAGTTGCTTCAGTAGGTGGTGAACATTACCTCTGACTGGGAGTCTTTAAGTAGAGGCTGTATGACTCCTTTTTGGTAGAAGGGCTTCTTGCTTTTGTACAGATTGGCATAATGACCTCTGAAATCACTTCAGGTTTTGAAATCATGAATTAAGGAAAGGACCAAAGACAATGGGTTATAATGAAAAGGTTATTGTTCCAGGTCTGCATCTCATGAGCTTCCTAGGTGACCTTGGGCAAATTTGTGTGTTTAAGGCCATCTATGGTGCCATTCCTCCATCTCCGGTGCCTCGCATCTACCTCTCCTCCCTCAACATTTTCATCTATCCTTTCTTTCTTTCTGTGTTTGAAATAGAGGTCCCTCTCTTTCTGTCTATCAAATATATATATATGTATGTGTGTGTATATATATATATATATATATATATAGTGGTAGTCTCAGTGATCGAGAATGACGATTGTCTTTGTGCAGTTTCATCTACGGTGTATCCTCATGTGGCTTTGGAGTCCAAAGGCTGAGGCACAGAGTTTGGGGCACATGGGGCCTGGGACGCCAGTTGTTACGGGTTGTGGCCTGGTGTCGGCGTTCACGCGCAGCGACATCATTCATCTTCAAAGGTGGTGGCGGCATGGTTAATGTGGGTTCGCCAGCTGCTTCTGACAGAGGCAGCGAGTTCTAGTTGCTTTGGTGTCATGCCAGCCCACTTCAAGTTGGACTTTAGCTGATCCTTGAATCTTTTCTTTGGCCGGCCTTGTTTCCTGAGTCCAGCTGACAGTTCACCATAGAATACCTGTCTTGGTATTCGCTGTGGGTCCATGATATATACACACACACATATATATGGGGTGTATGGGGTGCTCAGGGAGAGGTAGCACCTTGGTATGAAGGACTTGTTGTGCCCTCCTAGGGCAGCTCTCCAACCTCTGACCCTCACCTGACACCCAGCTCTCACTTGTGGCTCCCAGTAGCTGCTAGCATGCGGCAGCGGCCACACTCCGGGCAATGGCTTCGAAAGGCCGGCCAAACCTTGTGAGGGTGGCCATCGGGTCGTCGACCCCTGGTGAACCAGGGCTTTGCTCACCCAGCATGTGAAGACTGCTTCGGCTGAATAGACAGAAGAAACCAATAAGAAGGTTCAACGGCTGAGATGGCAACGCAGCAAAGCACTGTGGAGTGTTGTGTGGAGCACAAAGGACAACACGGCCATCCAATGCAGCTAAGGAAGTCTCCAGGTGTAACAACTTTTCGTGCCAATGGACCCAGGCTTCCAACGCCGAGAGAGTGGGACTGTCTCTGTGCATCGACTTTTCCACTTAAATCTCCTTCATGCACAAGTGTTTTTGTGCACACTCATCTACATCACAGATGAAAGCGTACAAAGACAATCGTCATCCTTGGTTACTGAGAGATTACTACTAATATATATATATATATAACAATATCTATATATACAATAAAATAGATATAGATAGAACTCTAGGAGGCAACTGAATGGCTCAGGGGATAGAGCCTTATCCTTGAATCAGGAAGAAATGAGTTCAAATCTGGTCTCAGATGCTCACTAGCTGTGTGACCTTGGGCAAGCCACAGACTTTGTTTGCCTTAATCCTTTGGAGACGGAAATAGAAAACCATTCTAGTATCTTTGCCAAGATAATCCCATGGTGTAAGGGTTAAAATAAAAAGGTTGAACAAAATAAATAAAAATGTGTTAACCAACAATTACTCAAGACAGGATGACTTTTTATGGTAATTTATTTACAAAAGGAGAAAGAGTAAAAGTAAGGAAATGAGAGAGAGAGAGTAGACAATTACTCCGGCCTGGTCCAAACCAGGCAGGGCTTCAGACGTCCCAGAAAAGAAGGCCCCAGAGGCAAATTAAACAAGTGTCCTAGCCATGAGGCCTCCTCCATGATGACGGCCTCTCCGGAGGTTAGTACCTCCAGAAAAGGCCAGGAATCAGCCTTTTTGCTTACCCACATGGTAGTTCAAAAGGAGAGATTCAAGAATAGTCTCACCAAATTTCAGAGTCTCAGGTCCACTAAGCAGAACTTTTACCAGCCTCAACTCCAACTCCAACTCCAACTCCAACTTTGAACTCCAAAGAACTGCCTTCCCAGGAAGTTGCCACTGATTTTAAAGACACTTCTTTGCATCACTTCCTGTGCATTCCTTTCACTTTACATGGACCAATTGTAGCTTTAGCTTTGCTTAGGACTGCCCAGGAGTCAGTCAGTTGTTTCTGATTCATCACCCACTCTAGCACATGTGGGTCACAGATCTCAACTGTAAAGATGATTTTAGGGTTGTGACCTAAATTCTAGATTTAATTGGTCACCAAATAAAATACCTAAGTCAGTCTGGAAATTTATGGTAATTTAATTAATATAGAGGGAAGAAATTTAAGGAGAAGAAAGAAAGAGGATATAGAATTTCTTCTTCCTGGCCTATGCTAGGGGGTGTTTAAAATCCTCACCTCTAGGTCTCTGAAGAAGATTAGAGGCTTCTAAGAAGATAAAGTTGGAAAGTAAAGGAGGAAACTCAGCCAGAAACTCACCACTGAACTGAACAAATAGCTTGTAGCCACGTTAAGATGCCAGAAGGCTCAGCATGCTTCTCTCAGCTAACTTTCCACCACCAATAACGATTTTTTTCCCCCAGGAGACAACAAGGGAGCCAAATATATAGACCTTTCACCCTTGTATCTTCTCCTCTAAATGCCCATTCCTAGTTCTTACCTTCTTTTGATTAGATTATATCTTTAGAGTTACTTAACACTTCTTTGTTAAGTTCACCTTTTGTTAGTTACTTGACCTTTTTGTGATTAATTTAACCTTTAGAGTTACTTAATACCTTTTTGTATTAAGATCTAAAAATAGACAGCTTAAAGTTCTAGCTTCACTATAAGGTGAGAACTAAGTACCTTCATTGTTCAATCAGGAGATAACAAATTTTATCTTCCCCTAAAATATGTCTAAGGGTGGAATAATTTAGAGTTCCCAAGACATTCCTGATTTTGTTAAACTAAGTATCTTCATTGTTACAACCAGGAAATAGCTAAATCCAATCTTCATACCTCATACTTAAGGATAAGAGGGGTGTATATACTTCTGGTGATTAAATCTAAAAGTGGGGGAGGAGAGAGCTAATCCTATCTTCACAATGGACAATATGGTCCATGGGGTCAAGAAGAGTTTGACATGACTAAATGACTAAACAACATCAAAAGATCTATCTATCTATCTATCTACCTACTTTTCTATCTATCTCTCATTCAGTCCTAATCTTTTTTCCACATACTTGCCAAAACATTCTTCCTAAGACACAGTCTGACTGTGCCAGTACTATGCTTAATACCTTTCATTGTCTTCTCAGTGCCCATATAATAGAATACAAACTCCTTAGCTTGGCATTTAAAGTCCTCCACCATGGGGTACCCACCCTACCTTTCAAAGCCCAATTTAATCACTTATCTTCTTGTACTCTCTATTCCTTTAACTTCACTACTCATTGCCTCCCTCTGCATTCTCAGAAATTTCCCCTCATGCCAGGAATATATTCCTTCCTTTCCATTTCTCAGAATCTTCTTAGAGAAATAAATCTATATCTTTATATGAGATACATAACAACTAGCAAACATATGTATACATGCACATATATGTTAGTTGTATGTGTATATATCTTTGATACCAAACACTTCTCAAAGAAACTTGTTACAAATATATTTGCCCCAGTTGATTGCTTCCCTTCTTATCCTATATGCATTAATTTTGTTTATATAGCTTTTCAACTTCTTATAAACAAAATGACCTACTTCTGTATTTTGATAGAAAGATCATAGTTCAGAACTTGACTCAGTCACTTACTAGCTGTGAAAAGCATATGGTCTACTTATAGCTGTACTCTTTAATAATAAGACTGTATATCCATTTTGAATTTATTATGGTATATAGTGTAAGATTTGGGGCTCAGCCTAATTTCTACCAGACTGTTTTTTTCAGTTTGGCTAGAAGTCTTATTTTATCAAACAGGGAGTTCTTTCCAAATAATTTACATTTCCTAGTCTATCAAATACTGGCTTATTGACTCCAGTTGTTTCCAGTTCTCTCTTACTTAGTCTGTTTTATTGTTCTCCTTCTCTATTTTTTAACCAGTACCCAATGATTTTGATGACTGTTGCTCTATTACATATAGTTTGAGGTCTGGAAGTACTATTTACTCTGAACCCTAGTTTTTAAAATTTTTTCATCATTTCCCTTGATATTCTAGATATTTTATTTCTCCAAATGAATTTCACATTATCAAATCCCATGAAGTATCTCTTGGATAATTTTATTGGTATGGCATTAAAACTATAAATTAACTTTGGAGGTATTGTCATTTTTATTATATTGGCATGGCCTAAATATGAAAACTGAATATTCCTCCAGCTATTTAACTTTTTCTTTATTTTTTAAAGAGTGCTTTGTAATGGGATCTATATAAATTTGTTTGTACTTTGGTAGATTAAACCCAAAGAATTTTATGGACTTTGGGTTTGTAGAATTTTGGATGGCATTTCTCATTCTATTATTGCATCTTGTGTTTTCTTTTTATTACATAAAAAACCTGATGTATTGTGTGTTTATTTTGTATCCTGCAAATATATTAAAGTTGTTGTCTTATTTGGTATATTTGCTAGCTAGCAACTTCTAAGTAATCCATTGTGTCCTCAGCTAATAGGGATAGTTTTACCTTTTCTTTGCTTATCTTCACACTTTTAATTTCACTCTCTTGTCTTACTGTTATTGCTAACATTCCTAGAATTATATCAAATAAGAGCAGGGAGAGTGGGTATCCTTGCTTTGCTTGTTCATTCATTGGGAATGATTCCAATATGTACCGAATGCATATAATGCTTATTTTGGTTTTGATAAAACCTGTTTATGCTATTTTAAAAAGTCCTGCTAAAATGATATTTCATGGTTTTTGTTTTTAGCATAAATGAGTATTTGCAAAAAACTTCACTGCATCTTTTGAGATAATCATGTGTTTCTTATGTTTTTATTTTTCATTGAATTACATTGATTGTTATCTTAATTTTGAATGATCTTTGTATCTCTGGTATTAGTTATAATGAATGATTGGGTGGATTATTTGCTGTTGTTATTTTGAAAGGATTAGATTTAAAATTCTAAAATTAATATGCATTAGTGATACTGATCTATATCCTTCCATGGTATATCCTTTCCAGACTTAGGGTATTAAAGCTTTGTCTCCTAAAAAGAATTTTGTAGAAAGCTTTTGTTTTCATTTTGAAGAACAAATATGATATTGGTATTGTTTAACAGCGTGATAGAATTTTCATGTGAATCCATCAGAATGAGGAATTTTTTTCTTTGGTAATTAGTTAAAAGATAGTTTTTTCTTCTATGACTAGATTATCTAAGTTTTAATCTAATGCTAGTTTCAGTATTTTTCTATTTTTTGAAGGCATTCTTTTATTTCTTTTGTGCTCTTTGTTTTATTAGCATGGTACTTATCTACTGTTGTGAATAATTATTTTTATCTTTTTCTGATTTCATCCTGTTCATTTTCTATTTTATTGATGTGATTTTTCAGCCTTTTATTTTTACTTAGGTTGTTGATTTATTTTTCATCAGTCTTTTCAAATAACCAGCTTTTAGCTTTGTTTATCATTTTCACAGTCTTATTTTATCGATATCTTCTCTAATCTATGCCTCCTCTTTTACATATATTTAAGATTTATTAACTTTCTGATTTTTACAAATATGCAGTCAGTCTTTTTCCCCTGCCAAGCTTCTACCACTCACTTTCTGATTCCTTTCCTTTTGCTGGCAGATCCTTTGAGAACTAAACCTCACAGTCATTTTTCACTGGCCTCAGTCTCTGATCCAAGTGATTTCTGAGGGGACAGACCTTGCCTCAGCTGAATGCCAGTCCCTTTCTTCAGGCCTGGTGTAGCCCTTAACACATTTGCACTATTCTTCACTTTTTATATTCTTATTCCTTAGTTCTCTGGTTGAAAGTTTCTACAGTAACATGCTATAGTCCCAGAATAGGCAACCTGCCACTTTACTGTACTTCCTATGCATAGCAGGGTAGGGCTAATAAAACTCAAATTGTGCTTGTTGCCACAGAATTGTGGGGTGAGGGAGGAGGCAGAGTTTGGATCAGCAGCAAGGAAGTTACTGAGCAGATATTAGAACACAAGTCTATGGTACCAGTTGTGCTATCCTGCAAGAATGTGGAAGTTGGTAGGGGTGAAACTGCAAAGGACTTACGTTAGAGATTAGAGGTTCACCTTCTTAAGTGTTAATTCATCAGGATATTGCAGAGATAGTTGTAATTACTTTATGTCGCACATAATTTTTATTTTGGGGAGGTTTGAGAATTCATAGGGATCAGAAAAAATGTCTAGTCCTCCATCTTTTTGGTTACATGACTGAGAAGCTCATAATTTTTTTTTAAACAAAAATTCCTTCCTTTGAAGAGTTCTCTGAGGTGATCTCTATGTGTTCTGGATCTCCATTTCTATATCTACAAGATATGGAATGTTGGAACAGAACATCTTTGAAGTCCCTTTCAGTTATAAATCTATTATCCTATGCCTTCCTTTCTAATATTCTGCTTTAAAAAGCAGTTATAAAAAAGAAGTACTTGTCTGATCTTAAGAGAAATAGCAATGTTCAAGAAAGAGAAATAGATATGCTTCTCATCATCTAGGAAACAGTAAAAATGACCAGTGATATTCCTTAAGCAAAGGTCTTAACATGCCATTCAAATGCCTAATAAATTTCTGTGTCTCTCTATTGCCATTAGGATCAAATGCATATGCTCTTTAAAGCCTTATACAACCTGGATCCCTTCTCCATTTCCTACCTTATTATATATGACTCCATTTCAAATACTTTTCTAATCAGACAAACCTGCTTTCTTTCTGTTCCTCACACAAGACATTTCATCTTCTATTTCTGTGATTTTTCTTTTCTTTTGTTTTTTTTTCTTCAGTAAAGTTTATTTTTTTCCCACTTAAATGTAAAAACAATTTTTGGAATTTATTTTCTAACATTTAGAGCTCTACTTTCTGTTCTTCCTCCATCCCCTTCTCCCTCCCTAAGGCAGTAAGAAAATTGTTATTGATTATATATATCATATATATATTATATCATATTAAAATATTTCCCTATTTGTCATGTTATGGAAGAAGACATATAAACATTTTTTAAAACCTGAAGGAAATAAATTGAAGAATATGCTTCAATCTATGTTTGGATTCCCTCAGTTCTTTTTCTAAGGTGATATCATTTTTCATCATAAGTCCTTCTGAATAGGTCTTGAATCACTGTATTGCTGAGAATAGGTTAGTCATTCACAGTTGTTTTAAAAATAATATTTTATTCTCCCCCCAATTACGTAAAATAATTTTTAACATTCATTTTTTAAAAAATCGAGTTCCAAATTTTCTCCCTCCCACCCCTTCCCCTTCTCTGAGATTGTAAGCAATCTGATATAGATCTTACAGATGTAATCATGTTAATTGCTTTCCCATATTGGTCATTTTGTGGAAGAGAGATCAAATGGAAAAAAAAAGAAGGGGAACTAGTAAAAGGAAAGTGAAATATAATATGTTTCAATCTGTAATTAGACTCCATCAATTCAGGCAGATGGCATTTTTCATCATGAGTCTCTGGGACTGTCTTAGTTACTATACGACTGAGAATAACTAGGTCGTTCAGTTTTTCATCATAAAATATTACGGCTGCTCTGATAATGTTCTCCTGGTTCTGCTCACTTTGCTTTGCATCAGTCAATGTAAGTCTTTCCAGGTTTTCCTGAAATCCTCCTGATTATCATTTTTATAGCACAATAGTATTCTATCGCCATCATATACTATAACTTGTTTAGCCATTCCCAATTGATGGATATCCCCTCAATTTCCAATTCTTTGCCACCACAAAAAGAATTGCTATAAATATTTTTGTACAAATATATCCTGTCTCTTTAAAAAAATCTATGAGAAACAGACTCAGGAGTGATATTGGTAGGTCAAAGTGTATGTGCAATTTTATAGCCATTTGAACATAGTTCAAATTGTTCTCCAAAATGGTTGGATTGATTTATAACTCCACCAACAGTGTATTATCTCTGCCTTTTCTTAGAGTGACCCCCACTGTAATAATTAAAATTGTTGGCCAAATATAATAGTTAAAAATTTGGTTTAACAAAAATAATAAAGAATTGTTGTGGTTGCCATTTATAAAAGTTAAAGTTTTTGAGTCAGTAAGCTGTTAGTAGTTTTATTTAGAGCAAGGTAGAGATATTAAAGTGGGAAATATAGGAAGAAGGTAGAAAAATATCACCTAGCTAAGAAATACCCTAAGTCCTAATCCTAGAGCTTCCAGAACTTGAATGTCAATTTGAATCTCACCAGAATCCATAGTCTAGATAAGGAAGCCCAAGGAAGAGCCAAAGATGCCGAAAAAAACCACTGAGAATCTTCAACACACCCAAGGTCAAGACTGCCAAGAATCCCACCAGAGCTCACATTCTTTGGACCAAAGGCCACCAAGCATGAAGAGCTCATGAAAATGAAGATGATGAATCTTTCTCAGACTCCTGCTTATATACACTTTTCTCTACCCATCACCTCTCCTCTTCCCATCTCAGGAATCAATCACATCCTTTCAATTTTTCTAGCACTGCTGGGGAGCAGTGCTTATGGTCTGTTAGGGTGTGAACTTTCTTTGTTAGTGACTTACTAAGTGTTAAGTGTTAACTTAAAATAGACAATGGGAATAAAAATTCCCTTTCACACCGTGACTAGAATACATTCTCTCTTTACCTCTACTTCTTAGAATCCCTATTTGCCTTCAAAACTCAACTTAGATACTACCTCTTCAATGACATCTTTCCTGATTCCCCTCCTTCTCCACACTACTGCCAATGTCTTTCCACAAAAATTTACTTTATATATATATATATTTAATATATTTATATGTTTGTATGGCATCTTCCCAGAGAGAATATAAACTCCATAAAGTAGGCACAGTTTTATTTTTTATTTCTTTTTCCATATCCCTAAAATGCATGTCTCTTTCTGTATTTCATGTCCATCATTTCTCTGTCAGGAGGTGGAAAATATACTCTGTTATACGTCCTTTGGAGAAATGGTTGGTCTCAGCATTGAGACCAACTTTTAAAAAAGCATACTTTTTAAGTCTTTCAAAAATGTTTTTTGTTGAAATTTTGTTGTCCTACCATAAATAATTCTATTGGTCTTTCTCATTTCACCCAGTATTCCTTCTAAGAATTCTCTTCAACTCTCCTTTATATTATTTTTTGCCAAGTAAGGGGAGGAGGAAAAAGAGAAGTGAATTAGCTTTATATAATTATATGGTTATATAATTATAAAAATATATATATAATATATAATTATTATAATTAGCAAACTAGGTGAGATACACTGTGCTAAGCATTTTACAAATATGTTATTTGATTTTCACAACAACCCTGAGAGACAGGTGTTATTATCTCCATTTTATAGTTGGGGAAACTGAGGCAAGTAGAGATACAGTGACTTGCCCAGGATCACACAAGGGGTAAGTATCTGTCTAGATTTGATCTCAAATCTTCTTGTCTCCAGGCAAGTAGGTGGTGCAGTAGATTGAGGACTGGTCCTGGTGTCAGAAATATTCATTTTCATGACTTCACACCTGGCCTGAGGTCTTAGCTCTGTGACCATGGATAAACCTCTTAACCCTGATTGTCTCAGTTTCCTCATCTCTAAAATGGATTAGAGAAGGAAATGACAAACTACTTCAATATCTTTGCCAACAAAACCCCAAATGGGGTCATGAAGTGCTGGGCATGACTAAAAAGACTCAACAACAACTTCTTGCCTTCAGCCCCAGTGCTATATCTACTCCATGCCCAGTCCCCTCTCTAGCATGATATTATTACATTACATTCATATTGACTTCTGTCATTCCCCAAGTGATATATACTCTTTTAGATACCATTTATTTGCTTTTCTACTTTGGTCTCCATATCTTTGGAACCTAATAAAATGCTTGGCATATTCCAGGTGCTTAATAAATACTTGTTGACTGATTAATTGCCTGGGGTCAGTCACTTCATAGATGGAAGAGTTGGTTTAACTCATGGATGCAATTTCAGAATCATCAGGTGTTACAATTAAAATTTTAGTTCCTAGTAATAAAAGTATTATATTTTTATGAGGTTTATTAAAGATTAAAAAATAAAGAAAATGCAAAATAAGCACGTGCCTAGGAGGGCGGAAAGGTCCATTCAATTTCACGTATACTACATCTTGAGAGACCCGTGTCTTTGGAAGTGGAAGCAGGAAGAGAGAGCTCAGTAGGCTTTACAGCCAGTTTAAATAGAAATTTTGATCTTTCCCAGGTGGGGATCTCAGTGAGATTAGAGGGCATCTTGGCAACTAGATCCAGGACTTCTGGGGATTGAAGTCCGGAGTTCAAATCTCCATTTTTACACAGGTTGCCTTTCTCTTGTGACCACTCCACTCCAAATCATCAAAAGAAAAAAGTGACGAAAGGGCCTACCTCTCCTAATCAACAATACCCATTATTTCTATTTTGATACTCATTATTTCTGCTGAATGACAGTCCAATACCTCTAAGAGAGGTAGAGAATTGTATTGACCTAAATCAAATTGAGATACGAATGGTCTTGATACAGAGAGGAGAATAACAGGAGGGTACTAGGGTTCTGGGACAAGGAACATGATAGAGGGAAAGGCACAGAAGAAGAGGCATGGTAGACACATTACACATTTTGGGCATGTTTCTGCCTAGCTTATATCCCTCAGATCATAGAGTCCTAGAGCTAGAAGAGATGTTATATGCCACTTGATAAAGTACTTACCTGAATCATAAATTTCTTCTACAATAGTCCCTATCAAGGATTCATCCTTCCTCTGCTAGAATATCTTCAGTAAAAAAAGCAACTAATTCTATATTCTCTGAGCTTTAGATTTCATCTTTACATTGAGCTGAAATTTGCCTCTATAATTTCTGTCTGCTGATTTCTGCAACCTCAGAAAACAAATGGAAATCAAATTCCTCAAAGTATGGGAAGAGTATTAGATTTAGAGCCTGAGAATTGGGTTTAAATTATGGTGTTACTTCCTGTGTGGCCAGCTTTTGGGAAGTTATATAAACTCTCTGGCCCCAGTTTCCTCATCTGTAAACAAAGCAATAAATATAAATAAAATAATTAACAATAAATTTAATTAAGTAGAGATTAGAATAGGGTCCCTTTTACTCTTAAATCACATGATTGTATGAATACATGAGGGGAGACAATAACAGATGTAAATTTCCCTTTTTTCATAGATATCATTTACCTGTGACTATACACCATTATTTTTTATAGCATTATGTACAATTCTGTGCTATTCAACTTTCTGTACAATAAAATTGGCATAATTTTTGTTTGGGTATAAGAACTAAGATCTTTGATGGTAGGATAAATTCTCCTTTCTTTCTGAATTCCTCTTAAACCATTTCCCACACTATGCATTGCCTTTTTTATATCTATGCAAAATGGTTAAAGATTTTCATAGTTCAGTCATTTTAGTCATGTCTGACTCTTAGTAACACCATTTATGATTTTCTTGGCAAAGATACTGGAGTAGTTTGCCATTTCCTTCTCCAGTTCATTTTACAGGTGAGTAAACTGAAGCAAACAATGTTAAGAGATTTCAAGGATCCCATAACTACTAAGTATTTGAGACCAGATTTCAGCTCAGATCTTCCTGACTCAAGGCCCAATGCTCTATCCACTGTACTACCTCATTTATTTCCATTTATAAATGTGAAAGTAAAAAGAGACAGGATGGTAAAGTTGATAGACTTGGAATCAAGAAGATCTGATTTCAAGTCCTTTTCTTTTTTCATTTGAATTAATTTATTTAGACAATTTAGAACATTATTCCTTGGTTACAATAATCACATTATTTCCCTCCCTCCCCTCCACCCACTCTTCCTGCAACCAATGAGCAATTTCATTGGGTATTACTTGTGTCCTTGATCATAACCTCTTTCCATGTTGTTGATGTTTGCACTAGGATGTTCACTTAGGCTACATCCCCAACCATATCCCTTCGACCCATGTATTCAAGCATTTGTTTTTCTTCGGTGTTTTTACTCCCTCAAGTCCTTTTTCTGACAGATAGTAGCTGTTTGACCAATAATCTATCAGTACTTTGGCTAATTCTCTGAAACTATAAATTACAGAGGAAATGCTGATCTTGAAGAGAGTTTCCAAAATGATTGTTTTCTACAAAGATGAACTCACAATGTAATCAATCAATGTAATTGACATGGGTCTCAGTAGAGAAAAGGTGGACAAAGAAGATTTTTCCCACTTCCATCTAGAAAAGAGTTGAAGAAAATCCTCCTAGACCACACTTGAATCTTCCCAAAGGGTTAGACCATGGATCTTACCTTATCTCTTGTCTTGCTTCCACTCTTCTTTTACCCCTACCATTTCTCTCAGATGTTGAAAGGATTTTAGGTTTAGGCAATGGTCCTCAGCTTCATGTGTTATGACTCTTTCCCCCTTTTATTTGGGGGAACTAAAAAAAACAAGGATTATTAGTAAAAAACTTAACTTGTCAAGTCCCAGACCAGAGTGAACCCTGGGCATTATGCTAGAGATGAGGATTCTTGACTTATTAAATTCTAAATATAGCCATTGTTTTCCTTATTTTGTTTTTGGATGCCACCAATATATAGATAAAGCAATATGTAATTTTATGATTGATCATGTATTTTGAGGAAAGAGAAAGCCAAATCAAGTTACAGAAACAATATGAAAATAAAACAAATAATATAAGTACAGCTGATAATGAATAGTTATAAGGAGAGGGAAGTTGGAGATTAAACTCTTTAGATCAAGAATTCTTACCCTTTTCTTTGCCCTAGATATCTTTGGCAGCCTGAGAAAGTCAAGAATTCCATACTTTGAATAATATTTTTAAATATGTGAGATAAAATTACATAGGATTGTAAAGGAAATCAATCATACTGAAATATATTTATCAAAATATTCTTTTTGAAAAGCTCACAGATTCCCAATTAAGAACCCATGTGTCTAGAGGTTGAGTTTCCCCAGACTTTTAAGAGAAAAATAGTTCAGTTGCCTTTTTTGTAGATATATTTCCTCATGATTTCTCAGCCACAGGGGCCAAGGTTGCTCTGATCAGAATTCAGTCTCTATCTTTGATTCCCTTCCTTCCCTCCTTCTCTGTGGAGGAATAGAGGAGAGGTAGATGATTCTCTGACTGTCCTGACAGCTGCTGCTCAGCTATCTTCTCTTCCTACCCTCTTACAAACTAATTAAAAAACCATCTAGGTTAAGTGTAACTCTTCCCTATCCATTCCAAATCCCCCATCCCCACCCCAGATAGATCCCATCTCTTCTTGGGCTAAGAGGGAACACTATCTTTGAGTCACTGAACTCACAAGTCCTAAGATCCATGAGTAGACCTTGAGTGCCCCTTCTCCTCTTTTTCAGAAGAAAAAGCCCCTTCAGGGCTGGGATTGTGATTAAGTTTAGTGTGATCTCAGGGGTGCCAGGAAAATTTCTGGTTACATAAATAAGTAAATAAATGTGGAAACTAAGGCTCAGAAAAATTAGCTGACATGCTCAAGCTTACTCCAAGATTCATTGGCAGAAGCACAACTAGACTCAAGACTCTCCCCATCAGACTACACTTCTAAGTAGAGAAGATTAAGTACAGTTAGAAACTAATTTGACCTACTCTCTTATTTGCATAATGAAAGTCATTCTGTCAAATTCCCCTTGAGAGGGAAATGAGATCAAAGCTGGGTGGATGGTTTGGGAGATGGGGGCAAAGGAGGAGAGGGAAATAAAATATTTATGTAATGAGATGAATAAGAATTCCCAACCACAGAACAGTTCACAAGTGAAAGAGAGACAGGAAAATGACAGTTTTAGAGTAACTTCATTTCTCCCTTCCAGACAGTCCCAATAGTTGGTAAGGGAGAGGAAAGGAAAAGGCTGAGAGACTGTACAACCAGACAGCATCCCCAAAGGGGCCCTCTTTTTCCTCTTTGCCTCCTGCTGACATGATCTAAAGGAAATGATCATTTTTATTGTTAATTGATTAGAAAGCTACTCATAATTCAGTTTTACTTCAATGAGGGAGAAGAGAGTAAGCAGAAATGCCAAATGTCACAGGTAGTTGATTTTGTCTATGAAGTGAGAGTAATATTTTAAACACAGGACACGGCTATATTATCTGGCAGAAGGAGTGTGGAAGAGGGTGGCATGAAATATTGATTTTGTTGAACAAGGGAAGCCTTCATTCATTTATAAACTCTCTTATTTGGTCCCTAACTACTCTCAGTATCCAGACAGTGCTGTGCCTCCAGGGAGTGATGTCTAATCAGAGGTCAGTTCACAGGTAAAAGAAGTTTGATTCCATCTACCCTGCCCCTAAGAATTGTGATTGGACCAAGAGACTTCTTAAGGAATAAATGAACCTGGGCTCCTTGATGTTTAGCTCTAAAAGCTTTTTAACTTCCTCATTTCAATGCCCACTAAGAATAGCTTTTTATCTGTGCCTCCTTAATGTCTAAAAAAGGTGGTGTTGGGGGGTGGTGGTGGGTAGAGTTATTTTAAAAAGCCTCTTGGCTTCTAAAAGGAAGTATGTCTGAGCAGAGGGCAGAGCAGCATGTCAGATCAGCATTAGCATCTCTGACATCAGATTGTCAAAAGCCTTAGAAATTACTTTTTCACAAAAAAAGTTGGCATTCCTGTCAGTTGGAAGCTAATTGTAGTCAAAGGCATCATAGTTTTTCTTGGAGAAGTAGCTTCAAATCCCAACTCTATTATTTACTACCCTTGTCCTTGGGAAAGTCAATTAATCTTTTGGACTTTCAGTTTCTTTATCTTTAAAGTTAAGGTGTTGGTAATAACCCTACTGTAATATTCCAAAGAAGCTGAAGATTGAAATAAACATGTCACACGTGCCAAAATATGTGTAGCAGAACTTTTTTATAATAGCAATGAACTGGAAACAAAGTAGCTGCTTACTATTGGAGAATTCTAGGCAAATTTGGCACATAAATATAATGGAATATTACTGTACCATAAAAAATGATAAATTCAGAGAAGTATGCAAAAACTTATATGAATTGATGCGATATGATATAGGCAAAGTCAAGGAAACAATAAAACAATATACTCAATGACAACAATATAAAATATAAAATGTGCCTTGCAGCTCTAAAATCTGTAATCCCACAATGATGATGAAAACAGAATAGGAGTGACATTTTTTAAAGAAGAAATGTTATCAGAGATTTAGAAGAGTTGGACATGACTAAAAAAACGACTAAACAACTGAAGCATAATAGATTCTGCTCCAGTTCTTTATTTTTACTCTTTGTGTATCTTTCTGTTTGAAGCATTTCTTGTAAATAACATATTTTTGAATTTTGGTTTCTAATCCATTCTGCTATCCACTTCTGTTTTTGTTCATCCTATTCATGTTCATAATTATGATAACAAACTGTGTATTTCTTGCCTTCCTATTTTTTCTTTTTATCTTTCACACTCTCTCTTTTTATACTGACCTAACTCAAAAGTCTGTTTTGCTTCTGACTACTACCTCCCTTAATCTATCCTTCCTTCTATCATCACCCCCTCCCTTATCTCCTTCCCCTTAGTTCCCTGTTGAGTAACATGGATTTCTATATCCAACTAAGCATATTATCATATTTTGAACCAGTTCCAATATGAGTAAGATTCAAGCATTGGCAACCCTGCCCCATTTCCCCACTCCCCACACAGTAAAAGCTCTTCCTTTCATGCCTCTTTTATGTGAGATAATATCCTCAATTCTTCCTCTTTCTTCCTTTTGTTCCAGTGTATCCCTCTTTCTCACCCCTTCATTTTTTTGAGATTATCCTATCATAACCAAATCACAAACTCACGCCTTTACTCTCAATCTATCTATACTCCTTCTAACTGCCCTAATAATAACAAAGTTCTTAGGAGTTATAAGTATCATCTTCCCACATAGTGATGTAAACAGTTTAGCCTTAGTGAGTCCCTTATAATTTCTTTTTCATCTTTACTTTTTTTTAATGCTTCTCTTGAGTCTTGTGTTGGAATGTCAAGGAATGTCAGGAATGCTTGAAAGTGCCCTATTTCATTAGATACCCATTTTCTCCATAAAGATTTATACTCAGTTTTTCTGGATTGTATTCTTGGTTGTAATCCTAGCTCCTTTGCCTTTTGGAATATCATATTCTAAGCCCTGTATTCCTATAATGTGAAAGTTATTAAATCTTGTGTGATCTTGATTGTAATTGCCCAGTATTTGAATTGTTTCTTCCTAGAAGTTTGCAATATTTTCTCTTTGACTTGGGAGCTTTAGATTTTGGCTATGATACTTCTGAGCATTTTCATTTTGGGGTCTCTTTCAGGAGGTAACTAGTAGATTCTTTCCACTTCTAGTTTATCTTCTGGTTCTAGAATATCAGAGATATTAGGATTGCATGTGGATGTTATTTTTAATTTTCCTTGAATATTTCTTGAAATATGATGCCATGGTACTTGGCTTTCAAGTACTCCAAAAATTAATCTATTTTCTGGGTCAGTTGTTTTTCTGATGGCATATTTCACATTCTCTTTTTTTTTTCATTCTTTTGACTTTTTTTCCCCTGAAAAATAAACACACAAACAAACAAAAAACCAACTTTACCTTTTATACTAGAATCAATGTTAAGTAATGGTTCCAAGGTAGAAGAGTGGTGTAGAAGGGAAATTTTGAGGGAAAGGTAGGAAAAGGAAGGGAAAGAAGGTAGCTAGTCCTCCTCAGTTATGGCAGGGAAATTGACCAGGCTTTCCCCCCCTTAACTATAACTAGGCTAGAGACTTAAATTAAATCAAGCCAGACTCTAGGGATAGTTAGATAGGTTCATTTGGGTTAGGAAACGATTTGGATTAGTTTCCATCTACCTGATTCTAATTTTTAAGAAATTATTTTCCTCAGTGAGTACCTCTTTGTCCATTTGTCAAATTCTGTTTTTTTTTTGTTTTTTTGTTTTTTTTTTCAACTCTTACCTTCCGTCTTGGAGTCAATACTGTGTTTTGGCTCCAAGGCAGAAGAGTGGTAAGGGCTAGGCAATGGGGGTTAAGTGACTTTCTCAGGGTCACACAGCTGGGAAGTGTATGAGGCCAGATTTGAACCTAGGACCTCCCATCTCTAGGACTCTCAATCCACTGAGCCACCTAGCTGCTCCCAAATTCTGGTTTTTTTTTTTTCCCCTTAAAGAAGCACTTCTCTTCCATGAGTTTTTCTGCCTCCTTTTACCACATGGACAATTTTTTTTAAGATTTTTTTTTTACCATTTTTTGGTGCCTCTTTCATCAAGCTGTTGGCTCTGTATTCCTAATTTATTTTTGCATTACTCTCATTTCTTTTCCCAGTTTTCCCCTCTATATCTCATTTTATTTTTAAAATCCTTTTGGATCTCTTCCAGGAAATTTTGTTGGGCATGTGTCCAACTCACATTTCTTTTTCCTTTGAGGCTTTGCTTGTAGCTGTTTTGACATAGTTGTCTTCTGAGTCTGTCTTGTTTTTCCATGTCATCATAGTAGCCTTTTATGATCAGGTTCTTTTTGTTTGTTTGTTTGTTTGGTCATTTTTTCAGCCCATTTCTTGACTTTTAACTTTATCTTAAAGTTTGTTTCTCTTCCTGGAGCAGAGGGGGCACTATCTCAAGCTCTGGTTTTTCATGCTGCTGTTTTCAGAGATAGTGCTGGCAGTCTACAAATTTTTGGTCTTTCCAAAGTGATCCAAGGAGAGGAGTGGTCACTGTTCTTCTAGCTTGTGTTGTGGTCTTTTTATTTTTTCAAAGGTTCATAAAGTTAAAGTGAATTAGCCATGGGTATACAGCTATTAAGTATTTTTTAAAGTTTTTTTTCTTTTTACTTTTTTTCAGATTACATGTGGACACTTGGAAACAATTTTTAATAATCCTTTTCTGACATTTTGTAATCCATGTTATCTCTCTCCCTAATATTACTATCCTCTCCCCAAGATAGCAGGTAATATATTATAGGTTGTGTGCTCTGGTCTTTACGTCTTTACTCATGCAGGGACCTTGCTCCCCTGTAGCCTCAAATGCTATCACTCCTCTTAGCCTTGGAACTAGGTCCAAGTCTCTTGTTTTCCTACAGTCACAGAGACTAGTGCTCCTTTATGACTTAGAACCAAGACCATAGCTCCTGCTCCTCTGAGGCCATAAACACTAATGTTCATTTCCCCCTAGAAACAGTTACCCAGAACTACATATAGGCAATGCAGTAGGTAGGGTCCTTCTCCCAGTGTCAGCCAAAGGTCCCCTATAATCTCTTTCTGAACAAATATCTGACCTCCTTACCATTTTGGGGCTAAGAATTCCTGAAGTTGTTGCTGCTACTATTACAACTGTCTTCAAGACCTACTGCTAATGTTGATGAGAAGTATATTGCACTTCAGAATGTCCTCCTTCTCCAGTATCATAGACCTTTCCTTCTGACCTCCTAAGTTTTCTGGACTAAAAAAAGTCTCAATCCAAATTTTTACTCACTTTGCCATTTCAGAATTAATTTGAAGCATTATTTTAAAGTTATTTGGAAGAGAATATTGGGTGAGTTCAACTGAGTTGCTATCTATACTCTGCCATCTTTGTACCATCTACTCAACTCTTCTTAATAGATCAATATTGAATCATATTATTTTTTTTCTTAAACTAAGCTGAAATCCTTTCCAAGGTGGTTACAATTAGATGGGCACTTTTCAGGCTCCTGGGAAGTGGGTGAGTATATCATATATTGTCCTAAGGGACAAAGTGTCCTGCCTACCCTGCCTGACCATACCAAGAGTCACAGATCAGTGTATGGGATTGGTCTAAAGGTATTCCACACTCTGAACTCCAATGGAGGAAAAAAAAGGCTCCCCAGGCAACATGGGTCTCCTCTACATCCCTCTAAAGCTCATCAGCTCAGTGTTGGTAACTTTTTTTCTCTTTCCTTTTATATATGAACAAGTATTCTATTACCCAACTAAAGCATCTGGGCGTTGCATGTAAAGTAGGTATACTGGGTGATAAAAATACATTAATGGATCAGGAGAATAGAGAACATGTTTAAGATATGAAGTGTTGACCACAAAGCAGAGACACAGACTGGAGGCCCGGCAATACCAGGCAATAGGGCAGAAATAGGCTAGCAAATTGAGGAGCAGAGCAGGAAGGAGTAGAAAAGTCGGGGCTGAGTCATTACAAAAAGTGAGCTTCAGAAGCAGCTTCTGTGTGAGACTTAGATTCAGTGACTCTTTTCCTGTCAGAGCCAGAAAGATGTATAGGGTCATAGACTTAGAGATGGAAGAGACAGCAGAAGCCATCCAGATCCGGATCCTCATTTTACAGAGGACAAAACTGAGGCTCACAGAACTTGCATGACTTGCCTGAAATCACACAGCAAATTCGTATTCATGGCAGGACTGGAAAATAGGTTCCTGACTCTTAATCTAGCCCTCTATCCATTCTGTCAATCTACCTCCTCTTTGCCTAGTCCCACAATACAAAGACCAGATGGCAGTAATAGGACTGACAGAGCTCAGCAGGCTTTAGTAGAAGGACTAATAATAGATTTGGAGTCAGAGGAGGTGACTTGAATGACCACTCTACTACTACTTTCTGCTTATGCAGTTTTGGGCAAGCCAATTCATCTTCTGGAATTATTTCTTCATCTATAGAATGAGGAAGCTGGACCAATAATAGCTAACATATATGAATATTAATAATATCTAGCAGGCATATAGTGCTTCAAGGATTGCAAAGAGCTTTACAAATATTGCATTTTATCTTTGTAACAATCCTGGGAAGTGGTTGCTATTACTCTCTCTATTTTACAGAGAAGGAAACTGAGACAGACAGAGAGGCTAAGTGACATGCCCAGGGTAATATAGATAGTAAGGATCTGAAGCCAGATTTGAACTCCAGGACCAGTACTACATCCACTGGGGCACCAAGTTGGGTAGAAGATAGCTGAGGATGAAATATGCTCTTCACCTCTTGAAAGATTGCTGATTGACTTGGAAGAATACTGAAAAAGGATAGATATATGTAAATATATACATATGCACAAATATGTACATATAGGATGAAAAGTGTCATATAGGCATACACATGTATTGTGAATGTAAATGTATGCACACACATGTGTGTATATACATGCACATATACACATATATATGTCTATGCGTAGATATGAATATGGCATGTTGAATAAGGGAATTTGTTTTGCTTGACTACTATACATATTTGTAGCAGATTTTGTTTTTCTTGCTTTCTCAGTGGGTGGCAGAGGGGCAAGGGGAGGGGAAAATTGGAAACTGAAAATTAACAAAACATTTTTAAAAATTAAAACAATTACTAAGTTGTTTTCTATCTCTAGTCCTATGAAACTAGGTGCCTGTACTGTATCTATGCAACACATTACACTAGCCCTGACCTTTAGGAATAGATCTACAAAGAAATATACAGCTAGCAAGAAACCTCCTCCCCCTCAGTGAGAACTCTATTTTCTCCCATAAAGAGGAACCATTTAGTTTGTCAAAGATGATGTCAGGTCAGTTCTGGGACATAGTAACA
The DNA here is from genome assembly GCF_027887165.1 of Monodelphis domestica. Lineage (NCBI taxonomy): Eukaryota > Metazoa > Chordata > Mammalia > Didelphimorphia > Didelphidae > Monodelphis > Monodelphis domestica. Next base: position 375,008,699 of record NC_077227.1, read on the forward strand.
CCATGTCTGGTATGAAAGAATGGGAGTGTGGCTGGCACCGTCCTAGAGCAGCCAGGCTTAGTTTTGCAATAGTTAGCATCATCATCTGTTTTGGATCACATCGCCAGGCACTAGAATTTTCATTTTTTATAGGGGGACAAGAAGAAGGGCCATGTGGAGGACTGTCTCAAAAAGGAGGAAAACAATAATAGTTCCTATTTCTATAGTGCTTTAAAGGTCTATCAAGCACTTTCTTCATTACATTCGTGCATGGTAGACAATGTATGTATTAATGGCCCTTTTTTACAGAGAAGGGAAATAAGGCTAAACTATTGTAGCCTCAGTTTCTTTATAAAATGAAGGGACTAGACCACTATATTTGCTCTCCAAAGTCCTTTCTATCTCCAAAGTCTGGAATCTATGAATCTTCTGTGAATTTAATTGATCTATTCATTATTAATATGAATAACTTCAAGTTCTTTTGATCACGTAGCACAGAAGACTTTAGTCACACTTTCCACTTGGGTTACCAGCATCTTTCCCAAGGGTAAACATTCTGAAAGCCCAAGGCTCTCACTTTGCCAGTATTTGGTACCTCCTACAAACAGGCAGCTGCTCAATGCCAACCAGGGTGGATCCATGGCCATTTCATTCTTGACTGGATAATAATTTCCATGGAGATTGGCATCAGGCCAGCCACAGGGGAGAATCCTTGAACCAGTCCTGAGAACAGAGGTCAGAAAGGGAACCATTTCCCTGAGGCTTTTACTGAGAGCTTTAAGGATGTATGTTTTTACCCTTGTAGGTATTTCTTCCACAAGTACAGATGGGAAAGATCTTTCTGACTTAATAGATGATCTTCAAGAATTCTTGAGACGGAACAATTCATCACCAAGAGATTATCCTTGGGATAAGGCTCTCCAAGCTTAACTTGGTTAGTAGTCAGTTGCCAGATAATGCTATCTGTCACCAGACCCATACTTGAAGGCTTTACAGCTTAGTGGGATGTGCCAAGACTTGAGATCTGCTGACATAGCTGTGGAGAACACAGGGGCCGCTCACTCTCTGCCATGATCAGGTCTTGGATTAGGACATCAGTGGAAATTCTGCAGCGTTAGTTTAGGCAATCTGATCCTCGGGTTTCTAAAACAAAGCCCAAAGAGAATTGTCTCTTAGCAAGAAACTAGTGCCTGGATGGAACTGCAGATCAATAAATACAAGGGCAATCTGACAAAGAGGCTGGCTGTAAGTCAGTCGGTCAATTAATGAGCATTTATTAGGCACCTAATATGTGCCAGGTGATGTTGAATAGGGGATCAAAAGCTGACCTCAGTCAGGACGACCAAAACTTTTATATGACATATACCAGATGGAGACTCCTGGGGAAGTCATTCATTTATCCACTCAGTGTTCCTGACAACCCTTTAGGAAGTCAGTTGCACAAAAGTTTCCAAGATATACTGGGAGAGGAAGTTTTCCCCTAAACCAGTGAAATTATAGGTCTGGCAAAAATTGAACCTTCTTGGTTGGTGGAAGGACAGGCCAAGGAGAATCCTTCAAAAACATCAGAGCCTCCATAGACTCTTTGACAGAACTCAGTATTGCCCATAGTCTAGCGTATAGTTCAGTGAACATTGAATTCATCGAACACAAATTTCACTGTTTTCTGGAATTCAGTTCTCCTATATTTATCATGTCTGCTGCAAGCAAAACCTTATGCAAGGGCCTGAGATAGATGCAAACAATTATTGCACAATCCCTGACCTTGGGGAATAAATGAATGAATAAGTATTTATTAAACTCTTACTATACACGGCACTGTGCTGTGTTGGGTACACAAATACAAGCAGCCAAGGCAATCCTGCCCTCAAAGAGCTTATGTTCTAATAGGAGAAGACACACATATAGTGGAGTAATGACCAGGAAGGAGTGCTTCAGGCAGGGTGGTTATGGTGACAGTGTGGGCAGTCACAGGATAATTGATTGACAAATCATTTCTAAGTAGTTTTGATTAAATTACTATTCTTAGCATATAGAATAGGAAATTAAAATATATATTAAGCAAATATTATTTCATTAACAAGAATTTTATATATTTGTATAGCATATAATTTATACTATAACAATGTATAATTCAATAATTGCATCATATATGTAGCAATATATAATTTATCAATAATTATTCTTTAATAATAAATAGTGTTAAATAAAAAGAATTAATTAAACTAAAAATTCCTAGACAGGATATTAGAGAGTCAGAGATAGAGAATGGATCACAAGAGCATGGATAATTGAGAGGCCCATTAAGAAACCTGGTGTGTCTGAGTTAGAGCTCAATACAGTAAAGGCTCACCAATCAGTAGTTCAAGGTTTAGGATCTGGGCACCATGATTACTCTTTGTGGGCACTCTATCCACTGGTTCAGATCATAACCTATCTAAGTCTTTTTATCCTCGGCAATTCTTGTCAATGTGCTGGAAACTTTCCTCTGGGTGGTACAATGGGTAGAACTCTGGGCATGGAATCTGGAAGGCTTGAGTTCAAATCCAGCCTCAGATACTAGCTTTGTATCCTGATCAAGTCAGTTAACCTCTGTTTGCCTCAGTTTTCTCATTTGTAAAATGGGAAAAATAATGACATCTACCTCCTAAGGTTGTTATGAAGATCAAATGAAATAATAATTATAAATTGTTTAGGGCAGTGACTAATTCATAGTAAACAATGTAAATACTAGTGATTACTGTTATCGTTCCTTGATCACATCCTTTATGCTATTTCTTGCACAAAAATATACAACTTACTTATGTTCTGATAGATCCATGGAGGTGGGAAAGGATAGGAGGAAATCAGAAAACTGCAAAATCATAGGTCATGTAGTTTAGCTAAAGAACAATGTTCCTAAAAGGGAATATTATATTGCATAACAGCTAGATGTGCAGAGGATAGAGTACAGGGCCTTGAGTTAAGAAGACTAATTTTCTGTGTTCAAATCCAGCCTCGAACACTTTCTACCTGTGTGATCCTGGAAAAGTCACTTAACCTTGTTGGCCTCAATTTCCTTATCTGCAAAATGAGCTGGAGAAAAAAAAATAGGAAACAATTCCAGTATCTTTGCCAAGAAAACCCAAACGAGGTCATGAAGAACTAGACATAATTGAAAAATGACTAAAGAAGGATGGCAAATGGAGAGGGAAGAAATAAAAAAAACAGACCAGTTAAAGGTTATTCCAAGTCTAGGCAAGAGTTGATCAGAGAATGACCTAGAGGCATTCTGCTAAATGTTTAACAATAGCCTCTCCAAAATGAAATGTAGGCATGATACATTCTTAAATTTAATCTGATATACAAACATTTTCTCTTTCACTTTCTTAAATCCAGAAATCAATCAAGTCCTGATATGTAGAACTCCTCAGTTTCCAAGATGTAATTCACACTGAAAATTTAATGATCAGCTCCCTAGAAAGGAGGATCAAACTGGCTCCAGCACACCCCTGAAATTCATTAAGGCAGTGGTAGTATGAATGGAAAGAAGACATTTGTAAGAGAAGTCATGGAAGCAGAATCAATAGGACTTAGCAATCATTGCATAAAAGGACTGCAGAAGAAGGAAGAATCATGGATTACTTTAAGTACATGATGGCTTTTAAGATTATGCATCAGGAAGATGATCATTTTAGAGAAAGGGACCTTAGAAACCATCTAGTCAAACCCTTACATTTTAGAGTTGTGGAAACTGAGGGCCAGAGGGGTTGCCCTGCCCAAGATCACACAGGTAGAATTGGCATACTACCTTGGTCCTCTTACTTCAAATCCAATGATGTTCAGAATCTTTGTGGTGGTCCTAAGAGAAATGGGGAAGTTTGAAGCGGGCTTCATTGAGAAGAAAATAAACTTCATTTTGCACACCACATCTATGAGACATGCAAGTGGTGATTCCTAAGGAGTGGTTGGTGATGTGGGATTAGAGTTCAGGAGGTGGATTAGATTTAGATGTAGATTTGGGAGTCATCCATAAAGAGACAATGGAAGTAGATGAAATTATAAAGTGAGTGTATAAAGACAGAACCATGGAGGACACCTATGCAAAAAGAGTTAGAGATAGGTGATGATTCAGCAAAGAAAATGAGAAAGTGTGGCCTAACAATTTGAAAAAAACTAGGAGAGACAAACTACATAAAAGCCAGAAGAGGAGAGAATATTCAGGAAAAGAGGATGGCTTTCAGTGTCAAAATCTGCAGAGAAATCAGAAAAGACAAAGCCTCAGAAAAGTCCTGATTGAGCAGTTAAGAGATGTCTGGTAATCTAGGAAAGAGCATTTTCAGTTGAAGTCACATATCTATCTCTGTTCAAGGAGGACAAAAGCTGGGAAGACCAAGGTGATAGGGAATCCACTTTCAGAAAGATTATAGGCCACTGATATTATTATAATCTGTGCATGTTTTCCTCCCCAGAAGTAAACATGATTTCTGCCTTAGAACACCTTCCTTAAGGTTGGGAGGGAATCTGACCAGGGCCTGGCACTCAAGAACTGATCTGCCTTTTAGGCAGGCAGAATTCCCTATAATTGCCTAACATTTTGTAAATGCCTACCACTACCACTCCAAGGAGGGAGGAGCATTCTTTGCTGAAGAGAAGCACACCAGCACAAATTGGAAAAGGCCACTTCTATACTCCAGAAGAGATGATAATGAACAGTTCCTGCAGTTTTTTGGAGCTTTAGATTGTATTTTTTTACTGCAGCAAGTCCTGACCTTGCTTCTGAGTTCCCAGCTTTTGTCATTTATATTTTTAAAACAATTTTTTAACTCTCACCTTCTATCTTAGGATCAATACTGTGTATTGGCTCCAAGGCAGAAGAGTGGTAAGGGCTAGTCAATGGGGGTCAAGTGACTTGCCCAGGGTCACACAGCTAGAAAGTGTCTGAGGCCAAATTTGAACCCAGGACTTCCCATCTCTAGGTCCAGTTCTCAATCCACTGATACACCTAGTGGCCTCCATCTTTGCCCATTGATATTGACCAAGCATCTTGTCTCAATGACAAAATGGTTTTCAAACTGATTATATGAGAATCCTATGTATTCAATATGCCACTGTAAGATGAAAAGATAAAGCTAAGTCAAGGATTTGTCCTTTTGCAAACTGTTTCCTGAATATAAATATTTATACGTTGATTTTTTTTTTAGTTTTGATTATGATGAAAAGCAATCTCACAAAGCCTAATGGAACTACAGTATTGCAAAATGAAATTCTCAGCACCTCTTTCCCATAAGACCTTAGTAGTCACTCTATACAGAAGGTTTCTCCTTTGTTGTCTACAGGACCCGTATCCCAGATGTAAACTTCAAAGAAAGAGTATATAATATTCCACATGTCAACAACTCTGTGAAGTATCCAGAGAATTTCAAAAGTCTCTAGAAGGAGAAAAGGAGGTGATAGAAAACTTCATAGTCTTAACATCCAAACGTGGTTCTGACATCACAAAAATGACTAACACATTAGAGGGCTATTCTTACTAGTTAGCTAAGTAGCTGACCAGTCACCAATGACTTACTAAATATATGTCACTGTTTTATACTCGATAGGTGTACCAGAGAAGCCTACCAAGCTAATATAATACCTCCCTTGCCCAGTTAGTTCATGTTTGAAATTTCACAATTAGAACTCTTTTTTTTTTTTTTGACCTGGGTGCTAAAACATGTAGATTTTTCCTCCTCCTAATAAGATACAAGTATCCCTAGGAGAGTTAAATACTGAGTTCTATTAATCATTTATCCCTTAGTATGAAATGAGTTTATAAAATAGCCCTTTCTTCATGAAAATTCTATGAGACAGGTTTTTTATCTCTATTTTAGAGGTGAAGAAACTGAGGCTCAGAAAAATGAAGTGACCCTCCCAAGGTTATATAGTTGGTAAGTAAGAAAACAAGGATTTAAAACCAAATTTCTCAGCTACAAAGCTACCTCCCCACCTCTCTACACTTCTCAGTTCCTTTCCCAAGGGTAGGTTTTAGTAGAGGGAATGATTGATTTTGATGAAGAGTATTAGAAGCCCCTGGCAAAGGAGAGGTGGAATTTCTACTGGGAAAGGACCCAAAAGGGAGGCTGAGGTACTGATGAGAAATTTCACTTACTTCATAACTTGGCATTCCAGGTATCCTGAAGACCTGCAATGTGTATACCTCATGACCTTGTGGAACAAATCCTCATCTTGTAGGCAGAAGACCAGAGTTGAGTACTAGCCATATGACCCAGGGAAATTCTTACCCTTACCCACTCCAGACCTTAGTTGCCTCACTTGTAAACTAGGGAAAATAATGCTTTCCTTACCAGGTTCACAGGCCGGTTGAAAGAATCAAATGTGTTGAAGGTTGCAAAAATGTCTTGTAAAGTGTTAAGTAAATGCAATTTGTTCTTTATTTTTAAAAGGTATGGACATGGATTTCTGGGATTCAGACATTACCATACCTAGAAATGGATTTCTGTCTGAGAAATGGCTTGGCTAAGTTGGGAGAGGCTGGTCTGCAGGTTGTCTGAGAAGAGAGGAATTATTTGGTCACAATAAACTTCAAAGACCAACTATTAGATTGCAGAGAGGTTGTAATCTAAAATGGCAAAGGGGATACCTTTGTTGACAAAAGTGTGGATCCTGGAAATATTAAAATATTCACATTGCACTTCCATTAAAGTTCTACTCTGGTTTCTCCTTCTTGAATGAAAGCTATAGGATCAAGGAATCTCAGATCAGATTAGAACTTGAGAGATTACATAATTAAAACTATTCCTCAACAGCATCCCGACTACCTCTCTGATTAGTGATTGTCCAGCCTCTGATTGAAGATTTGATGAAAGGGAACACATCACTTTCTGATGCTACTTGGAGGAAGAATGCTGAATAGAGAGTAGAGGGGAAGATGTACATACCCAGCTCAAGACTACTATAAAGTCTGAGATTTCAGTCCAAGAGGTATGAAGATACAAGTGGCCTAAGTGTCTTTTAAATAAAGGTCCTCGAAGGAAGTAGGCAATCCTAGGGAGAAGCTTCAAGGGCAAGGAAAGTAGTTCTAGTGAAGTCCAGGGGGAGAGTGAGCTTCCAAAGTGAAGAGGATTCTGGGACATTGTAGATGTACCTGAGGAGAGATTCCCTGCAGAGAGGAAATCAAGATACTAGAAGCATTAAGATTTTGACAAGGTGCAGCAGTGATCCATAGATGGGTGGGGTGGGGTGGGGGGTGTAGCTAGTTCTGTCAATGGATTGAGAGCTAGGTCTAGAGACAAGAGCTCCTAAATTCAAATCTGGCCTCAGATTTTTTCTAGCTGTGTGATTCTGGGTAAGTCATTTAAGTCCCATGAGCTAGTCCTTACCTCTTCTGCCTTGAAACAGATAATTAGTATCATTTCTAAGAGGGAAGGGAAGGGATTTTTAAAAAATAAAATTAAAAATTAAAAAATATATTCATGGTGTCTTAAAGGTATTACTAAAATTTTAATAACTTTAAATCTTCATTAAGACTTTGGAGATACTAGGTGAATGTTTGTGTTTTCCTCCACTTTGTTGATCAGTCATTTCAGTCACATTCAACTCTTCATGACCCTTTTTGGAATTTTCTTGGCAGAGATACTAGAAAGATTTACCATTTCTTTCTCCAACTCATTTTGTAGGTGAAGAAACTGAGGCAAACAGGGTGTGGGGGTTTAATAAGTCTCCTTCACAAGTACCAGGTGGTAGAGATATGGCTAGATAACAATTTCTCTGATAAAATCTGGCCAGCTTTCATGGATAGAAAACTCAACCTTAGTTGAATGTGTTATGGAAGCCAAAAAATATTTTGCTCACGGTAACTCAGCCAGTAAGTGTCTAAGGTTAGATTTGAACTCAGGAAGAGGAGTCTTTGTGACTGACTCTGCATCTGCCATGCTATCCACAGTGCCATCTAGCTAGCTCTCTGATTTTGTCAGTACAGGGAGTTCCTAGTGAGAAACTTCCTCTAGAAATGCAGATGGACACTTTTATTTCAGCCTATAGATTTGGAGTACTGACTAAGACCCTGAGAGGTTAAATGATTTGTCTATGGTAAAATAGTCAGAGGCAGGACCTGAACTTTCCAACTCTGAGGTTAGGTTTCTATTCATTATGCCATGTTGCCTATCAATGAGAAAAGTGTTCTGTTTCTATTTGACATTCTACAGGGCTTACTAGATGGGCAGATAGGGTGATTTCTTTCAAGAATTCATGGCTAAATTTTTCCAAAAATTTTATTATTAGTCTCTCATGCTATTCTTGTTAGCAAAATGGAGAGGTGATGTCATTAGATATGTTAAGATCTGTTTGAATGATAGGACCCAAAGAGTTCTATCATTGGTAGAGTGATTGTTAATTTGAATGAGGTTTCCAGTGAAATATCCCAGGAACAAGTCCTTGGCTTTCTGCTACTTGAAATAATTTTCAATAACTTGAATAAAAGAATAAATGGAGTGGTTATCAAATCTGAGGAAGACGCCAATATGAGAGGAACAACTACCATGTTGGATGATAATGCCAGAACATACAAGGATCTCATAAGCCTAAAACATTGACCCAAATAAAGGAAGATGAAATTTGATAGGTGTAGTCATCTTCACAAGTACCAGGTGGTAGAGGTGTGGTTAGAAAATAATTCATTTAATAAAATCTGGCCGGCTTTCACAGATAGGAAACTAATTTATAAATAAATAAGAGATAGAAAACTGTGAGATATAAAGTGGAGAATTTTGAATACATTAAATTAAAAAGGGGTTGTACAAGTAAAACAAATATAGCCAACATTAGAAAGAAAGTAGTAAGTTGGGAAAGAAGAATTTATGGACAGTTTCTTAGATAGAGATCTCATATCTAAAATACATATATAATTTTATCAAATTTATAAGAATATTAGTCATTTTCAAATAATAAAGGATCAAGAGATATGAACAGATAGTTTTTGAATAAAGAAATCAAAGCTATATATGACTATGAAAAATGATCTATATCATTATTGATTAGAGAAATGCAAATCAAAACAACTTTGAGATATCATCTCACATCTATCAGATTGAGTAAAATGATAAAAGGGAAAAACCAAAAATCTTGGAGGGGAGGTGGAAAACTGGGACACATACACAGTTGGTGGAATTGTGAACTGATCCAACCATTTTGGAGAATAATCTAGAAATATACTCAATGAGTTATAAAACTGTGTATATCTTCTGATCCAGCAATACAACTGTTAAGTTTGTTTCCTAGGGTGTTCAGGGGAAAAGAACAAGAGAACCTATCTGTTCTAAAATCTTTATAGCAGTTTTCTTTGTGGTGGCAAAGAACTAGAATTCGAGGGGATGCCCATTAAGTGAAGAATGGCTAAACAAGTTATGGCATATAATTGTGATGAAATACTACTGTGCAGAAATTACAAATCAGGTTAATTTAAAAAAATACATGGAAATATCTACATGAAATTATGAAAAATGAAATGAGCAAAATCAAGAGAGCATTATGTACATCAACAAAATATTGTTTGAGGAATGACTTATGCATGTTCACTGCCAGAGAAAGAATTGATAAATAGAAATAAGCAAGGCATAGTTTTATATATACAATATCTGTTTGTTAAATGATGCTTTCTCTAATGGGGGGGAGGAGTTACCTGGGAATATTAACGTAATATACTAATTAATTAATTATTTTTAAAAGCAATAAGAAAACTTGAGAGAGGCTGTGATATTGACCTCCAAGTGTACCAGTCAATCAGTTAATAAATATTCATGCCTACTTTGTGCCAGGCACTATGCTAAGGACTACAATGAAAGAAATGGCAAAAAACAAGCCCTGCTCCCAATGAGTTCCCAATCTAATGGGGCATACCATATGTAAGTAAATATATACAAACAATATATATGAAGGATCAATTTGAAATAATTAACAGAAAGAAGGCACTAGAATTATGGGAGAAAGGTTTCCTGTAGAAGTTGGACTTGAAGGAAGCCAGGGAAGCCAAATGAAGGGTGAGGAAGGAAATCATGGGGAAGGATGTTTTGAAGAACTTTGAATGTCAAACAGAGGATTTCATATATACATTTTGGTTTTATCTTCGTTTTATTTTAATAACAAATTTCCTCATAAGTGTTCTAAAGTTACATGATTTGTGTTGTCTCCCTCCTTTCTTCCCTCCCAGAGCTGACAAGGAATTCAATCTGGATTATACATGTATTATCACACAAAACATATTTCCACACTATTCATTTTTGTAAGCAAATAATCTTATAAAACACAAACCCCAAATCATATGTTTTCATCTTCATTTCTATTCCAAAAGTTCTTCTTCTAGAGGCAGATAGCATTCTTTTTCATAAGTTCCTCAGAATTGTCCTGGATCATACATTTACTTTTATTAATATTTTATTTCCCCAATTACATGTAAAAACAATTTTTAACATCTATAAAAATTTTTTTGTGAGTTCCAAATAGTCTCCTTCCTTCTCACCCTCCCTCCCTCCTTCCTTCCTTCCCTCTCTCCTCTCCCCCCTTTCTGAGACAATGAGGAATCTGATATAGAAGAAGAAAAAAAAATCTGTTTATCTTTTGGGAGAGAGAGAGAGAGAGAGAGAGAGAGAGAGAGAGAGAGAGAGAGAGAGAGAGAGAGAGAGAGAGTGTGTGTGTGTGTGTGTGTGTGTGTGAAAAAAAGGGTAAGGTTGTCGTTCAGTTGTTTCAGTTGTATCTGATTCTTCAGGATCCCATTTGGAGTTTTCTTGGCAAATATACTGGAATAATTTTCCCTTTCCTTCTCCAGTTCATTTTACAGATGAGGAAACTGAGGCAAACAGTTCAATGACTTGCCCAGAGTCACACAACTAATAAGTTTCTGAGACAAATTTGATTTCAGGTCTTCCTGACTCCAGGACTGGAATGCTATCCACTGCAAAACCTAACTGTCCCAAAGGGTAAAGTGTAGCTTTTGCTTGCCATCAGAATTTGATGGTCTCATTGTAGAGAGGATAGAGGAACAATGCAACCTCAGTTGTGATCCACCTCTCCCTAGCCTTTTACCCAGGGCCACTGACTTCTTGGAGAGTAAAATAGGAGGAGATAATTATCTAAAAGAGTTTCTGTTTATATTCAGAGGTCTCTAGGAATAAGGCAACAAAAACATGATATAAACAAGGGTTTCTAAACAACAAAGGGTGGGCATTTGGAATTTGCTCCCCTTCTCCCATATCTCACCATTTTACCAAAGCACCAGAAGAAACAGCTTCTCTCTAAATTGTGTCTGAGATCTGGGGTAATGGAGTCACAAAATGATTCCATCTTCTACGCTTTGGAATTCAAGGGCCTGGGCCCAGATTCCACCTCTCATATTTATTATATAAACTTTAGAAAACATAGAAAAAATCATTTCCTCTCAGCAGGCCTCAGCTTCCTCATCTGTAAAACGGGAAGATCATCTGTGATGATCATTCTGCCTCTAACTCCATGGTCCTATAACTTTTGGTAGGATTGAGAACAAAAGTAGGCAAGTCACTACTCAGAATCATACTCCCAGCTCCAGAGCCAGGAGGATCATGAATTTAGAGCAAGAAGCTATCTCAATGGTCATTGAGTTCAACTTCTGTATTTTACTGAGGAGGAAACTGAGGCCAAAGAAAGTTAAATAAACTGTCCAACATCACACAGGTAGCAAGACTCAGAGGTGCGATTTGAACCCAGTTGCTAACTCCAGAGCTCTTTCTACTATACCTGTGATGGCGAACCTCTGACACACGTGCCAGTGCTGACACGTGTAGCCATTTTTAATGACACGTGGCTGTATGTGGCCTCATGCCCGTAACTGTACTATACCATGAGTCCGTCTTCATTCCTAAAAAACTCTTATTAACATCATTTCTGTGATAGATTCAGTTTCATTCTATGTGAGTGCCTGAACTTCCTCAATAGGAATCTCACCTTTGCTCAGTCTAATCCATTACCAAGAAGGCTTTTACCTTTCCTGATTACATCCTGCAAAATGAAGGGGTTGGAATATACCTTAAGGTCTTTTAGAACTTAATATTATTCATATAATGATGTATGCACCTATTATTGAATATTTTTTTAAACACTCAATTTAAAACTTATCTTTTCTATAAAGCCTTCTCCTCTATTTTGCTAGGTGGTACTGTGGATAAAGCACTGGGTTTGGAATCAGGAAGCTCTCTCTAGAAGTTCAAATCTGGCCTCACTTACTGAATGTGTGGCCCTGGGCAAGTCACTTAACCCTGGTTGCCTCAGTTCCTTATTCATAAAATGAGCCAGAGAAGGAAATGACGAAATTGTCTTTACCAAGAAAATCTCAAAATGGGGTCATAAAGGGTTAGAAAGGACTGAAAATGATGGGACAAAAACTATTTTAGCCTTTTAAGAGCACTTTCTCCCTCTAATTCCTTAGCACCTATTGTCATTAACATTCACCCATGATTTTGCATGCCACTTAAAGCTTCCTCCGAGGGGAGAGAGAAGCTTTAAGGTAGGAAGATAGAGAAAGGATAGAAGTTTTAGATACCACGAGGGGGATGACGGAGTCGAATTAGAGATATGAGTTAGCAGGAATGAGTCACAAATGCATGCCTTATTAAATGTCAATGAGCCACAGCCAAGCTCCGATCAATGGACCCTTCCAAAGGCTTTTACCAGTCCAGAGATCCAGATTCAATACCACACAGGTAGGAGAGATGATAGAAAAAGATTAGAGATGGAGCCTGGCCAGGTTCCAGCAAGGACAGGCATCAGTGCGAGCTGGAAGGGAGGAAGAGCAGAAGAGAGAAAGGCGGAGCTGGCTAGGCCATATTTAATCTCTTTGATATGCAAATATACACAGTACACAGGGATGATCATCATTGGTTAATGACAAGGTATAGGTGTGGTTTCTCTTAACAAGGTGAGCACAAAGAAACCTGTGTTCCTGCCTAACCTGGGAGAAGCTGGGGTCAAGGGTCAGAGGCTTTCCCAGCCATGTGCAATACCAAGCATGCTCAAGACTGAGCATGCTCTCTTCTAAGACAATTTGTACATACCAACTGTTTCCCTTGCCCATAGCTAGGGGTGGACTGCTACACCACTAACTCTGTACAACTACGCAAGCCATTTAGTTCTCTGGATCTCAGTTTCATCACTATAAAACAGATTTTTTTGCTTTAATTTTCTTCTTGAATCTACTTTCACAAGTGCTTATTAGATATTCCTAAAGCGTGCGTCTGACCATATCACTCCTTTATTTAAAAGCTCAAGTGGCTCCCTATTACCACAAGGATGGAATATAAATCTTCTGTTTGACATTTGAAGCCCCTCATAATTGGATTCTAGACTACCTCTCCAAACCTCACATACTTTCTTTCCTCTTTTTTCAACCCTGTCATCTGTCTTAGAATCAACTCTATCAGTCTAGGGCAAGAGAGTGGTAAGCACTAGGCAATTGAGGTTAAGTGACTTGTCCAGAATCACAGAGCTAGATAATGTCTGAGGTCAAATTTGAATCCAGGAACACCTGAATCCTCATAAACTTTCTATTCTAGCCAAACTAACCTGGTTACTGTTCTTTGTCCATGACCTTTCCCTATCCTTCTCTGTGCCTTTGTCTAGCCCACACATGTTCACACTGCCTCTCAAAACCTCGAGTTTTCTATAAGGCTCATCTCAAGTGCTGCTTCCTCCTTGAGCCCTTTCCTAAGACCCTCAATCATTAATACTTTTTCCCTCATAAAAATATTTTGTGATTTTATACATACTTTTGTTTTAGTTATTTGTGTAATGAATAATCACTAAATTGAATTGAAGATAAAGGTATTGAAAGTGATCTCTAAGATCTCTTCCAATTCCAACTTTCTCTGAGTCTATGAGATTTTCTTTTGCTTTTACTACATTCTGAATAATATGTAGTAGAATGCCAGGCATGGCAAGACCTCAGTAAATGATCACTGCTTGATCACTCAGTTCCCTCATCAGAGAAGATGCTCCTGGAGTAGCAAAATCCGGAATCTCTGTTCTGATGTATCCCTCTTACACACGGATGTTCTCAACTCCCCACTATACCTTAAAAGCTCTGAGTCCCCATAAATCCAATAGATGTAATTAGCTCACTTCCATACCTGGGCAGGAACCAGCTCCAAAGTGTCATTGCAGAAATGCTGAATTTAACAAATCTCTTACCTAATGAATGAGTAAAAGCAATGAAAAAAAGAGAGAAAGAAGTCTTATTCCCCCATTCCCTTTATTAGCCCCAATCCAACCATCTACCCCATCATCCTACCTTCCTTTCCCAATTATCCATCCAAGCTGGATGCCTTCTCAGGGTGCCACCAGGCTTAGACATATGGGACTTATAACTGTAAGCAGATCTTCTCTCCCTTGCCAGAGCATTATTACATCTTTGGAAGATTTACTGACTCAAGAAGCCCAGCCCAATTCTGGCTTCATTGTAGTTCTCTCTGGCCACAGGCCACATGGGCTGTATATGGGGCAGATTTGAGATTGGAACCTCCCCTGTTATGAGGAGTGACTATGAATAAAAAATAGGACAACAAGCAAAGAGCAGAAATCTCATTCGCAGTACAGTTAATGAGTTCTCCAATTCTTAGAGAGGCCATGTAAGAGAGAGCAAACAGGCATTGTTTCCCCAAATACCTACCAATGGTAAGACCAGATGCCCCTCCCTCTCTATGGGCTAGGCTCCTGTTTGAGACTAAGGCCATATGTCAGCTTTGAATAATGAAAGGAGTAGAAAATACCTCAGCTGTAAATATGCTCTGGCTTTTTTTTTTTTTAATCTGGCAAAATTGGCCCACATACAAAGGGGAAAGGAGGAAAGCAAAAAAGGTAAATTAATTTCCAGAGAGTCTGAAGAAAGTTTAAACTGATATATAGGATGTGAAAATTCTCACTGAGTAGAAAGTTCTTTGAGATTCTCATGATAAACATCCAGGTGACTATTGGTTTGGTTTGTCTAGTAGGTGGTTACTTCTTTGTGCTTGGGTTGTATTAATCTTTTTTTTTCCTTGTCTCTAGAGACTAATCCAGTAAACTAGTTATAAATAAAGAATAAATTAAAAAGGACTAAATTCAATGCCGGGGCTGAGGGAAGGCTTAGAGGCCTTAACTCTCAAACCAACTCATTTAAGTTGCTATTCACATTTAAAGCTAAGATTTTTAAGCCTGTTCTTTCTCTACTTCTTTTCTGTTGCTTTTGCATTGTGTCTATCCTTTAAAAATTTTGTTTCTTTGTTTCTGACAGTAGGTTTCCTTATGTTATTTTGCCACTATAATGTTTCCATGTCTCTCTCCCCCCTTCCATTCTTTTGTCTACTCTGATCCAAGTTCTTTGAATTTTCTTAAATTTTAATGCACTTTTTCTTTCTCCTCTCCTCTCCCCTTTGTTCCTTCATTCCTTCCTTTGTTCTCTCTCTCTCTTTCCTTCCTTCCTTCCTTCCTTCCTTCCTTCCTTCCTTCCTTCCTTCCTTCCTTCCTTCCTTCCTTCCTTCCTTCCTTCCTTCCTTCCTTCCTTCCTTCCTTCCTTCCTTCCTTCCTTCCTTCCTTTCCTTCTTTCTTTCTTCCTTTCTTTCCTTCTTCTTTCTTTCTTTCTTTCTTTCTTTCTTTCTTTCTTTCTTTCTTTCTTTCTTTCTTTCTTTCTTTCTTTCTTTCTTTCTTTCTTTCTTTCTTTCTTTCTTTCTTTCTTTCTTTCTTTCTTTCTTTCTTTCTTTCTTTCTTTCTTTCTTCTTTCTTTCTTTCTTTCTTTCTTTCTTTCTTTCTTTCTTTCTTTCTTTCTTTCCTCTTTCCCTGACCAGTTAAGTGAATAGTTCAAAGTTTTCTCTTCCTTCTCTTCTTTTTTAAGCCTCTTCTAAATTTTGCTATCTGATCACCTAATCTAAACTAGCAAGGCAAAGAAATTCTACAAGAGCCAAGGGATCCCACAGTAGGAAACTATTGTCATATTTAGATAATTACCATTGTAGTGATGAAATCTGGTAAAGAAATCTAATTGATCTAACCCTCAAAACATGCTGAAAAATCTCACATTTTCTTTTATCAGATTTAGCAAATTGAGAAGTTTTTTTTTTTTTTAATTTGGGAGTATGATACTAGTATAAAAAAAAAAGAAAGGCATTACTGAAATATTTTAAAATATACAGAAAAAGGAAATTCAGAAGGAAATATAAGCAGGAAAGTATTGCTACTATATTCAACTTAATATATACTTTGAAAAGTTTCACATACGAGAGATTCATAGTTTCATAGCACATACACAAACATACATATCTAACAGGACAGACAACAGTCCTGCCTAGCTCAGGTTTCATTGAGTATAAGCTCCTTGAAAACATATATATATATATACATATATATATATATATATATAGTCTTTGTATCTTTAAATAGCATTTAAGAATTTGGTCTCATATACTTCCTACCTATGTGATCTTGGGCAAGTCACTTGATTGCCAAGCCCTATGATAGTGAACTTATAGTGTGAGTGCCATAGTAGCACACAGAGCACTCTCTGTGAGCATGTGCTCCCTGTGCTCCTTTACCCCCCACCCCCACCCCCAGTGTGTTACTAGAAAGACAGAGGGACTCAGGTGGAACTACTCCCCTACCCCTCTCCGTGCCTGATGACATTTTTCATATCTCCAGTTCTTCTGCACAACAGCCCAGTGGGAGGGCACAGGGGGGAAGGTGGGAGACTCACAGGTAGTGCTCAGGGCACTCGCCTCCCCCTCTCTACACTGGCTGAGGATATTCCTCACTTCACCCATCCCTCCACCCAGCAGCCAATGTGAGTGCTGTCTCCCTCTCCTCTGTGGGGTAAGAGTGAAGGCAGGGCATATCTAGCACTTGATGGGTGGATAGAGCACAGCACACAGTCTGTGGAGGAGGCAGGGGAGGTTCGCCATCACTGGCCTAGCCTTTGCTACTCTTTTGTCTTAGAGCTAACACCGAGAGAGAAGTAAAGGTTTAAGAAACAAAAACAAATTTTAAAAAACTGCATTTAAAGTTTGTTGAATTCTATTATCCAGAGAGACAGTGAGATGCAGTTTAAAATGTACTCATTGGGAGTTTGGAGACCCAGGTTCTAGACTTGGCTCCACTGTTAATATGGTAGGTGATTTATGGCCAATCATGTTATATATTTGGGCCTTCATTTTCTCATTGGTAAAATGAGTTAGACAAGATAATTTCCAAGTTCTCTTACAGCCTTATTACTCTAAGTGTCTTAAAGGTGATATCTATAGGATAGGATTGCATGTAAAAGAAAGATTACAATTCTCTTCTTGGCCCATTAGGGTATAACTAGAACCCCTGAGTAAAAGTCGGGGAGGCAGACTTTAACTCAACCAAAAGAAACATATCCTAGTAATATTGCTGTCACAGAGTAGGATAAATTGTTCCCAGAAGTAATAGGATCCCAATCATGGAAAGTGCTGAAGTAGAGGATATATGTATGACTGCCTGTAAATAAATGAATCAATAAGCATTTATTAAACTCTTAGTATATTTGAGATATTATGCTGATTTGGGGGGTTACAAAGACAAAAATGAAATAGTCTTTGCCCTCAAGGAGTTTACATTTTAACATGGAAGACAAAGTATACACATATGAGTATATATAGTACTTGCTAACATTTATATGTAACTTTAAAATTGACTAGGTGCTTTATAATTATGTTATTTTGTCCATATAACAACTCTATTAGGTAGGTTTTATTATTCTTCCCATGTTAGAGATGATAAAACTGGAGTCAAGAAAACTGAAGTCAATTGCTTGGGATCATATCTAGTAAGTTTCTAAGACAAGATCCAAACTTGGGTCTTCTTAACTGTGTCTAGCACTCTGTCTTCCATGTCCTCTTGTTGCCTCAAATGGCATGCACAGGAGTTTTGGGGAGTCCCCTAGCAGCTGGGAGGACCAGAAAAGGTTTCATGAAGAAGGTGGTACTTGACCTGAATCTTAAAAGGAAGGAGGCATTCGAAGGGAGTGGGGAAATAATTCCAGGCATGGGGTTTTATCAGTGCTAAAGAATGGAAAAAGGAGGTGAAACAATTAATTTAGTATACCATAATGGCTGAGATGCAGAGTATAAGGAGGAGAGTAATCCATAAGAATGGGAAGGTAAAAAGGGACCTGGTTAGGAAGAACTTAAAATTTTTTTTTAAAGTTTGTATTTCATCCTAGAGTCAATTGGGAGCCCTTGGAGTTTGTTGAGTGGGAAGGAAGGGGGTGGGTGATCAGAACTACAGTATATGGAGAGGAGTGAGATCTGTGCAAAAGGGTCCTAAACAGATTTTAGCTTTTCTCACAGTTAGTGAGTGTGACATGGATAATGAATCATCAGAGAAGACTGTAAAGGAACAATTGGACATACAAGGTGAGAAGCAGAAGAAAGTAGTGTTCTAAAAACTGAGAGAATTGAGTATCCAACATACACTGTCAAATGTAGGTCAAGGACTGAGAAGAGACCATTAGATTTGGATATTAGGAGACCAGTGAAATTTTAGAGAACTGTTACCTGAGGTTAAGAGCCAAATTTCAGTGAAGAGGGTAAGAAGAGAGGAAACTGAGACACTGCCTGCGGATGGTTTTTAAAGAAGTTTGAGAAAGGGAGAAGAGATATAGCATGGTACTTAACAGAGTTGGTAGAATCCAGAGATAGATTTTTGTGAATAGCAGAGATGTGGGTATATCTTTAGGCAGCATGGAAAGAAATATTAGATAAAAATTAGATACACCCATTAGAGGTGGGGAGAATGATAGTAGGGTTTATTCGCTAACATGATCAGGAGATTATAAGTGTACAAAAAAGGGTTACCTTAGTGAGCTTATAAAAGGGCCATTTCTTCATCAGAGACTCAAATGAAGGAGGAAATGGGGGAGGATGATGTCAAGGGACTACAAGATAATGAAGAATTGTCAGATGAGGAATGGAGAAGTGAGAGTTCTTGATATCATTTTTTCCCAGTAAAATATTAAACAAAGGCTTCAGCTAGAAATAGGGAGGGAAGGGGTGTAGTTGGCAGCTTGAGAGAAGACAAAGTTTAGAATAATCAAACCCTTTATACAGAGAACAGTGACCCTTTAGGATGAAGGAAGGAATAAAGTATCTTAGTCCTTTGGGCCCAGCAGTGGTACCAACCCAGATCAATCATGGAAGATTCAAACCTTGTGTGTGAATTGGGCTATGCTTTCTTTTTTCACTCACTTTTCTCCTTATTAATTCCCCTTCCCTGGTGCCCCAGGTAAAACTTGCTGAAGTCATGGATTTTGGCTCATGTCTAATCTTTCCAAAGCAGGGAATAAGGTTTCCAATGTATAGGCAGATCAAGGAACCACTCATGGTTTCTTTGTCCTACCAAAACAACAAACCCTTTCACAACTGAACCAATACAGAGCTAGAAACAGCCAAGCAAGCCATTATCCAAGCACTGAGTCAACATGTCTCTAGGATCCCTGGAAATTTTCAGAGGAGTTCTGGGTCAGTGCTTTCTGGGATGGCCCCTACTGGCCAATTCAACTTCTGCTAAACTAGGACATTTTAATCCTTTTCTGACAACCATTCTCTATTGTGGTCTCTCTCTTCTCTGAACTGCTGTGATACATTGTTTATGTCATTTATCAGGCATTCGCCATGTATTATCTTGGATTTTTTTATCTTTAAACTATGAGCTCTTCCATTAAACTATGAACTCCTTGAGAGTAAGAACTGTCTTCTGCCTTCCTCTGTATCTCCAGCACTTGGCACCATGTCTGGTATGTACAAGCTTAATTATGTTTATTGTTAAATTTCAAGTATCTAAACTTCCCCCAGTCTTAGACACTGTCCGTGTGACCTGGACAAGTTACTTAATGACTGTCTGTTTCAGTTTCCTCATCTGTAAAATGGAGACAATAATAACATTTTCCTTCTAGGGTTGTTAAAAAATAACATTTGTTAAGAGTTTGTTGGCACAGTACCTGATGCATAGCAAGAACTTAATAAGTACATGCTCCCTTCTTCCTACTAATACACTCTGAGGGTAGGAACCAAATCTTAAACCTCTTTCCATCCCCAGGGTTTAGCAGTTTTGCCTGGCAGGTAATAGGGACTTAATCCTATTTTTCGCGGTAGGAGAGAGGGATAGCTAGGTGGTGCAGAGGAAACAGCTCCAGGTCTGGAGTGGAGAGGAACTGGGTTTGAAACTGGTCTTGGACACTTGGGACTCTAAATCAGTCACTTAGCCCCATTTGCCCAGCCTTTGCTATTCTGCCCTAGAGCTGTTAAGTAGGGGTTTAAAAACAACAACAACTATTTCTTTAACAATTTAATTTATCACAATGAGCTGAGTGATGGACACACCAGTCTGAATCACCTCCACCTTCTAAAATGTCAGGCTTGCCAAAAAGACGGGCACAATTAAGTTGTAGAAACTCCCTACCAACTAAATGAAAAGTGTTTTTTGGATTGTTTTTTTTCCCCTATCAAACTTGATCCTCTAATCCCTGCTATGAAGCAGTAGAAGGAATGATGCTTCAGTGGAGACAGGTTCAAATCCCACTTCTGATGCTTATTATTCCTGAGTGTTCCCCAGCACTTCTCTAGGCCTCCATGTCTTCATTTGTAAATTATCTCCAATGCTCTATTCACTGGGCCACATAGAAAGCATGTTGGATCTCAGAAGCTAAGCACAGTCGGGCCTGGTTAGTATCTACATGGGAGAAAGCACTTTTAATAAATGCTTGTTGCCTTGCCTTAGCAGAAGTAGAAGTCTATATACATTTTCCACCTGGTTTCTCTCCTGCGGGCCAATGATCAAGTTTCTTAGTGAGATGCAGAGAAGGGTTGGGGAAATTTATTCTGAGAAAGCCAGGATATATGCTGACCAAAGCCAGATAAGGACAGCCCTCTTCTAATTTCCTCACTTCTCTCTTTGGGATTAGGTGGATTCTGAGGTATTTTAAAAAGATTTATAAAGTTCTTTGCACACTTTTTTCTTTCATTTTGATGCTTACAAAAGCTCTTGGAGGTCTGGGTCATTATTATCCCCACTTTATGATGAGAAATTGATAAAGATGAAGTGATTTGCTAGGGGACAACTGGCTAGTTAAGGTGTCAGGGAGGATTTCAGTGAGGATATTTCTGCCTCCATCTGCAGCTCCCTCTATCCATTCTGCCATCCTAGGCCTAGGAGGAGGATTCTGGACCCCGTAAAGGCAGCCTGACCCTTCACCACAATGTTAGGTTACTGAGAAGAGTATCCAGGTAATCAGCCCTGCTTGACCTTTTCTCCCCCGAATCCTCCACCAGTAGGATATATTACTTAAACAAACCTGCAAGTCTTACTTCAGAAGACCTAGAGAGAAACTCTAGGACTAGGTAGATAATATGAATGACAGCAGTTACAGACTAATAACTACTAGAATTCTTTGGTCGTTTTGAAACAAACTGTAAGTAGGACCTGGGATTATCTGGAGATTTGGATTTGAGGATCCCCCCCCCCCTTTTTGTTTGTCTTGCTTACCTAGAAGTAAACACCCCAAACAAAAACTCATTATTTCCAGAAAATCCCCTCATGGAACTGTGTTATTTTTTAAAAGTAAAAACCAAACTCTTGAAGCCATTAAGCTGTAATCCAGAGGGATTTGTGTTTGCTCAAGCATTCCTTCTATAGTTTCTAGTTTACTTTGGGTAATGTCTCCTCCAATAGCTCTGCCAAACCTTTGAGCCTAGGAGTCATCAGGATTGGCTGTGCTTGTAAGTATGGAATGCTTTCAGAGTCGAAGAAACAGTTGGAATACTGAAGCAATATAGCATCACTAAGAAAACAATGAAATGAGAAGATACAAGGTTTGAATCCTGGCTCATAGTCTCAGACTGAGTTGGAAGGGACCTCAGAGGTCATCTAATGCAACACATTCCCCATCAGTATCCTTTCCCCAACATCCCCAACAGATATCATCCAATCTCTACTTATACTCCTCTTTCTAAGAAGGAAGAATGCTGCCCCTCATAAAGCATCCCATCACACTTCTGGACTACTCTAAATTGTTAGGATGTTTCTTAAGTGCCTGAAAGCAGTTATTGCATAATTCTCCTGCCCCAACTATTTTCTTCTCTAGGCTCTTCTCTTCTCATTCTTCTCATTCCAGTTTCTTTGATTGATAATTGGATTGAATGGATTTTAATCACTTCACTATTCTGATGACCTATCTACCCATGATATATTTATGGAACCCAGAACTGAACATTACTATTTGTTACCCTTTTTTTTTTTTGCTACAGGTTCTATGCATCTGCTTATTTCAGCAAATCTGAGTTGTTTTGGTTTCCACATTATTTGTTCATATGAAAAATCTGGTCTTTTTGTGCAGTCACATTATTTCTAGCCATTTCTCCCCTACTATGTATTTGTGCAATTCATTTTAAAAATTCATGTGAGATTTTGTGTTTATTTCAATTATATCTAATCATTAGTTTCCCTCATTATTTTGACCTGATGCAGTATTTTTTGTATTTAAATCATGCAATTCAATATTCAAGCTAATATCAAATTATTTGGTATAACACATAGATTTGACAAGCATGCCATATTTCTCCTCATTCAAATCACTGATAAAATTTTTAAACAAAACCGCACTATGTGGGCACTCCACTAGTCTTTCATCCAAATTAACATTGATACAGAAATGTTCTATCAGTTCTAAATACATCTAATTATATTATTATCCAGACCATATCTCTCCTTGTCCACAAGGTTTTTGTGTTAGATTTTACTAAATACTTGGTTTAAATGCAGTTTAACTATATCTATGGCTGTCATATACCCCCAAGGATGTCATTAATAAGACAAACATCTAGTATACTAAACTATTTATATGTGGTAGCAAAGAACTGGATACAAAGTAGATGTCTATTGATTGAGATATGGCTGAACAAATTGTGGTGCATAAATGTAATGGAATATTACTGTGCTGTAAGATTTGAATATGATGAATACAGAGAAGCTTGGAAAGAAGTGAACCTATGTAAAACAAAACAAGCGGAGACAAGAAAGCAATATTGTATACAGAATGACAATTTAAATGGAGATAATAAAAAGTGAATGTTGTAGGGGGCAGCTAGATGGCTCAGTTGATTCAGAGTCAGGCCTGGAGATAGAAAGTTCAAATATGGCCTTGGATGCCTCCTAGCTGTGTGACCCTGGGGAGGTCACAACCCCCATTGCCTCGCCCTTACCACTCTTCCGCTGTGGAACCAGTATATAGTGTTGATTCTAAGACAGAAGGTAAGAATTTAAAAAAAAAAGGTGAATGATGCAAAATTACAAAAAATGAACACTGCAGTCTCCCACCTCATTTGCAGAGTTTGGAAGTACCCAATATAGAACTCTTCACATATTTTCAGAAATTTTCCATTATATTGAGTGGTTATGCTGATTGTTTTTGTTTTTTTTTTCTTTCTGGGAAGGAATTGAGAATGATCATTTATTAAGCACCTAACAATTTATAACTCTGCAAGATAAGTGTTATTATTATCCACACTTTATAGTTGAGAAAAATGAGGCAGAGGTTTAGTGACTTGCACCCAGGGTCACAGAACTAATATGACCTGAGACTACATTGAACTCAGATCTTCCTGACTCCAGACTCAGCATTTTATTTCTGTCACTATCTAGCTAATTGGGATACCGATGATATTTTTTGCTGATGTAAAAAAAAAAAACTAGAGTAAAAAAAAATTAGATTAGCATGACGTGACTTCTTCCAGAACCATGTTTGTTTTTAATTGTCACTGCTTCATAGTCTATGTGTTCAGAAAATCTCCCTTTAATAATTCCCCATAGTATTTCACCAATAAACAAAGTGAAAGTTATTGGTCTATCATAAGATACCACCTTACACATCTTAAAAAAATACCTCACTTATTAGCCAACCATGTAACTGTGGACTGTGACTTAGTTTCCTCATCTATAAAGATGGAATATTAATGCTTGTACTACTTACCTTGAAGAGTTCTTTCAAGGCAATTCATGTGCAAACTGTAAGTCTGTTGGAAAGGTAAACTGGAATTAGTAGCACTGCTCATGGTCACTTAAATAATGAGGAGGGATCAGCAAAAGTACATGGAGTCCTGTCCTCTTTCTAAGAGGACAAGAGGGTATGATCAGGAGGTCCTGACCAGTTGATATTTTCCTTGTGGGTGTGTGAAATTGTCTCAGAAACAATCTAATCTTGACTAATTTGGAGGTCAAATTGTGATTCATTGTAATAGTTTGCTTTGATATGAGCCTGGTATTAAATATATGCTTCTCCCCTTCCCATAACACAAACAATGCATGCATCATTTCCAAAGAATCTATATCTACACCTGCATGCAAGTTTTATCTTACTAACCATCACATATCTTCCTTTCCCTGGGGTAGGGAATGGGGCTGGAGGTAAGATTGTCTAGATAATCAAGTTTTCCTCACTTGTATTATGTAGACAGGTGTCTCTGGAAAGACATTTCCATATTTAGCCAGAGACAAACTATGGAGTACAGTGGACAGAATAATAACCCACAATATATTTGATAGTCCTTTATGATTCACCTATAGCTTTGCTATGCCATTATCCAGAGAGAACTCAGGGATGTTCCAGGTTTTGGTGGGTCATAAATAGATATTCTGGAGCAAGTTTGGAAGGGAAGTCCAATGGAAAAAAACTGGGCAATTAAAGAAGCAAGTTGTAGAAGTGTGAGATCAGGTGATTCATGGGACAAAGACCAATCAATCTGCAATAAATAAGAGTTATTCAAAGATAAAATGAACCTTATAGACCATTTAAGTCAACCTCTTCATTTTATAGGGAAAGAGACTAAAACTGAAAGGAGAACTTGCTAATACATCCAGTGAATAAGTGGTACAGACAAAATTCAAACTCAAGTCAGCTAAGTCAGAATCACAGAGACCTCAGAACCATTTAGACCAACCTGTACCACAAAAAGCATTCCATCTACTTCATACCTAACCAGTATGAGACACATTTGATAGGCATGTTAAAGAGCAGTGACAGGGAACCTTTTGGAATTTTTTAGGGACTCCATGCCATGCCCCACTCCATCTCCAGACTGGTGCCAGTGCCCCTCCCTTAATTGCATGCCATGCCTTGCCCCCAGCTGCATGTCCTGCCCCCTGACTACATGCAGGCACATGGCTGCTAAGGATACCAGGATGTACAATTAGAGGACTACATCAGCATTCCCTTCCTGGAGGTGACAGGGTTTCCAGTGCAATTTCTACACAGTACATGAGTCATATTAAAAGAAAAAGGGCCAGTGACCCAACCCTTATCAAAGCACTTATATCCACAGGCCTAGGGATATTCAAAGTGAAAGGCTACCCCTAGAACTGGAGTGGAGGCGAATTTCTTGGAAGTTTCAGGCATTTGGTAGGGAGGCACAGAGTCCAAGGGATAGCAGTCAGGAATTTTCTTCCATTTGAGGGACCCAATTTAGCTACTGATAATTGAATTAGGGAATTATCTGCACAAGGAGCTAGGTGCACATAATTAAAAAACCCAGGAGAAGACCATCACCTGTTTCTGAAGGGATAAAGGGTTTAATGTGAGAGACATGAGTCCATGTATTCTGCCTTTCCAGTTTTACAGGGGTGGGGGTGGATAGAAGGCATCATGGGAACCTTCCCATCTAGGTGCTAGCTAGTTCTATCCCTCAGTTTGGACTGGGTGTGTGATTTCTCTCTCCTCCTTGGAAGAATTAAGGAGGATCCATTAGGGTATTCCCTTAGGGCTTGGTGAATGGGGCTCAGCCCTAGATTTGCTCAGGGGGTTATTTTAATTAGGGTCAATACAATCAGGAGGGCCTGGACTCAATCAATTCTTTGCTTACAAAAGCAGGACCTATTCTATTCTATTCTATTCTATTCTATTCTATTCTATTCTATTCTATTCTATTCTATTCTATTCTATTCTATTCTATTCTATTCTATTCTATTCTATTCTATTCTATATAGTTACCTATTCTATTCACCCAGTAAGGGTTCACAAAGACTAAAGGGGTTTGTACCTTTTGGAGGGTGATAGGCTAGAATCTGTTGCTAAACTGAAGGGAGTGCTCAGCTCCTGGGAGCCTGGGGATGGGGTAAGAGGTTGGGACAGAGAGGAGTGGTGGGGGGTGGATGGGGGATGGTGGTAACTTGAGCTCAGCTGGGCTGAGCCCCTGAAACAGTGGAGAAATGCTAAAATGCCCCACCCTCTGCATCTGGGGGCGGGGCCAGCCTCCCAGCCAGTCAAACCAGAGGCCTTCTCATGCCCATGAAGAGGCCTCTTGCATGCCATCTTTGGAACATGTGCCATGAATTTGAGATCACAGTTATAGACAGATACTCTTTTCCTCTGTCTAAAGTATGAGAAATATTTGATAAGTATGGGGCAATTTGGGGATCATAGATTTAGAATTAAAATGGATTTTATAGGTCAGTGATGACTAACCTTTTAGAGACTACATACCATGCTCCACTCCCCAGATTGTGTGTCATGTCCAGCCTCCCCCCTCCCCCAAGTGGTGGACACCTCTCCCCTTACCCCACACAGAGGAAGGAAGAAGCATTCCCATTTGGGCTGCTGGGCATAGGTGAAGTGAAAAAAAAATGTGCTCTGTGCATGTGAAGAGGGGGAGGAAAGTAGTCTAAGCACTTTGCTCCCCTCTAGCTCTGTTGCCTGTGAGCTGCCCACCTTATTCCCTGTGTGCTCCCATTGGTCTGCTGGGCAGAGGGGCAGGGGATATGAAAAAATGTCATGAGGCATGAGGGAGAGGGGAGGGGAGCAGCTCTGCCCGAGTCCCTCTGCCTTTCTAGTAATGAACTGCTCTGCATGCCATCTTTGGCATGCATGCCATAGGTTTGCCATCATGGTTATAAGCCATCTAGGTCAAGTTCCTCATTATATACATAAGAAAACAGAGAACCAGAGCAATTGAGAACCCAGGCACTTTGATCCCAGTTCCAGTGCTCCATCCATTGGATCATATTGCCTCTCTCAGCCTTCCATCCATTTTTACAAGAAAACATGACAGCACTTCAACTTGAAACCCATACATTGCTTCTTAACTTCACCTCTCAAACAACTACCCCCCTCAACCTGCTCTACCCTAAGCTCAGCTAATGTACAACAAGGTGAGGCCAATTTATAAACTCCCAGAGGCAAGAGCTGAATGAAGACAATCAAAGATTGGGAAGGAAGGCTTGGCCCTCAGTTGATACAGTACAGTCCTAGAAAAATCTCAACAAAATTTTAAGCTGAACAGAAGGGTCTCAAGATTGCAGGAAACAGCTCAGTGCAATTCAGTTGTTGGCTCAATTATATTTGGAGTCTTAATTATTATTCTGTTTTGTACTCAAAGTCTCAGAGAGCTTTGCCATTAAAATGCTTTCAAATGTTTGGGAAGTCAGTTGTGTTTAAGTTTATCATCTTACTGTTTGCTTGACAGAAACTATTTGTAAACCAAGAGCATTGCCAGTGATCAACATTTATTTGCAGTTATATCACAAATGTTTCTGAAAATCGTGTTTATCTATAATTTGACACAGCAAGAGAACTTTTGCTCTTGGCCTCAGCTGCTGCCAAAGCAAATGGTTATGTGTTAAAGTTGCTTTCATCAGACCTTCAGGATACTAATGGCTGACTCTTACATCTCCCTCACATCGGGTTTACCCAGACCGATGGATGTTAAAAGAGCAATTGAATGCACATGTGACAACTTGGAGACCAAGAAAGAGAAAAGGAAAAGGGAGGGGAGGGGGAAAAAAAAGAAAAGAACTTCACTTTGAGTAATGTTTTAAATAAAAGGATGTTCCCAGAGAGACTGACTCAGAGATCCTCAAGGGCAATTTGGCAGAGGACCTACTTACTCTCTCGACTCTCTCCACACTGATTACAATGATTGCTCTTTCCTCTGTTGCTAAACTCAGTGATGTGTCGGCACTCAGCAACATCTGTTTCATTTTGCTTGTCTTATCCACCATTTTGGTTTTATTCTGTAAAATACTGTCTTGGCTCTTTTGTGGAAATAGGCTCTTGATTGGAAAGATAAATCCTTTTTTAAAAAATTGGTCTTGAAAATCACATAAAATTATTGCATTTTAGTGCTGGAGGGAATCTCAGAGACAATTTAGAACATCCTCCTCATTTGACAAATGAGGCAACTGAGGCTCAGAGAATTGATGGACCCAGGGCATGCAGAAAAGGTAGGATTAGAACTCAAGATTCTTGACTCAGTCTAGTATTCCTTCTAGGGTTCCATGCTGCACTTCTATGAAAGAGATCACTCTATTTTCCATTACATTTTCCTGCTAGATGATGGTAGGGATGGAGAGGGTGGGGGTAGGGACAGGTTTCAGAAATTGTATTTTAGCATCAGAACAGACGGTTTAAGTCAGAAACCCATTCTTCTCACAACCAAACACAAGAGTGTGTGATACTTTCCCTCAGAGTGTCAGGTGCTTCGTTCCTCTTTATTCAGTGCCATGTGTTTGATTTTTCAGCTTCATCCCCAGCCTTCTTCATTGGTGATGAGTAAAGTTTTGTAAGAAGAGAAAATTCTTGTCTAGAATGGATACAACCATTCTGGAGAACATTTTGGAACCATGCTTAAAGAGTCATAAAACAATGTATACCCTTTGGCCTAGCAATCCCACTTTTAGGTTTGTATCCCAAAAAGATCAAAGATAGGGAGAAAGGACCTATTTGTACAAAGACAGTTATAACAACTTTCTGTGCTGGCAAAGAACTTGTAACTGAAGGGATGTCCCTCACTTGGGGAATGTTTGGATGAGTTGTATGTGATTGTAATGGAATATTGTTGCACCATAAGAAATGAACAATACAATCACTAAAACCCTGGAAAGGTTTATGTGAAGTAAAACAAAGTGAAGTGAGCAAAACCAGGAGAATGTTGTACACAGGAACAACAATCAAGTTCAACGATTGACAGTGAATGACTTAACTATTATCAGCAATACAAAAAAGGTTATCCAACACATAGAAAGAACTGATGGGGTCTGAATGCAGATGAAAATATACCATTCTTCATTCTATTTTCTTCATGAATTGTTCTCTAGTATAAACAATGTGTGTCTTCTTTTACAATATGACAAACATGGATATATGTGTTGCATAACACACACACACATTCTATATCAAATTATGTGCTGCCTCGGGGAGGGAGGCAAAGGATGTGGATTGCAAAATGTCAGAAACTAATAATTAAAATTGTATCTGAAAAAATATAAAAGAAGAGAGAAGAGAAAAAAATCCTGTTCATACTTGAGACAAAGCAGGTGCTTAATAAATATTTATTGATTGAAAAGATAAGAACTCTTATAAATGAGAAAATAGTGCTATGGATTTGGCTGCCAAAGGATTATTTCTAGATTCTTTGCTAATAAGAAATCTATGAAAAATTAGTTATGAAATATTAACAACCATATGCAATATTGATCAAAATTGATGATAAAAAATGCATATCAAAAACACAAAGGTTTTACCTCATCCAAAAAATTTTCAAAGATCAAAAAATAGATTGACATAAGCCATTTTAGAAGGGGTACAGAAAGGCAATACACTAACACATTGATTATGGAACTGTGAATTGATTTAATCATTATGGAAAGCATAATGTAAAGTTATGTTTTTTTTTAATGCCTAAAATACCTCTACTTTTTGCCCCAGACAGAAAGTTCCAATATTTATAAGGGCTAAACTTATGATTTCAATGGCATAAGGAACTCTTTTGTAAAGTAATTCCATCTATCAGTGAAAAGAAGTGTTTGATATCCTAGAGTTTTAGAAAGCTGCCTGGAGCTTTGGGAATTTAAGTGACTTGCTCAGAGTCTTATAGCCAGTATATGTCAGAGACAGGACTTGAGCTCAGCTCTTCCTTGCTTTTAGGTCAGATCTCAATTCATTCTGACAAGGTGCTTTGAGTTTATGTCAGATTATTCACAGAAGCATCTTTACATACTAGTAAAGAACAGGAAGCAAAGTGGACACTTTGTAAGTGATTGAGTAAGATATAGTATGAAACATCACCTTATGCCATAAGAAATAGTAAATAGGAAGAACTGAGAAGCACAGGAAAATTTCTTTGAACAGAAAAAGAATGAAGTACACCAAATTTAGAAAATTACATGATTGCTATAATGTAGATAGAAATAACAACAAACTAAGCCAAAAGTTATATAATTATAATGGCCAAACTTGACCACAGAGAAAAGTTGAGAAAGTTAACATTCTTCTCTTCTTGTAGAGATGGGAGATTTTCAATATTGCATGTACTGATAGATGGGATTAAAGTGTTCATTAGTTTTGCTAAAGTACTTTTTCCTTTCTTTTTTACTCTTTGTTACAAGGAATGGCTCAATGGGTAGGGGAGAAGGTTGCATAAGTTTAGAAATTAAAGTAATAATAATAATAACTAGCAATTGCATTGTGCTTTGATGTTTGTAGAGCATTTTATAAATATTAACTCACAACATTCTTGTGGGGTGTGGAAAGTGAGGCATCACTTAGATACATAAGATTTATAAACAGAAAAAAGTCCTAACATTTTTGGATGAAAATTGTTTTTAAGAGAGAAAATCTCTGGCATGTAATGGACGATAGTTTAATCATATTTTAGGATGATTATAGAATATAGATAATTAGAGCTATAGCAATAGGGTTAACCTTACAGATAAGGAAATTAGTGTCCAGATTAAGTCAATCAATTTGCTCAAGGTCATGTGACCACTTAGTTGAGTCTCCTGATTCTGAGTCAGTGTTCTTTCCCTTAAATCACATCTGTCCTTTATGGCTAAAGATAATATTTAATCTCTCTTCCCAAATAAAGTTTTAAAAAATCTTGCCTCCTGTCTTAGAATCAATACTGTGTATTGGTTCCAAGGCAGAAGAGTGATAAGGACTAGGCAAGGGGGTTAAGTGACTTGTCAAGGGTCACTCAGCCAGGAAGGGTCTGAGGCCAGATTTCAACCGAGGACCTCCCATTCCCAGAACTGTCTCTCAATCCACTGAGTCACTTAGTTGTCCCTCCCAAATATAATTTTTGAAAAGAACTATCAGATTACACCTAAATATTTTCTTTTCTCTGGGATTAGCAGTCTAAATTCCTTCAACTATTTCTATTATTATTTGGCTTCTAGAACATTTACTATGTTGGAAACTTTTCTAAAGATATAATTCCGTTTTAAAAATTAAAACATGATACCCAGGAATAGGCAGAATATTCTGGAGCCATATTCTAACCAGCACAAAGACAATGAGCCTATTATTTTTCTTGAACTAGTCCAGCGATTTTAAAACTTTTTTGTGACATAAGCCTTTTTGAAAGTCTGAAGGAACCTTTGGACCTATCTGAAAATTATGTTTTAAAATGAATAACATAAAAAATGTAGAATTCCAAAGGAAGTGAATTATATTACAATGTAGCTATCAAAGCATTTTTAAAAACAAGACCATGAAAGAAAGAGTAGATAAATTTTAAAAAAACTTGAAAAGAACTATACGAGATAATGAAGAGTGAAAAGAACAAAACCAAGAGATCATTATATTCAATTACAGATTTAATATTTGAAGAATAATCTGTGAATGTTCACCTTCATAGAATGAACTGAGGTGTGAAAGCATGAAAGATATGATCTAAATATTTTGCCAGATGATAACTTTTATGATGTGGAGAGGAGAGGGGCTGAATAAAAACAAAGAAAGAAAGAATTTGGATCCTAAAAACAAAAACAAAAGTCCATGCATTGACCCTAGGTTAAGATTTCCCTGATCTAGATAGTAATGGCCCTATTAATATAAACTAAAAATAAGTAGCAACTAATATTTATATAGTGCTTTAAATAAACTCTTTTTCCAGCAAGATATCTCCCATGAAAAGCTTACAAGATTCCTTGAAATATGTACAGCTTTGTTCAATGATGCTCTAGTTATTAATATTAAGTGGTAATAAAATGTAAGGATAAATTCTTACCAATTTTTGTCTGTTTACATAGAGGCTCTGCAGTACAAATGGAAGAATTCCCTACAATCAGAGAGGTCTTTGAGATGCTCTTGTTTGTGGATCACACCACAGAGTTTTGTATCTAGCCTTTGAACATTATCTTCTGTATGAGATTGATAATTACAATAGCATTCTACTAACTATCCACATATGAAGAACTAACTAAATGGATACGGAATGTCCATTTTTCAGATTATGATATATAATTTCATGGACAATCCACACAATTAACCTTTTAGAAAACACTTTACTCTTACCTTCTGTCTCAGAATTAATACTATGTATTGGTCCCTAGGCAGAAGAGTGGTAAGGGGTAGGCAATAGGGATTAGTTAAGTGACTTTCCCAGGGTCACACAGCTAGGAAGTGTCTGAGGCCAGATTTGAACCTAGGAACTCCCCTTTAAAGGCCTGGCTCTTAATCCATTGAGCCACCCATCTGCCCCTAGCAAACACTTCTTGAACAGAAATGGTTCATGGATAATTATCTGTATCCATAATTGGATTGTAGGAGGAGGGGAATGGGGGTTGGATTGTCTTTGTCAAAATTCATGGAATGTTTGATGATTTCAAGTTTTTCCCTGAAATAAAGGCTCATTTTTAAAACAGCAGTGTTTTAAAAATCTGCTTTAAATCCAGCTTCAGACACTTATTGCAAGCAAATCTCATTTTATTGTGCTTGGAAGATATTGCATTTTTTTTCTTTTTACAAATTGAAGGTTTGTGGGAACTCCATTGAACAAGTCTATCAGCTCTATATTTCTAATAACATGTGTTCACATCCTGTCTCTGTGTCACATTTTGGTAATTCTTGCAATATTTTAAACTTTTCCCATTATTATTATATTTGTTATAGTGATATGTGGTCAGTGATCTTTGAAGTTACTGATGTCCTTGTTTTAGGGCTCCAGGAACCATGACCATATAAGACAATGGTAAACTTAATCAATGCACGCTGTGTGTGTTCTGACTGCCTCGCGGACTAGCCATTCCCCATCTCTCCCTTTCCTGAGGCCTCCCTATTTCTTGAGGCATAACAAAATTGGAATTAGACAATTTAATAGTCCTGCAATGGCCTCTACGTGTTTAAGTGAGAGGAAGAGTCAATTGATAAGGCAAATTTCATGGCCTTATTTTAAGAAATAGCCACAATCACTGTAACCTTCAGTGACCACCACACTGATCAATCAGCATCCAGGAACATCGAGGCAAGACTCAACATGGGCAAAATGACTGTGACTTGCAGAAGGCTCAGATGATGGTTAGCATTTTTTTTTTACCAATAAAGTAGTGTTAATTAAGGTATGTACATTTTTTTAGACACAATACTATTGCACACAATATACTACAGGATAGTATATACACAACTTTTCTATGAACTGGGAAACAAAAAAAATTTATGTTTCTTGCTTTATTACAATATTTGCTTTATTGTGGTGGTTTAGAATTGAACCCATAATAACTCTGAGGTATGTCTATAGTTGTATGATTCTGGGAAATTTATTGAACCACTGCTGACCTTAATTTCTCCACTATAAAATGAGAACAATAATAGCCCTACCTTAGATGGTTTTTGTGAGGATCAAATGAAATAGTATTTGTAAAGCAGAGTCCAACATATAATAATTGCTTGATAAATGCTTGTTCCTCTTCCCTTCCCTTTGGTGATGTTGTATGGCTATAAGTTTCTGAAGAATTTAAATTTCAGGTTAGCCAAAGGGAAGTGGAAATTTATAAAGAAGGTATGAACAGGTTGCAAGATATTTCATGGTGAATTGTTCAGAAGTAGCATAAAAAAATGTCATGAGAGAGGGGTATACCTACAAAAAAAGATGGGCTAGCCATGCAATAAGATCAAAGAATAATTCATATCCAGCCTGCATACTTCACTGGTATCTATGTAATTAAAAAAAAAAACTGGAAGAAGGACTTTGTTGTTCAGTCATAGTCAGTCATATCCAACCATTTGTGATTTCATTTGGTTGTTTTTTTTAAACCCTGACCTTCCATCTTGGAATCGATACTGTGTATTGGTTCCAAGGCAGAAGAGCTGTAAGGGCTAGGTAATGGGGGTTAAATGACTTGCCCAGGGTCACACAGCTGGGAAGTGTCTGATGACAGATTTGAACCCAGGACCTCCCATCTCTAGGCCTGTCTCTTCAATCCACTGAGCTATCCAGTTGTTCCCCATTTGGGGTTTTCTTGACACAGATTCTGGAGGGGATTTTGATTTTACAGATGAGGACACTGAGGTAAAAAAAAAAAGCTTAAATGTGTCTATTAGGATCTTGAGTCATTCTTATTACACTTACTTATTACAACATATGAACTACTTGGTTAGATTTGCTCTTTGAGGTTGGGAAAATCCAACCTGCTAAAACTGCTAAGCACTTAATTATAAATCAATGTCTCTTCTAAGGACTATCTATCACCCACCTCTCTATGCTATGAAAAGGCCATTTTTCCATCCAGACAGTTCACATAAATGAATGATTGCCTTGCTTTAATAAAAAGAGCATTCACATAGTGTCTTAAACTTTATCAAATGTTTTATATACACATTATCAATTAATTAACAAGTATTTATGAAGCACTATATGCCACTTGATTTTCACCAGAGCCTATAAAGTAGGCCCTAAAGATTATATTATTCCCATTTGGCAGATAAGGAAATTGAGGCTGAGAAAGGTCAAGTTAAGAGTAGACAGATTTAGAGATGGAAGGGTCCCCAAAGATCATCTAGTCCAATTTCCTTGCCTTACATCTGAAGGAGCTGGGGACTATATCCAAAAGGTTAAGTAACACATCTATTATCATTTAAGTAGTAAGTGTTGGAGGCAGGATCTGAACCCTGGCTCTTCCTCTGGACCCTATTTGCAACATCAGAGTGCTATTCTATGTCTAGGGGCAAAGTTCCATAGATAGCTTTCTTCTCTTTCCTTTGCAAAAACAGGTGGCACGCATGTAACTCTGCTTCCTCCAATTGTAGACTCATTAAGACTGTACTCTAATGATTCTTCAGACTTCGAGCAGCAAAGGTCTTCAGAAGTTGAGTGGGTTGGAGTGGCTCCTGATTGCCGGGAGATGCCATCCTGCCAAAGATAATGCATTGAAGATGGCCAAGTAAAATCAGTGTTGGGGAGAGCTCCACATGGGGCAAAAGGTATTCAAAAAACCAAGTTGATGGAAGCAATTAGGAACAGCAGTAATTGCTTGTCAGCTAACATTGCCATTCCCGTACAATGAGGCTGATGTGTTTCGACACAAATGCTATCCGGACCCTCTGTTCCAGTCTTTCATGTTTGCAAACTGTCTTCTGGTTTCTATTACAATGAAGCTCAGAACACTGACCCTGTTAAGATGTCAAGGTAGGTGGGAGGAGAAGGGCTTGAAATAAGTCCCCCAAGGTTGTTGTGATGTTTGGGTTTTCTTTCTGGATGGGGGTTCCTGTAGACGCTCAAGTTTGCTTTTTTTCCCCCTTGGGTGTTGAAAGCCCTGAAGCCCTTTAGTAGCATCACCAAGGATGCTAAAAGCTGAATCCTGTGTAATAGATAGTAAGATCTATTGAGGTCAGGCTTCTGCTTGCCTGAGCTTCTCTCCTTCCCCCTCTTCCCTCCTACTGCTCTCCTTCCTTCCCTATGAGTTCCCAGCCCCAGAAGGGACCTTTGAAAGTGGAAACAGCTTTGATAGGTCATTTAGTCAGTGGAGTTTGACCTGGGGATTCTCCAAACCACAGCAGAAAGCTGTATAAGATAAATTATAAGGCAGTGGGGAAAGTAATGACTAATATTCATACAAAGTTTAAACTTTGGACAGCACTTTACATATATTAGCAATCCTATGCTGTTGATGCTATTATTAGAAGTCAGAAAAGATAGAAAACCTGTATCGAAGTTCTTGTTCCAGTCACTGGATTATAGATTTAGAACTGGAAGGAACCCTACAGGCTATATAATTTAACATTATTCTTTTATGAATCAGGAGACAGAAGTCCACAAAGTTTAAGGGGGCTGCCCAAGGTATTATAGGTAGGAATTGAAAGAGTCAGGGTTTGAAACCAGGTCCTATGACTCCAAATTCTATCGAATCATTGACACCACAGTGCTATGTAACTTCCATGAACCTCATTTTCATCTGTAAAATGGGAATGAAAAATAATGATAATTACATTGAAAAAGAATGCTTTGTTTCTTTCAAGACATAGTCCAAGCATCACCTTCCATAGGAAGACTTTCTAGATCCCTCCATATACTAGTGCCCTTGTTTCTTTCTGACCTCATATTTATTCTGTATATTCATGCCCATTTTACATATGATGACAATGAATCTCAAAGAAATTAAGTGACTTGCTCATGGTTATATAGTTTCCAAGTTTTGTTGGTAAAATTTGAACTCAGGTTTTCCTGATTTCAGGTCCACTACTCTTCCTTCTATGCTATCCTGAATTACTGCAGATGAGGAAACAATGGTTATTAAAAGTTAAATAACTTACTCATGATTTGTTTTGTCTATCTCCTATGACTGTTACTATGTTTTTTGAGCAAACTATCATTTTTTCTAATGACTTGCTGTTAAAACTGATCTCCCAAATCCAATACTTTCAATATTACATTTTTTAAAATTTAAGTACTGAACTTTACTTTTATTTTCATTAAACTTTACTCTATTGGTTCTTTAAAAATGTTCAGGAGATATGTCTATTTGGATGTTGGGTTTCTTATTAGACTTGAATATCACATTATATTGCACTCTTTAGCTTGCTCCATTGCTTTGGGAATGGGCTGCTCAAAAGGTGGTAAGTCTTTCCTCCTTATGGATCATCAAACAAAGGTTAGGCAACCATCTTTTAGATATGTCCTAGAGGAGATTCCTTTAGATTAGGAGGCTAGATTAGGTTATCTGGGTAGAGGCCAGATTAGGAGGATGCTGATTGAGGTTCCTACTAACTCTACAGTGCTATGTTAACTACAGATTGGCCATTCTGGTTCCTTGAGAGCAGAGATTATTCATCTTCTGTCTTTATATTCATAGTACTTAGAGCAGAGTGTAGCATGTAGTGAGAGCTCAATAAATGTTTTTTTGATTAATTGATAACCTCCCTCATGTGGTTTTTTTGAGGATGAAATAAGATGATATGTATGAAATGTCACATGCTGTAAATTACTCTACTACCTGGTTCTCAGTATACCTTTTTGGGGATTTTAAAATGATGATGATTATTAAACTATGGCTCCTCATCTCACAAGGCTGAAAGTGCAAATGTAAGAATAATCATTACGCCAATTTCCCTATGTTACTTAGTCAACAAGAATTTTTTTAAACACTCGCTATGTGACAGGCACTGTGCTAAGGGCTAGAAATACAGAGAAAGTAAAACCAAAGCCTCCCCACCCATTACCAAAACACAGCCCCTACCCTCAAGTAACTTATTCTAATGGTTCTGTGCAAATTTACAATCTCTAGAGGAAGAGTACATGGAAGGTAATCTCATAGGGAACACATTAGCAGTAAAGGCACCACGAAAGGACTCCTGAAGAAGGTAGGATTTTAGATGAGTCTTGAAGGAAGACAGAGAAACAGTATAGTCCAATGGATAGAAGATTATCTTGGAGTCAGGAAGATCTGTGTTCAAGTTCTACCTCCCTTTCCCTAATGCTGCTGTTTACCAGTTTCTACCAGACACTTTGCTTACTACCTTGGAACCTGGTGATCCTCCACTGTTTCTAGTAGGACATGGATCCTCACACTACTATTCCCTCAATATCTTCATGCTGTTTTCTAGTTTCCTGATCCTTTCAGCTCTACGCTCTCATACTCATAACTGCATCATATTAACGTGATCATTCTTGCTAAGGAACATGTCAAAATTTGTTCAGAGACCCCAATCGTCATACTTATGATTTTTGTCCATGACAAAAACACCTCAAACTCTCCTTGCCCCAGTCCACATTTCCCAGATTGTTGTTAGGTTATGACCTCCTAGAGGGAAGACACTGTTCTGCTTTTTGTTTTTGTATCTCCAGAACTTAGTACAGTGCCTAGCACATAGTAAGCTTCTAATAAATACTCATTCTTCCATTCACTCATTCATGTATTACTTCACTAATATTTGCTCTGTGGCCAAGCAAGTCAGTTGACCTCTCATTATCTAAAAACTATAAATTAAAGGAACATTCTTGATCTGAATCAGGGAAGAGAATTTCCATATGTTTAGTTCCCTGTCCTGATGAACTCCCAGATCTGAACAAAGGAATATATACATGAACAGTCAAAACAATAAATGAATGGGGGGAAAGCATGAGTGAATGAGGGAATTAAGCAAACATAGAATACTAGAGAGAAGTACTTAGTAGCTGTTTGTTCTTGAACAAGTAGAAAATCCACACTTTAATAGCTTGCATGAGTTACTTCCACACTGTGGGACTCAGTGTCCTTACCTATAAAATGGAAGGGTAAGACTCCAGGATAACTACGGGCTCTTTCAGCTCTAAAATTCCATGAATCACTGAGGGGATGGGAAAGTGGGAGAGAACAGTGAAAAACAGCAGGAAATGGTGGAATGATCCTCCCATTCATCTTCCATCCACATGAAAAACAGAATTCAGTGTCTCTGGCATGCAACAATGTTTGGGTCTGTCTGAGTGAACCTCTGGGGATCCCTCTTCTGACTGCTTGAGAATCCCCAGGGATATCCTTTGCCACCAGGCTCCAAGTCCTTATCTTTAAATGGTGGCTCTTGTTGACAGAAGGTAGGAAAAGCAAGGGATATGGGAAAGGGGAGGACTGAGGATCCTGGGGGAGGGTCTGAAATAATTACCATGGGGAGATGAATTTCATCTCAGGAAACAAGGTAGGAATTAAGTATGGTGTATGGGTTAATTAGCAGTCATTTAGTGGAGGGAAATTGCTACCGGCTGTTAAAAGCACAAGACTGATGGGATGATCTATGAATCATTATCAGAAGGAGCAGGCAGACAAGTTCTTTGCAAGCTTGCTACAGGCCCCCTTGGGGAGGGTGGATTTTATTGTCCAGAGACATCTTTACCAAGGGCTGAAGCCAAGGCTGCTCATTAATTACTCTGACTCTCAGAGTCCTCAACAGGACCCAGGCAAGAGGGCAGTGGGGCATATACCTTTAGGGAAGAGCACAGTTGAGACTCTTCAAGCAAGGGAATGAAAAGAACTTCAGTAAACTTGGTTCCCTGGATTCTTTCATCAGCCATCTGGTATTTTGGGGGTAGAGGGCCAGGTTTCCACTGTAAAGATCATCATCCCAGTCTCTACCCATCCTGATTCTCAGTATACCATTTTTGGATATTTATTATTATTATTATCATTATACTAGGTATTCTCACAAGGCTGAAAGTACAGAAACTATTCACAGACTCAGATTTACTTTTGATTGGCACAGAAGAGAAGCTTTGCCCTACTGTTTCCAAAATGGGCTAGTTTGCCTCTCCTTGGGTAGCCTGGTGGCCCTTGACTCCTGGGGGTTCACCACATGAATGCTGGATTTGGTGGAGATACTGGATTGGTTTAGCCCACTGAAGCTTAGAATTCCCAAGTTCAAGAGATCCTCCAAGTTTGACTTCCTGGGTACCTGGAGATTAGTGGGATATACCATCATTCTTTGATTGGTACACAGTTTTCAGACATAATCCTTTAGGGATCATCCTTAATTCTATTTCAGTCTTGAAATCCTCTCTGAAAACTCTATAACTATTATATAGAATAATAAAAATAATAATCTGCTCTACTAATGGATTCTGTATGTATCAGTCTTGATCCTTTTTATTTTTAATATTGTGGTAGTTGCAAGTGTAGGGAATAGAGACCTTGGAGTCAGGAAGACCTGCATTCAAATCCTGCCTCTGATATATCATGTGACCCAAAGCAAGACATTTAATCTTTCTCAGTCTCAGTTTCTTCAGGCTTAAGCCTCACATATAATTTGCTTGGCTAACTTTAAAGTACTTTGTCAACCAACAATTAATGAGAACTTATTGTAGCCTTACTATGCCTGCTCTGTGTTAAACACTGCGAATGCAAAAAAAAGGGGAGGGGGAGAAGGTGACAGGCTGCCTTCAAGGAGCTTATGGTTCTAATGGAATTAAAATTACATTTCTGCACAAATTTTCACTGATAGTTTTGGTAGCAATGACTGATATTCCCATAGATGATGACTTACACAGTCTTTGGATTCCTTTGATACTCTTAAGTAGTAAGTGCCAGAACCTAGATCTGGGGTCTCCCTACTCTGCAGGGCAATGGAAGGAGCTTTGGATAGAAGAGACCTGGATTTGGGTCTCACTTATATTAATAACTTCCTCTAGGAACTTGAGAAAGTCACTTTGTTCTCTGGGGGTCAGTTTTCCTGTGCAAAAAACAGGATTTGAACTAGATGCCTTCACAGGTTCAACAGAATTTCAGGCTTGAAAGGGACCTCAGAGGCCATCTATCTGTCATCTCTCTGCCTTGCTCTGGTGCTACGCCTGCTGACCTGGTGCTGTCATGGTGTGCCCCATCTTTTAAGGGAACTTTCAAAGACTGCCATTATGAATGGATCGGTCTGGAAAGGAGAATCCCTTCCTTTTCTAAAGGCTGGCTGAAAGCTTTGTTGCCCGGCCTCAGAGCACAGGGGGCTTAGGGAAGCTCAGCAGTATTCAGTCCTGAGCTTGTGAGAGACTTTCCTGTGTCAGAGCAGAGGCTGTTTTTCCAATTACCGGTGTTTATTCAGGTCTCCACCCCTGGCTAGATCTGGGTGAGAAGCCCCCAGGGAGTTTGTAGGCCTCACCATCAGCTCAGTACTAGCTTAGTCTTGGAATATCCAGGAACAATTAAACACTCATTGGAAGGGGTAGCAGATTTGCCCAGGTGAACTTTTCAAGTTTTATGGGCAGGATTTTTGTCAGGAGGTTTTCAGGGGGGAGGACAGGAAGGAATGTGTATAAAGACTCTCTGCTGTAGGTCCTCACTTTCCTGAAGGGGAAAAACAACAGAGAAGCCCATCGAGCCCTGGGCCACATTCACACCACCAGCACAGATCATAAAACTTCAACCATCTGCTCTGAAGTTCCCAATCAACTTCAATTAGCTATACATTTGTAGCCTCTTTCCCCACATCCCTGAACACTACAGAGGCCATGCCCCTACCGGGCTTTCTTCTGGGCAAACCATATTTTTGTCCTGTATTTTCCCCCCAATCAAGTTCAGATGTAGAAGAAGGGAGAAAAGATCATTTTTATAGTAACCAATTCAAGTTTTCAAGTTTGTTCCCCTTCTCCCAGCAGCCACTTACACCAAAGTTAGGGGAACCGTTAGCTCATTACCATTGAGAATTGAGTGAAAACATTGAAGAAAATATAGAAAATAGACATTTCACTTCAAGATTTCTACATTTCCAAGTCTTGATCAGATTTGAAAAATCTCCACTTGGAGATATACTTTTCCTATACAAAAGGCCAGGGGTTATTTTGGTTATATTGAATTCTACTCACCCTTATTATTGGAAAAAAGTTATATTGGTGGTCTTGGAGGTCATGTCACTGGAATTATGTGGATGGCCCAGGGACAACAGAAGCACATTTAGGAGGAAGAGAATTGTGGTAAGAACAATGGACTGAGAGTTAGAAGCCCCAGATTCTAAACCTGACTGACTGACTAGCATAATCTTGAGGCCTCACTCTCTGGGCCTGTTTCCTTCAGAGGATTTGTAGTTGGGAAAGAGATTAGAAATCTTCTAAGGAACAACGTGGTTTAGATAATAGAATACTGAAATTTGAGTCAGGAGACCTCAGTTGAATCAGAACTCCTATACTTAATAGCTGAGAAGCCATGAGCTAGTCTAGCCTGATTCTAAAGACCTCACTTTCCTTATTTACAAATGAAGGTAATAAATACTACCACCGTATGCAGATGGTTGTTATGAAGAAGACTATGGGAAACTACAAAGGGCTATAAATGAGAGTTACTATTCTAATTCCGCCTTCTCATTTTGCAGATAAAGAAAATTACTCTCTAAAGTCTTATCTTGTCTTAACATTATATTCTCAGATTTTATGTCTGTTTGAGAGAACATCCACAAAAGATTCAGACTCTTCATTAGACCACAGAAATAGACAGAGAACATCCAATGCTATCACCAATTAGTAGTTTGTTGGTTGGGTTATAAGGAAGGCTATGTCTTTTTATCATCCTCAGAAGGAGACCAGATCACTCCAGATGAATCCACTATGGAACTAGAATCATTGTCTTGTATACTTGAAAGATCTGTTACCCTAAAAAGAACTACATTTCCCAGGAGCCCACTGACTTCCTGTCCTTAAGTACTTCCTGTAGACAGGGGATATTAATGAGTGGGCAGTCCTCTTGGGCTCTCTCTTTGGTTTCCCTTCAGCATGGTAATGGTGGTGAGGGGGGATTTTGAAATGGGCTAATCAGCCATGGGCACATGGTCTTTATTTTGTATCCTTCATTCCTTTATTTCTAATGATCATGACTAAATCTCCTAAAATATAACATTTTTATTATTAAGATAAATTTAATTTTTACAGTCTCTGATGCCAACCTTGGAGACACCATGAGGCAATGGTAGGTGAGTAAGTCTTGTTCCTTCACTTTGATCAGTCTATTATGCTATTATTAAGCTAATTTATACTAGGTGAGTAAACCCATTCTAACAAGCTAATTGGGAAAAGTAGATAACTTCGCAGAAACTGGATTGAGGATTGGGAGACCAGGAATCTAAACATGTGATTTTAGGTAAATCTCAACTTCTTGTTCCCTCAATTTCCTTCCCTGTCACATGGGGATAATGCTACCCACCCAACCAATTCTTGTTTATAAAATGATAGATGTGAAGGTTGCTTTAGAAAATATAAAGCTATAGAAGTATAAGATTATGGTTAATTTTATTGTTCTTATGGAAAGTATTATTTTCATTTCTGGGTTGAATAGCTTTATAGGGTTTATTTTTATAGGGTATCAAGTAATATGCTATCAAATTAATGCTTATTTATGCCTTTAGTCTGACAATTAAATTCTCCTCATTCTTCTTTTTCTCTCCTCTCTGTTCCCTTTTTCTCTTATCATGTATCTAACATACAATAATATTATAGACTACTAAAAGTTGGAGGAAATCTTAAAAATCACTCTGATAAGCAATTCTTGACCTGGGGTTCAAAGATCCTCAAAGGGTCCATGAAAAAATGCCATAGAGTTTTTGAGCTTAGATAAGAAAATAATTACATTATCTTTACTAACCTTTAATTGACACTCAGCATTCCCTTCATTTATTTATTTATTTTTTTAACATTATTTTATTTGGTCATTTCCAAACATTATTCATTGGAGACAAAGATAATTTTCTTTTCCTTCCGCCCACCCCCCACCTCTCCCATAGCCAATGCACAATTCCACTGGGTATCACGTGTTCTTGATTTGAACCCATTTCCATGTTGGTATTTGCATTAGAGTGTTCATTTAGAGTCTCTCCTCAGACATGTTCCCTCAACCCCTGTAGTCAAGCAGTTGCTTTCCTCAGTGTTTTTACTCCCACAGTTTGTCCTCTGCTTGTGGATAGTGTTTTTTCTCCTAGATCCCTGAAGATTGTTTAGGGACATTGCATTGACACTAATGGAGAAGTCCATTACGTTCAATTGAACCACAGTGTATCAGTCTCTGTGTACAATATTTTCCTGGTTCTCCTTTCATTCTGCATCACTTCCTGGAGGTTGTTCCAGTCTCCATGGAATTCTTCCACTTTATTATTCCTTTTAACACAATAGTATTCCATCAGCAACATATACCACAATTTGTTCAGCCTTTCTCCAATTGAAGGGCATCCCCTCATTTTCCAATTTTTGGCCACCACAAAGAGCGCAGCTATGAATATTCTTGTACATGCCTTTTTCCTTATTATCTCTTTGGGGTACAAATCCAGCAGTGCTATGGCTGGATCAAAGGGCAGACAGTCTGTTATCGCCCTTTGGGCATAGTTCCAAATTACCCTCCAGAATGGTTGGATCAATTCACAATCCCACCAGCAATGAATTAATGTCCCAACTTTGCCACATCCCTTCCAGAATTCATTACTTTCCTTTGCTGTCATGTTAGCCAATCTGCTAGGTGTGAGGTGATACCTCAGAGTTGTTTTGATTTGCATCTCTCTGATTATAAGAGACTTAGAACACTTTTTCATGTGCTTATTAACAGTTTTGATTTCTTTAACTGAAAACTTCCTATCCATGTCCCTTGCCCATTTAATAATTGGAGAATGGCTTGATTTTTTGTACAATTGATTTAGCTCTTTGTAAATTTGAGTAATTAAACTTTTGTCAGAGGTTTTTATGAAGATTGTTTCCCAATTTGTTGCTTCCCTTCTGATTTTAGTTACATTGGTTTTGTTTGTACAAAAGCTTTTTAATTTGATGTAGTCAAAATTATTTATTTTACAATTTGTGACTCTTTCTAAGTCTTGTTTGGTTTTAAAGTCTTTCCCTTCCCAAAGGTCTTACATGTATACTATTCTGTGTTTGCCTAATTTACTTATAGTTTCCTTCTTTATGTTCAAGTCATTCACCCATTTTGAATTTATCTTGGTGTAGGGTGTGAGGTGCTGATCCAAACCTAATCTCTCCCACACTGTCTTCCAATTTTCCCAGCAGTTTTTATCGAATACTGGATTTTTATCCCAAAAGCTGGGATCTTTGGGTTTATCATATA
The DNA here is from genome assembly GCF_027887165.1 of Monodelphis domestica. Classification (NCBI taxonomy): domain Eukaryota; kingdom Metazoa; phylum Chordata; class Mammalia; order Didelphimorphia; family Didelphidae; genus Monodelphis; species Monodelphis domestica. The sequence continues at coordinate 375,053,465 of NC_077227.1, forward strand.
CTGTCTTGCTGAGGTCACTTGCCCCAAGTCTATTCCACTGATCCTCCTTTCTGTCTCTTAGCCAGTACCAAATTGTTTTGATGACTGTTGCTTTATAATATAGTTTGATATCTGGGACTGCAAGGCCCCCTTCCTTTGTGTTTTTTTTTTCATTATTTCCCAGGATATCCTTGATCCTTTGTTCTTCCAAATGAACTTTGTTATAGTTTTTTTCTAAATCAGTAAAGAAATTTTTTAAAAGTTCAATGGGTATGGCACTAAATAGATAAATAAGTTTGGGTAGGATGTTCATTTTTATTATATTGGCTTGTGCTACCCATGAGCAGTTAATGTTTTTCTAATTGCTCAAGTCTAGTTTTAGTTGTGCGGAGAGCGTTTTGTAGTTGTGTTCATATAGTTCCTGTTTTTGTCTCGGGAGATAGATTCCTAAGTATTTTATTTTGTCTAAGGTGATTTTGAATGGGATTTCTCTTTCTAGTTCTTGCTGCTGAGCTGTGTTGGAATTATATAGGAATGCTTGATGACTTATGCGGGTTTATTTTGTATCCTGCAACTTTGCTAAAGTTGTTGATTATTTTGATTAGCTTTTTGGTTGAATCTCTAGGATTCTTTAAGTAGACCATGATGTCATCTGCAAAGAGTGATAACTTGGTCTCCTCCTTGCCTATTTTAATGCCTTCAATTTCTTTTTCTTCTCTAATTGCTACTGCTAGTGTTTCTAGTACGATGTCAAATAATAGAGGTGATAATAGGCATCCTTGTTTCACTTCTGATCTTATTGGGAATGTGTCTAGTTTATCCCCATTGCAGATGATATTAGCTTATGGTTTTAGATATATGCTGTTTATTATTTTTAGGAATGACCCTTCTATTCCTATGCTTTCTAGTGTTTTTAATAGGAATGGATGTTGTCTTTTGTCAAAGGCTTTTTCTGCGTCTATTGAGGTAATCATGTGATTTTTGTTTGTTTGCTTGTTGATATGGTCAATTATGTGGATGGTTTTCCTAATATTGAACCAGTCCTGCATCCCTGGTATAAATCCTACTTGATCATGGTGAATGACCCTTCTGATCACTTTCTGGAGTCTTTTTGCTAGTATCCTATTTAAGATTTTTGCATCTATATTCATTAGGGAGATTGGTCTATAATTTTCTTTCTCTGTTTTTTGACCTGCTTCCATGCTCTGAGCCTGGCACAGCACTGTCTGCAAGGTACCTCAGTGCCTTTGCTGGCCCTGAGGTTCCTGTCCTTTCAGAGGGCCCTGCACTGTAAGGGGGGAGGTGTCCTGGCCTCCTTGAACTCTGAGGGCTCCTGATGGGATTAGGTTCATCTGGGTTGTTGTAGATGTGCCCAGAGGCAAAAACCTCTGGTGAGACTCAGACAGAAGGACCCAGCCAGAGGGCTACAAGCTTCTCCCCCCCTGTAAACCTTAAAATTTCTTAGACTTATGAATGTTGTAAATTTCCCCATTGGGAAATTTCATACTTGAAAAAATTTCCTACTGATAGTGAGAACTCTATTGGAATGTGAAACTCCTTGGCATGGGAGGATCCTTCTCCTCCCTACTTAAGACTACTTTAGGACAGAAACCTTTTGCTAAACAATGGAAAGGACTTTGACCTATGCTTAAGCATAGAACAGGAAGTTCTTTGAGTCATGATTGATTTTAGAATTGATACAATAGAGATACTTGGAATGACAGAACCAGGTCTTGGAAACTACAATCTCCACCCTACTCAGAGTAACAGGATTTAGGAAGGGCTGCAGCAAGGATCAAGATTTAATTATTTGAGAATATGACCTTCAACAGACATGTGCAAAGGGGTCAGACCTCTGGGTGGTCCTGGGTTAAGCTAGAGCCACCATTGGCACAGGGGAGACACCGACAGTGATTGGTAGATGTGAGAAACTGAGGGGAGGGAATTTAGATTGTTGGCTTAAAGATAGCGGGGTCTGAGGACTGGAAGAGGTTTTTTTTGTTTTGCTCTGTAGGAGGTCGGAGAGGAGAGAGGTCCGGGAGGGAGAGCTCCTGGGGAGATCTTGAAGGAGGCTGTGGAAGGAGAACTCAGGAGGAGTCAGGAGGAGAATTCTCTGAAAACATTTCTTGAAAGGAGGCTCTCTTGAAGGTGGAGCCTGAGGTTGGGATGAGAAGCCTTACCTAGAGAGATCTTGGGTGAGTGATAAAACCAACTGACTTATTTATCTCTTAGGACTGAGGTCTAGGCCTTATTGGCTTGAGGCCCTTCATTCTTATTCCTTTCTTACTTTCTCTCTTTTTCTATTGATTAATCAGTGTATTATAAATTAAATTTCTCTATAAAACCCAGTTGGCTTGGGCATATTCATAAATTGGGAATATATTCCCTGGCGACCATCTTATATTTATATAAAACCAAGACACAGTAGAAACCATATTTCAGCGGTCATAATTGTTATATATATTTCCCTTGCTCCCAAACATTTAATTATCTCAGTTTATGGCTCCCACTCTCTTATCTACAACAATTTAACGCTCCAAACTATTTTAAATCTAACACCCACCCCACCCCCCCATCTCTCTCAGGCTGCTTCCCTGTCATCTGTGTTGGATGCCCCGAGACTGGCCTAGGTTGCTTTTAAGTACACCCTTCAGAGCAACCCCTTTGCAGGCCTCAAGGTTCATGTCCTTTCAGAAGGCCCTGCACTCTAAGGGGGAGGGGTCCTGGCCTCCCTGAGCTTTGAGGACTCCTGATGAGATTAGGTTCATCTGGGTTGTTGTGGATGTGCCCGAGGCAAAAATCTCTGGTGAGACTCCAATGGAAGGATCCAGCCAGGGGGCTACAGGCTCCCCCCATCTCTCTCTGCTTCCCTGCCTTCTGTGTTGGACGTCCACGAGACTGGCCCAGGTTGCTTTCAAGGATTCGCCCTTCAGAACAGCTGGCCCTGAGGCCCTTTTGCCAGCCCTGAGGTTTCCACTGCTGCCGCTGCGGGCTCAGCGCTCTGGGTTGGAGAGGGGACCTTCCTTCTTCCTTCCCCTTAGACCCAAGTGATCTAGGATTCTGGCTTTTGGGGGGATTACCTTTTGATCCGAGTCCAAAAGGAGGGTTCCCTGGCTCTGTCCTGTTGTTAAGTTTGAATTTCAATCCCCAAGGAGCATTCAGTTTGTGATCGGTAAGGAAGGGTTTTCAGAGGTCTGAACTTTTGCTGCCTCTAAGCCACCATTTTGACTGGAAGTCCATTCCCTGCATTTATAAATATAGGCAGCAAACCAAAGTAGTAATGGCAATACTTAGGAATTTGTCACCAATAGGAATCTGAGATACTTCTTTTTATAATATTATAGTTGTTGTAGATATCTCAAAATATTGTTTTTGATCAATTCTACTTCAAAATTACTATAACTATTGGACCACTGCTAGATATATTACTATATCACATCTGTTTCCTTTTGTTATATACTGTATTTCCATGTAATTACTTACCATTATAAATGTATATACTTTATTTTAAAGCTTTAAAAACATCATTCAGAGAAGAAATTCATAAACTTCATTAGATTGCCAAAGGAGTCCAAGATACAACATTAGGTTAATAATGCTTGTCTTAACTAATTCTTCTTAATTAATAAATGAGGGATTCAAGATCCAGAGATTTGAGGTCCTTGCTTTGCCCAAGATCACATAGCTAGCACCCTGAACTGAGCTTTGTCACAGGGTCTCATATTTCAACACCTAAACTAATTTCAACTCTTAAATAGGAGCCATGAATCTATGGGTAATTGAGTTGCTCATTGATGTCAGGAAGATTTCATCTATAACTCCTTGCCAGTCCAGTGGCATACCAAATCCAGTTACTATGGGTGTGCAGTGGGAGTTTTCCTACTTTGTTTCAAGAGATAGAAAACTCTAAATGAGACTTTCTAAATAAAAGCATGGGTTGCAAACTGCAAAATCACCTTTCCTTGGCCAGCAAAAAGATAGCTCCTGGAAAAAAACAAAAACAAAACAAAAAACAAAACAAAAAAAATCTCTGCTTTTGATTTCAATGAGTAGAGAATGGTGTCTTGGGTCAGATTCACAGGTTTTATTGTTCTTGTTCTTAGGTTAGTACCCCAATTCCCAAGACTCTTTCCTAGACTTCTTTCTGTTTCTCTCATTCCCCCATGGCTCCAAACATAGTGCCTGGGCATTTAGTTCCAGGATACAGTTCACATCTATTTTTTAAAGTTGGAAATTGTCACTGATGTCATTCCTTTAACCATTTCCTTCACAACTTTTGGACCAGATCAAGGAACCATCAAGGGACCACTGAATAGGAAAGGGCATTGTGAGAAGACTGTACAATTTCTTCTTGGGATAAAGGATTGAGAAATATAAATAACTGAAGAGACCTCTGGCCTCCCTTCCCATTGACATATTTTCCTGGAACTGAGCTCTATCTGAACATATCAGACATTGAGTTTCCCATTTTAATTCGTGCAGTTTCATAGATCCCACAAGCAAAGAATATAACAGTCCATCACTACCCCATCTCCTACAGTACTGAGGGAAAACACTTGAAAAGGGTAAAAATAATGGAAAAAAGGAAAATGTTTACTTGCTAGTACCATACTTAAAAACATTTTTTTTTTTAAATACCCGTACCTTCTGTCTTGGAGTCAATACTGTGTATTGGCTCCAAGGCAGAAGAGTGGTAAGGGCTAGGTAATGGAGGTCAAGTGACTTGCCCAGGGTCACACAGCTGGGAAGTGTCTGAGGCCAGATTTGAACCTAGGACCCCCCCGTCTCTAGGGCTGGTTCTCAATCCACTGAGCTACCCAGCTGCCCCCCAAAACATTTTTTAATAACAAATTTCTACATGAGTTTTCCAAACTTATACAACCCAAAATGTCTCCCTCCCTTCTTTTCTCTCCCATCCTGGAACTACCAAAGAATTCAATCTCATTTACATGCTTATTATCATACAAAACATATTTCCATGTTATCCATTTTTGTAAGTGAATAATCTTATAAAACCCAAACCCCAAAACATATACCCAAATAACAAGTGATAAATCATATGCTTTCATCTACATTCCTACTCCAACAGTTCTTTCTCTGGAGGTAGATAGCATTCTTTTTAACAAGTGTCTGAGAATTGTTCTGGATCATTATATTAGTGTTAATAACAAAGTCAATCTCATTTGATCCTTCCATAATATTGCTGTTACTGTGTGCAATGTTCTTCTGGTTCTGCTTATTTCACTCTGCATCAGTTCACATAGGTCTATCCCAGCTCTTTCTGAAATCATCCTGTTCATCATTCCTTACAGAACAATAGTATTCCATCAACATCATAGACCACAATTTGTTCAGCCATTTCCCAATTGAGGGATATCCTTTTAGTTTCCAATTCTTTGCCACCACAAAGATAGCAGGAAGAAGTATTCTTGTACAAACAGGTCTTTTCCTATTTTTTTTTTATCTCTTTGGGATACAGACCTAGAAATAGTATTACTGGATCAAAGGATATTCATTCTTTTATAGCCCTTTGGGCATAATTCCAAATTGCCTTCCAGAATGGTTGGATCAGTTCACAACTCCACCAGTTTGCTGGTGCTGTACTTCTGAACTAAAAGTAAGAAACTGGTGTTTTGGTCTTGCCTGGGTTTGTTTGCCGCTGACAAATAAGTGTCCTTGGGCATGTTAGTCAATAAATACTTATTAAGTGCTTCTATGTTTAGCTATACAGAAAGATTAGAAAGACACCACAGGATCATTTTAAAAAATTCCCATGGCTGACATTTGAACAAGAATTGAAATCAGAGGAATTGAGTTTAATACCCAGATCTATTATTTATGTAAACTTACACAATGCACTTAACCTCTCAAGTTTAATTTCCTTATCTGTAAAATGAAGTGGGAGATAGGATTAGATTAACTGATCACAAAGGTCCCTTATAGATCCCAACGCTATTTTCCCATGTGTTGTCTATGCTTTAATAATGTAGAGATGGCCAGTAGCTTACAACCCCTCTGAAAATAATCAGTAACACCTTTTTGTTGTTGTTGTTGTTCAGTTATTTTTCAGTCACATCCAACTCTTTGTGACCCCATTTGAGGATTTCTTGGCAAAGAAATTACATCTCTGGGGCCAGGGGTGGAGGATGAAACTATTTTGGTTTGTGCTATATAAAGCCATGTGCCCATAAGCTTTTAAATTTAACTTAATTTAAATTCTCCTCTGTGAATGTTCCTATTGGAGGAGTTTACTATTTCCTTCTCCAGCTCATTTTACAGAGGAGGAAACTGAGGCAAACAGGGTTACATTGCTTGCCCAGAGTCACTTAAGTTTCTGAGCCCAGATTTGAATTCAGAAATATGATTCCAGGCTCAGCTCTTTTTCCTTTGCACCACTGAATCACTGCTTTTTAAAGACTAAACAACAGAGCAATCAAATAAGTTATCCCAGCCCACAGAGAAAGTCAAGGACCACTTTGGAAATGGAATTTCAATATTCTGCTAACCAGCACACATACAAAGCTCTAACCACTGATTCCTGAAGGAAGTCCTAAAGAAGAAAAGGACATGTCAAACTTTTGTTATTGTTTAATTCTAAAATATAGCTCCTTTTGTGGTATCCAGTACTGAGACATAATGCATTTAATTAGATACTTTTCTCAACATTCTTAACCCCATGCTTGCTTCCCAGATAATACTCCTTTACATTTCCTGGGTGAGTTTGGAAGCTACAGACTGATTTTGGCAGAAGAGACCTTTCTTAGTGGACTGAGCCATAAAGGGATATTAAATTGGGCTCTTACATCACCAAGGGCAGGGGTGGAGGACCAAATAGTTTTGATTTGTGCTACATAAAGTCATACACCCATAAGCTTTTAAATTTAACTTAATTTGAATTTTCTTCCTTTAATGTTCTTTATTGCAATCTGGCCCTGACATGGGCCTTCAGAAATCATTCCTTTGGGTCTCACATTATTCTAGAAGAAAGTTGCAAATCTCCCTCTTGAATGGGAAATTTCAAGTTAGGAACAAAGAGGCAGGCCTGGGAGTCTGACTCTAGTTTGTATCAATTGTTTACTTAACCTTATGTTTGGATGATGAACATTTTTTAAACCCAAAAGAATACATCATAATTTCCTACAGTAGCATGGGGAAGAAGCGGCACATGGGCACACACAAAGCTCACATTTCATTTTCATCTGAGTGTTTCAGAGCTGAGCAGAGTCCTGTATTATATATATATATATATATATATATATATATATATATGTATGTATGTATGTATGTATGTATGTATGTATGTATATGGAGGTAGAGGGTGATAGAAGTGCTGAGATTTTCTCAGGTCACACAACAAGTAAGGATGGCAAGAATTAGAACCTGGGTCCGCTGAGTAGAGGACTATCCTTTCGTTTTTCCTTCTTCTTCCTTTAAACTTTGTTATGATAGGAAGTTTTAGTGTTAAATTTGTTCTGGGTTGGGTCAGACTCAGGCAAGTCTCCAGATAGTTTGGTTTGATATTGAAACAAAGTGACACACTTGAAGTTCATGCAACAGTTAACAGAGATTTACTTATCCATTACAGAGAAAGATAATCAACAAGGATAGGCTTTGGGGATACCTCGAGTTTATTCAAATGAATAAAGTTCCTTTGTCTGAATTGCTCTTTCTGATCTACTAGCTAAGTAACCTGGGCACACCTCGAAAAACTATTTCAGATTATACAGAGTTCAAGTTGGGATATTTTTCCTTCTATAAGATTGCTTTACCTACTTGGAGTTAATTTTGCTGTATGGTACAAGGTGCTGATCAAAACCTAAATTCTGCTGAATGACTTGTGAAATGATCTTATCTTCAGTAGTTTATGTTAATATGTTTATAGAATATTGCTCTACTGTGCACTATTGTTTCTGTTTCTTGCACATTGAGACTGATAGGTTACTTTGTTTACTCTCTGCCTCATTTGACATTTGTGGTGACCCTCCCTTTATGAGGCTTTCTTTGTGAAGAAGAGAAGAAATATTTTTTCATCTGTCTTATGGAATCAGTGCTATTTATTGCATTTATACGAATCTAGTGGCCTTTCTACATTGTCATGCAAACCATCATAATCATAATGTGGTTCTCCTTGTTTCTGCTTTCTATAATTTATACTAGTTCGCACAAATTTTCTCAGGCTCCTCTGAGTTCCTCACATGGTTCATTGCTCTTTCTTCTCTACCACACTTCTTCTGGTTTCTAGAACCTTAATTAAATCACCCAGGTTGAGAGGGTAGCCTTAGGCAGCTATCCCACAGAACAATGAAATATCAGGAAATGGTCAGCTTCCTATTGTCTCTTTTAATTAAGGGGGCCATGTTACAGATAAGCCAGAAACCATTTCTGTCTAGTTCTGGGATACATTTTTATATGACAGTTATTTCCAAATCATTTATTTTATTTAAACTTTGATCAGAAAGAAGTTTTCTTATTCATTCATTCCTGTGGTAAAAGGGCTATACCCATGGTTTATTGGAGAGACAGAGGAAGAAAGTCTAAAGTGATAAATTAATTGTAAATAATCTGTAAAATTGAGTTAACTTAAAAATGGTCAACTAACCACTTCCTTTTAAGGACAGAGAAGCAGATGAGACAACGGAAAAGTTAAGTGACTAACTTAAGATTACACAGTAAAAAATAAGTTATCCAAGGAAAGCTTTAAGAGAAAAAGAAAAATCAATAGTACATATCCAATAAATAATGGACAGTTTACCTTACATTCCCAAACTTTTTTTTTTAAACCCTTACCTTTCATCTTCCAGTCAATACTGTGTATTGGTTCCAAGGCAGAAGAGTGGTAAGGGTAGGCAATGGGGGGTTAAGTGACTTGCCCAGGGTCAAACAGCTGGGAAGTGTCTGAAGTCATATTTGAACCCAGGACCTCCCATCTCTAGGCCTGACTCCAAAACTTCTTAATAAGAATTTTCCACTGTCACAGTTTCCACCCAAAGGATCAGCTTACACTAATATTCATAGCTCACATATGTATACATATTATGTGTAATATATATATATAATTTATATGTACATATATAAAATAGAAATATTAAAAACATATTTAATATATTTTGTAAGGTACTTTTTCATCAGTAGGTACCTCTAAAAGAGGTAGACTGCCATAGTGAGTAGAGTTCTGGCCTTATAGCCAGGAAAACTTAGGCTCAAATCCTGCCTTTAATAATTACTAAATGTACAACTGTGGACAAATATGACAATGAGAATCTATTTCCTCCTGTGTAAAATGGGGATAATAATACCTATGGTAGTCACTTCTCTGATTCATGGGAGTATTATAGATCAAATAAGATAATGAAGATAAAATACTATATGTGTCATTTTATTGTTAAAAGTCAGGCAAAATACTTGCTATTCTTCCTTTCTCAGGAGTCATCTATTAGAAAGAAGCTGTTCACTTTTACATCTGATTTTTCTCATAGCAAGTAACTCTTGCTACTTACATACTGTGATACCTCCTCAAAGAACTTTTCAAAGGGTTTCCCACAGAGTAGCAGTCTTTCTAATGGTGTATTTATTGTCCCCTGCCCACCCCCCTCGCCCCCAAGGAGTTTACCTTTATTTATCACTGAGGGGGAAAGGAGCAGTGTTAAGAATTCAGATATTTTAAATCAATAAGATTAATCTAAGCCTTACTGTAGCCAAAGGATCCTTCTGATGCTGCCATTAAAAAGTAAGGTGTCCTTTCTAAAAAGACCATTTTTTGACTTTCTAGCTTTGCTAGATAGCCTCGATTGTTTCCCCGTTCATCCCCATGAGGAATAAGGGCACCTTACCCAAATCAAACTAAGAGCCCTTAATAAGCAATAAGGATTACAATGACCTTGGTTCAGAGTAACCTCAGCCTTCCATGGGGTTTGGACTTGTCCCATCCAGGATTGATGTAAAATTAGGTCAATTGTTAAAAAGCCAGAGAGGAAGTATGTAAGAAATGACATTGGAGTCATGAAGACTTGGTTTCAATTCCTGCCCCTGATACCTATACTTAAGTTGCCAGAATAAAGGCAAATTTCCATGATTATAGTGGAGTTTAATACACTAGTTTTGTGACCTTGGGCAAGTCACTTGAACTCTGTTTCCCTGAGTTTTCTCAATTGTAAATAGAGATAATAATAGAACCTACCTCTTGGGATTGTTGTGAAGATCAAATTAATTGATATTTGTAAAGTGCTCACCACCTGACATAGTAGGTGCTTAATAAATGCTTGTTTCCTTCCATGTTGATCAAGGGTTTCTAAACTGCAGAATGATTCTTGATCTTCTTTGGTTAAAATTTTTCCTCACTGGTAAATTCCATCTGAATCCCCTTCTCCCCCTCAAGAAGAATGAGGGGAAAACTCTCCCAATCAATTGTGAGATAAACAGGATTTTTTTCCTCTCAGCAGGTGGTAAACCATTTCCCCCTCCCACCCAGTGGAATAACAGTTGTCTTGGTACTTCAACCAAACCTTTTACCATGACTTTGACTTCCAAAAGACAGCTTGACTTGCTTAAATACTGCCTAGACCTGTTGCCAATTGTTTCTTCAAGGAAAATCAATCAGATACTGCATAGGAAGGGTCCAGAGAAATGGAGACTAGTGATGATGAAGGAAATTTTGGAATATCCTTCTATGAAAGGTTTTTTTAAAAAAGAAAAAAGACACAAAAGGGTGAGGAGAGATGGATTCAAAGGAAAAAAGCAAGGAAAGAAAAGCTTTCTGCAGATGGAATGGCTTCTGCAAAGATAAAAGCAATATCAAAACAAAGAAGGACATAGATTCTGTAATTTATTTGGCTAAGGTGTGCACTATAGGCAATCATTACAGAGAACATATTTCTATTTTAACAAAAATGTCCAAGATTTTAATACTAAAGAGAAGAAATTTCATATTATTTCAGTCAGTTTAGGGTGAATGTTCACAGACTCTTAAACCTCTACTTGGATAACCTAATTAGGCTTCACCGAAACCCATGGGTTCTTCTAACTATGACTGGGGGAAAAGTAAGATCTTCCTTGAAAAATCATCCTCTTGCCCCATCTCATCTGGACCATCTCAATTGCTTCTATTTTCTGTGGTTAAATATATATACTAAGGACTTGGTAGGATTGGGGGGCAGGGAGGAGTGAGTAAGGAGTGTGCTTTGGAAGTCCCTGATCATACAACATAAGGACTTTCTATTCTGCCTAAATGAAGAACCAGTCCTGCTTCCCACACCCTTCAGGGGTAGGTGGTTCCCTGGGTCATATGAACCATGGAGAAAAATATGTTGAAGTTCTCTATTTTTCATGGATCTCTGGAGCACCTGAGAAGGAGTCTGGTGTAAAAGAAAAGCATTGGAGCTGGAGCCAAAGGATGATTTCAGAAAGAACTTGAAAGACCTACATGAACTGATGCAGGGTGAAATAAGTAGAACCAGGAGAACATTGAACATAGTAACAGCAATATTGTGGAATGATCAAATGTGATAGACTTTGTTATTAACACCAATACAATGATCCAGAATAATTCTGAGGTACTTATGACAAAGAATACTATCTACCTCCAGAGAAAGAACCATGGGTGTAAGAATGCTGCATATGATTTATCACTTGTTTATTTGGGTATATGTTTTGGGGTTTTGATTTTATAAGATTATTCACTTACAAAAATGAATAATATGGAAATATGTTTTGAATGATACTATGTGTGCAACTGAGATTGAATTACTTGGAGCTCTGGAAGGGAGAGGAAAAAGAGAGGGAGACAATTTGAATTATATAACTTCAGAAAACTTATGTGGAAATTTATTATTAAAATTTAAAAAAAATAATAACAGTGGTAACAATGCAAAAAAGATAATTTGATATTTCCTTCTCTAGCTCATTTTATAGGTGAGGAAACTAAGGCAAACAAAGTTAAATGACTTACCCAGGGTCACATAGTTAGGAAGAGGATTTTTTTTTTACTTCAGGCCCAGTAGTTGCTCCCCTATGAGCGATAGTTACCCCGAGGTGGTAAAAGACCTGTATTTAAATCTAGGCTCTGTTAATTTCTCCCTATGTGACACTCACTGGCCAAGTTAAATATACACTATGGACTTCAGTTTACTTGTTTGTAATTGGAAAATTTGAACTACACAATCTCTAAGGTCTCATATAATTCTAAATCCTATCATGATAGAAACCATTAAAATTAATTGTGGTTGGATTCTGAAACATATTAATTAGGTGATCGCCAGGGATTTAATTTCTAAATCCCAAAATGAATTACTAAAGTAAATAGAATTTATAGTAGTTTATTTACAATATTTACAATAGAAGGAAGATATTAAGGAATGAGAGGAAGAGAAAGAAATTATAACTGGTATAAGAAGAAGCCAGAGTTTTCTAAGTCCCAGCCAGGGGAAAAGAGTCTCAAGAAGTTGGGCCTTTCCTGGAGGCTTCACACTTCCAGAAGGGTGAGTAACTAAGTCAGCTTTTCACTCACCAATCGTAATAGTCTGAAAGAAATCTGAGTGTTTGTATTTCGGTCACTTCTCCGAGTCAGTGCCTGAATGTTTGAACGAATCTCCAAATCTCCGAATGTCCATCTTCCCTTCAGCTCCAAGTGACTGATCCTTTACTCCAAGTCCAGTGACTGACTCTCCCACTTCAGTCTTTTTTTCCTCTATTTAAAGTCCTTTTTCTTTTGTGTCACCTCCTAAATTTTCACATCTACCAATCACAGCAGATGCTTTTCTCCAGGACTGCCCATACTTTAGTGCTCACCTTCTTTGGTTGGATTTTATCTTTTTGGGTTACTTAAATACTCTTTTGTTAAGTTCACCTTTTGTAGTTACTTAACACCTTTTTGTGGTTAATTCACCTTTTGTAGTTACTTAACACCTTTTTGTAGTTAAAATCTAAAAATAGATTGTAGCTTAGAATTTTAGTTTCACTATAAAGGAAGAGCTAAGTACCTTCATTGTTATAATCAGGAGACTACAATTTTATCTTCACAATAAATAAAGAGCTAAGTATCTTCATTGTTACAATCAGGAGATAGCTAAATCCAATCTTCACAAAACCTTTTATGTTGATCAACATGGAAGGAAGGAAACAAGCATATTTGAAGTATCTACTATATGCCAGGTAGTAACCCATTACAAATATTATTTAATTTGATTTTCACAACAATCCCAGGAGGTCAGTTCTAGAATCATCCCTATTTACAGCTGAGGAAACTGAGGTGAATAGAGGTCAAGTGATTTGCTCAAGGTCAGAAAGCTAGTTTTTTGTTTTTTGTTTTTAGATTTTTTGAAAATTTTATTTAATTAATTAATTTAGAATATTTTACCATGGTTATAAGATTCATATTCTTTCCCTTCTTCCCCCTCTCCCCTCCCAGAGCTGATAGGCAATTCCACTTGGTTTTACATATGTTATTGATCAAGACCTATTTCCATATTATTGAATATTTGCTCTAGGATGATCATTTAGAGTCTGCATCCCCAATCATATCCCCATCGACCCATGTGATCAAGCAGTTGTTTTTCTTCTGTGTTTCTACTCCCACAGTTCTTCCTCTGAATGTGGATAGTGTTCTTTCTCATAAGTCTCTCAGAATTGTTCTGGATCATTGTATTGCTGCTATTAGAGAAGTCCATTACATTCGATTGTAACATAGTGTATTAGTCTCTGTGTACAATGTTCTACTGGTTCTGCTCTTTTCACTCTGCATCAGTTCCTGGAGGTCTTTCCAGTTCACATAGAGTTCCTTCAGTTCATTATTCCTTTTAGCACAATAGTATTTCATCACCAACATATACCACAATTTGTTTTGCCATTCCCCAATCAGAGGGCATCTCCTCATTTTCCATTTTTTTGCTACCACAAAGAGCACAGCTATAAATATTTTTGTACATATCTTTTTCCTTATGATCTCTTTGGGGTACAAACCCAGCAGTGTTATGGCTGGATCAAAGGGTAGACAGTCTTTTAGTGCCCTTTGGGCATAGTTCCAGATTGCCTTCCAGAATGGTTGGATCAATTCACAACTCCACCAGCAATGTAATAAAGTCATAATTTTGCCACATCCTCTCAAACATTTATTACTCTCCTTTGCTGTCATGTAAGAAAGCTAATATTTTGAATTCAAGTCTCCCTGACTCCAGGTCCAATTCACTGTGCCAACTACCTGCCTCATAAAACAGTTGAAGAGAATTGTTCTCAATGACCAAAATTGTGGCCTCTGTGTTTCTGTTATAATCCATTCTCTTTCTCCCTCTCCTATCATCACTATATTCTAGAAGAGGGAGTTGTTGGGTGGAAAATTTGAATGGGAGCCTGGCAAAAGTTCTACTAGGATTCCTTACTCTACCCCACCAAATACCTTTCTTCCTCACACAATAGGAGACCCTGAGCCAAGGCAATACAAAAAATCCCATCTGCTAATAATCCAATTAGAGGGTTTCAAAGCAAGCAGAAAGTGCTGGCTGATTTATTTTTGAAAACTTAATTTTCAATGACTCCACATGCCTTCCATGTGACCTCAAGGGGAAATGCTGAGGACTATAGACTGGAAAACCTAGTGAAGATATGTTGCTCCTCCCTTCTCACAATTTGTTCCAAGAGGGTGGAGATTTGGCATGAGATGAGGAGCCCCAACTTCTCCCAATTTCTCCTAGAATCTGGTATATCTAAAGCTGTGGAACACTTCTTCATTGACTGATCTCTGAAAGTTTGGAACCATGGTCCAGCACACCTATCCCTACAGTCCTCTGAGTTCCCTGAGAGCCAAGCATATTTCTGGGTATATCTGGTAGAGATTAGCTAGCTCTAGAAAAATTATGAAATTAAATGTCCTTCCATTGCCAGCATGGTGTAATGAAGAGTTTTAGACTTGAAGTCAAGAAATCTTTGAATGAGAACTTACCTCAAACATTATCTTAATCTTCCTTTCCAGCTCTAAATGTTTCATTTTGTGATTTCTAAGCTCCTTAAGGGCTTATTTCCCCAGTCCAGGATGCCCTATCCCTTTGTAGGTTCCCAGAATCCTCCTTTCTAGTAAAACCTATTTTCAGGAAAAGGTTCTGATACAAGTTATTTACACTCCAAGGTGGATAGCACTCAAAGAATTACAACACTCCCCGTGGGAAGCCAAGGTTCATAGAAACAGTGGTACCTGGAAAGGATGTGAAATAATATGAACTGAGTCTAAACTCTATTTGTTACCTATATGAATTTGGGCAAGTCATCATCTTCATATTTAAAGGCTGACAGTGTTTCTTTGAGGATAAAATCCCAGAATGAATCTAAAATGAATTCTTATTATTAAATGGTAGTATGGCATAGAAGGTCAGCCTGGAAGTGAAGAAGACCTGAGTGTAAGACCATCCATAACACACACACACACATTATATGATCCTAGGCACTTCATTTAATAGTAAAAATTACCTCAGCACCCCAGAGAACTTTCCAAGACTACAAGTCACTGATCAAGTTGCTAATCTGCATTGGTGAAGGGAATTTCTATGCTGATAAAACAGAGTCCCCCTTAAAAAATAACCTCTTATTTGAATTGTATATTTTTGGTTATTATGAAATAACAAACTATCTTTTATTGAAGGAACTTTTGACTTCTGTACTCAGTCAGAAAGAACAACTTTGAACTATCCTTGCAGAATAATACATCCTCCATTTCTCAGAATTTGAAGTCTATTCTGAACCTTATGAATGTCAACAGCATTAATTTTCTTTTCAGATTGTTATTGTTCATTTGTTTCAATTGTGTTTAACTCTTTGTGAGCCCATTTGGGTTTTCTTGGCAAAGATACTGGTTTGCCATTTCCTTCTCCAGCTCATTTTACAGATTGGGAGACTGAGGCAAACAGGGCAAAATGATTTGCATAGGGTCACACAGCTGTTCGCCTGAGGTCAGATTTGAACTCATGAAGATGAGTCTTTCTGATTCAAAACCCAGTACTCTAAACACTGCATCAGTGAGCTGCCCCAATTTTCAGATAGGGTGGCTGAAATCTCCAATGTTCTTTCTATTTTTTGAAGTAAAGCATCTTTTCCTCCAAAGGATGTGTCATATTAGTCTCTTTATAGGATTTAAAGGAGAAGCGGACCCAACGGATCATCTAATATAAGTCCTCATATTTAGACTGAGGAACCAGAGATTAGGAGAACCGAAGCTTGACAGATCCCTCAATTATTTCTTGATTTTTCCTCCATAAGACACATGGGTGGGGGTGGTCCCAAATGCCTAAGGCTATGACTGCTACCAGCTGGTACGAGCTACCAGCTTCAGTCTACTGTCTTTAGTAGTTTCTAAAGTGTGCATGCCTTAGGACCTGTGCAGAATTCTCTTAAATTCTTGTGAGAAGTGGGAGGAGACACAGGCTGCTGCTGATCAGCATCCTCCTTCAGCTGTAGTTGAGTTAGAAATCTCAAAGTTTAGCTTGTTTGTTTGTTTTTTTTGCCAATGAAGTTACAGCCTCAGTCTCCTATCCTATCTTCCCTCTATGGCTGTGCCTGCCACCAGACACTGACTCATGAAGTGGAAAGAATACGGAATTGAGAGTCAAAGAGCCCTGGATCCCATTCGGGTTTTAACTTTTCCTAACTGTCTAATCCGGGGCAAGTCCCTCAAATCCTCCAACCTGCAGTTTCTTCAATGGGGAAGAGAGGGATTTGATCAATCACTGAATATTTATTTAATGCCAGGACCCATATATGCTAGGCATGCCAAAACGAAGACCAGAGTGAAGGAAGCCGGTTCCCATAAGGAAGTCTAAGTGGAGGAGGCCCACATATACATGGATAGGTTATATGCCACACAGCTATAAGGTAACATGGTGCCAAATAGAGCACTTTAGGGGAAGCTAGGTGATGCAGGGGGTAGAATACCCAGCCTGAAATCAGGAAGATCTGAATTCAAGTCCTGTTGTTTACCTCAGTTCCTCATCTGTAAAATGAGATGAAGAAGAAAATGGCAAACCATTGCAGTATCTTTGCCAAGGAAATCCCAAATGGGGGGTCACAAAAAGTCAGACACGACTAATATGACTGAACAACAACAACAAGCAGCTGAGCTGAGGGTTGAGGGGCAGATTAGGAAAGGCCTCCAGAAGATAAGATTTGAGCTAAGACTTGAAGAAACAAAGGATTCTATAGAAGCTAAGTTAGGGTGATGAGGAGGGAGTGAATTCCAGGCATGGGGAAAAGCCAAGGAAAGATGTGTGGAGATGAAAGATAGAGTGCTGTGTATGGGGAAAAGTAAGGATCATTTGTTGGGATGGTAGTGAACCTCAAAGCAAATTCAGTGCAATGTATAGCACAGCTGCAAAGAACTTTGCACACCAAATAGAGGAGTTTGTATTTAATCTTTGAAGTAATAAAGATTCAATGGAATTGAGTAGGAGGATGAAATGGTCAGATAATGCTTTAAGAAAATCACTTTAGTAGATAAGAGTCCCTTCCAGTTCTCATATTCCATGAGAACTAATGTGCCATGAGGTGGCAGAGATGATAGATTGCCAGCACTGGAGTCAGGAAGACTCATCTTCTAGAGTTCAAATCTGGCCTCAGACTTTAGCTGTATGACCCTGGGCAAGTCACTCAGCTCCATTTGCCTCAGCCGTAAAATGAGCCGGAAAAGAAAATGGCAAACCACTCCAGTAATCCAAAGATTTGGACACAAATGAAAATGACTGAATAACTGAAATGAGAATGTAATCTATGGGGCCCCAAACATGAGGGGAAAAAGAAGGGTGGCTCAAGCAGGAGGTCAGCCTATAGTGTAAATGTTAGCCAGACTTTTGAACTCTCTCTTGTCAGGTGTCCAGATCTGTTTTATCTCACAGATTGGACTGTGATGGTGGGATGCTCAGGATTCCAGGCCTTCCAGATTCCGAGACGCCCTGTCAAACCTTCATATGCTGTCACACAGAGTGTGAAATAATTAGACCTGGCTTTGAGCTCTGCTGGCTCCAGAGAGGTGTACAACTCCTCAACCACTATGCTGTATTCACATCCTGTTCTCATAAAGCATAATCAAGTCTTTCAAACCATAGGCTCAGGGCCAAAGGTGATTTAAAGAAAAGGGAGAAAACAAAGTTTTAAAAACCCCACAACTTCAGTCAATGGCAAGGCCTTGGACAGCTACGAGTCTTCTCCTTGCAGATGGCTGCTGAGGCCTTGATCTGAGATATGCATCAATATAAACCACCTGGAGAAGATTGCATTTCTGGATTCTCTTTTCCCCCTTCCCCTCCTCCCAGGCCCAAAAGGCAGTGCTGCCAGGCAGAGAAGCTTTGGGAGCACTGGCCACTCAGAAATATGAGCTATTTAGGAGCTGAGCTTGGAGTATGCTGGCTATTCATGACTTCGACCTCCAGCCAAACCCAAGACCATAGAAAATGGCTGATTTGGAACAATGAGCTTTCCTACTGAGCTTAATTTAAACTCAGCTCTGTGGAAAAGAGTAAAAATTTTAAAAAGCAGGTGTTTCAATCAGATGAGACAGTTTGATAGGGTTTGGAAAGGTAAGACTCATTCCAATATTGCCAAGGATTGTCTTTCTCCTCAAGGTGACAATAGGTTGTCCCATTTCCCCTTATACATGATGCTCTAGCTGTGAGTATCAGAGGATACCAGAAACATGAATAGAGTGACCTGACCAATAACTCCTTTAAATTTACTCTCAAGTACCCTGTGTCTTAAAGGGCAGAAATTATATTTTAGGGAATAACATTATTACTTTGGCTTGAGATTTCTTCCTTCAGAAACCATCTCTGTTGAACAGGGTAGTAGGCTGACACTTCCTCTTTGTAGAAATATATCAGATGAAAGCTGCATTGAGAAAAATTTAAACACAAAACACTTCACATTTGTTATTAGTGACAAGTCTTCCACACCAACCTTTTTATGTTGGAGTCATTTGTAAAATAAATTTAGCCTGAGCTTGTAGCTTCTCTATGATTCTCTATCCAGTAAGTAACTTCAACTATATCTCTCTTGTTACATCAATAGACAATGTGTGCTTGAGCATCCTTCTCTGGCTTTGGATCTTGCCATACTCAATATGGCACAAGACCAAGGATGCAGACCAGAGCTTTTCTCTCAAGTGAATCATTTTAATGTTATCTTCAAGGAGAACCATAAAGTTTATCTTGTTAACTTTTTCTTTAGACATAAACTATTGGGCCAGTCCAGAGCCTTAGCCTGGAAGGGGCTATTGCTGTTACTTAAAAAAGTTCTGGATTTCTTTTACAATCTTATTTTTATTGATATCTTTTCTTTTTACAGCACCTTCATATTCAAATATATTCCTTGCCAGTTCCCTAACCCATAAGCCATTTTTTGGAACAATCATTTTAAAAAAGAGAAAAAAGGCAGTTCAATGAAGCCAACATATCTAACAACTGTGATAGATATTATATACAGTATTCCATAGTCCTGCTCTCCTACTTCTTCACAGATGAGAGAGAGGAGCATTTTCTCAGTTTGGACATTTTAATTACGAAGAATTTGGTTCCTCTATTGATTTTTTCTGCTTATACTATCCTGTGTGTTTATATGTATGTACATGTGGATAGGTAGGTAGGTAGATAGATATAAATAGATATAATAGGTACATCTATGTGTCTATAAATAGATCAATCTACCTAACTACCTGTACATACACAGCATCTTATAGTTTTCCTGTTTCTGCTTACTTCAACTCTGAATCATTAAAATTCTTCTTAGTCCTTGTTTTTTTTTTGCAGCACAGTAGTATTATATTAATATCCTATAGTTTATTTAGCTATTTCCCAATCAGTGGACTTGTTTTCAATTACTTCTCAGTTGTTGCTGCCACCCAAAGTGCTGAAAACAACATTTTAGTTGGGGGAGGGTAGACTGCATGTTATTTTTTGCAGAAACTTCATCTTGGGTGCTCTATTCTTGGATTTATTCTAATGTTTTCTCTCCTGTAGCTATACGAAAAGCCCAAACAGGTGTGATGTTTAGCCCCAACTGCCCCCACTCAACTTAATGTCCTTGCTATAGTCTAACATTAGAGATGATTATCATTTATATGTCAACACTTTTGTAGTGTTATGATCTCATCTTTAGGCACTCGTTCTAGGAATACAGATTGCAACTCCTTCACACTTCACACACACAGACACAGACACACATACACAGGTGATTCTTTTCCATGACCTACCATAGAGACTATAGCTGACTTGCCAAACTCTTCCTCTAGTCCCACCACAATCACCCACTATAACCTGGTCTACTCCTTTAAAAAATAAGTTTGTATTTATATCATTTGTTTTTTATGTCACCAAAATTTCCCCAGTCCAGAGAACCATCCTACATTACAAATACCATTTTAAAGAAAAAGAAGAGAAAAAAAACAGTTGTTCCAATCAACATATTGAAATTTTTGAAAATATGTATAGTGTTACCATACCCATGAACCTACCATCTCTTCTTTGGAGACATGCTTGCTTTTTGTAATTTCGCAACATTTCTCCAGATTTAGAAATATTTTGTGAATACCAGTGAAACACTTGTTTATTATTTTTAAAAAATTAGATAATATGGTGTGGTGGAAAAAGCACTTTGGAGTCAGAGGATCCAAGTTCAAATTCTGTCTCTGCCACTTATTCTGTTTGATGTTGTTATTTAACCTCTCTGGGTCTCAGGTCTCTTTATCTTTGAAATGAGAGGTTTCAAATGAATGGACTCAAAGGTCTTTTCCAGCTCTAAATCTATAACCTTATGATTTTATTTGATAGAGCAAGCAAAATTTAACTTTAAACACTATCTTCTCATGCTCATAATGAGGAGGTAAGTAAGTTTCCCCTGTGAACTTAACATGACTAAAGGATATGGGCCTTTGTGGGGTGCCTAAGGTACATTTCCCTATGGAATATGGGCAAGTTCACTGGCATCTTGCTGAAAAGGCATAGAGAACTTAGAAAGATGATTTGCTACCTATGACTCAGAGGGATGGAATTCCAGCAGAGGAATTGCCTCTTCCCATGGTCTATGAAAATGATCAATGAGACACCAAAGTGCTTCCCCCAATCATAGCTGCTGTTGGACTTTGAGAAGATACACTAGAGCATAGAAGAGAAGACCTCTGTCCTTGGGAAGAAGGGAGAGGAAGCTGCCGCTATACAGTTTCACTCCACTCAGGAGCAGTTGATGGTGATTATGGTACAAAAGTAGGCATGTGCTTGTACCTGACCTGAGATCAAAGCTTTGTCGTGGTGTTTCCTCCCCTTGGGAGCCAGTAGTATATTTTCTATATCTCTGTATGGATCCCGTTGAGGACTTTGCATATTTTGAATTTTCTGCAAGGTGAAATAAAAGATGTCTTATGCTGATTTTGTATTTACTATTTAGTACTTTAAATTCTTCTATAAGTTTGAGGAAACTTAGAAACAAGCGTTATCATAAATATATGCTAAGAGTGGAAATATGATTTGCATGATTGCAAATGTATAACCTATGTCAAATTGTTTATGACCTCAAGGAAGGGGCAGGGAAGGGAGAGGACTCAATATTTTAGAAAGCAAATGTTAAAAAATGGTTTTTCATGAAATTGGGAAAAATAAAATATTATTTAAAAAAGAGCATATTAGATTTTTCTGGGACAACTCCAGGTAAGGGCAACAAATCAGAGAAAGAAAGCAATTAACTCTATTAGAGCCGGGCACTCACTACTATATCTAATTCACATAATTTCAGAATCCTTGGGGGAGAAGGGCCTGGGCCATGGCTTACACATATGTTAAGATAATAAATTCCTTGATAGATAATAACAGAGAAAGCTTTATTCAATAACCCAATGGTTATGTATATAATAATATAGTAATAAAAGATCTTTGCCACTTTTATGTATGATATCCTAAACCAAACCCATATGAAAGAAGGATTTATTATAGAAGACCTATGTGGTCTTCTGGACACTAATTGGTAGGTGGTATTGTACTAATTGTATCAAGCCCCAAATTATTTCAGGACCTCCTTGATATGATCCCTAGCCACTAAAAAGAGATCTGTCTGACCACCTATAGAAGCAGGGGAAATGGATTTAAGACTGCCCTGTGGGAGGGAGACAATTTGGATCACATAACTTCAGAAAACATATGTGAAAATTGGTTATTGAAATGTTTAAAAAAAGAATGCCCTGGGTCCATACCATGGCATTGAGTTAGAGGGGCAGATTATTTAATCAATCCATTAGTAGACTAAATCCATTAGCTAGTGTTCATGGGAAGATGGAGGGAAAGTTGTAGGGAAAGGAAGGGAAAGTAGCCTGTGGTCCCTTTCTGCTCCCCTAGCTGATAATGACATTGACCAGGCTTTTCCTTCTAGCCTATAATTGTGCTAGGGATTTAGATTAAAACTGAGCCAGACTTCATGGATCTTTAGATAGGTTTATTTTTGCTCTGAAAATAAAGGTCTGGAAAGTTAAAGAAAATTATATCTTCCACAGGTACGTGGGGACCAAAGGCTCTTAGCTGGGGGCAAGACTCTTCTCTAGAAAAGGTGCCAAAACTCATGCCTCTCCTTTCTTTTTATATCTTCTCAGCCACCTCCCACAAAGGAAGTGGGAGGTGTCTGAGGAAGTTAGGGTAGAGGGTCCTGGGAGATGTAGTCTCCCAGGGTTCAGAGCCATTTTAAAATGCACACTAGCTAGATGATAGATTGATGCACAGAGAGAGAGATGATAGGGAAATAATATAAAGATCTGTAACTGTCCTGGACAGGTATTGAAGATGGATAATGAACTAGGCTCAGAGTTTTTAAAAAGACTAAATTGGAATTTGAAAAGTTTGTAGTATTTAGAAAAAAAATAATACCAAGCTGCTTCCTGCAACAAAATCCCCTATTTTCACATCAGTATTCTCCCAATGATGCCATATGGCTCAAAAATCACAAAAACACCATGATATTTGAAAATTCTACATTTCAAGTTACCCAGAGGACAATAGAGAGCTATATGGGAGACATCATCCAGTCAGAGTACATTATTAACAGACTTCTTTTGTTCAAGAAGCCTCATGATCAATATTATCCTGGAAATGTATGATTGGAGAGGAGGTAGTCTTCTTATGCAGGAAGTAAGTGATAACAGATAGGGCATATTTCTTTATCCAAAGAAATAGTCTTCCTGGGTTAAGGGATTGATATTTCCCAGTTTCCACAGTTTAAACATGTAAATGGAGTAGTCAATGGAGTAGTAAATGGAGTAGGTGCAATTGCACTCAAGTGCGAATACTGTCAACTTTAAATTCATATTTAGTCTATTCCTAACATGCTGCTTGAAGAAATAAAATTTTTCTGAAGCACTTAGAAAACCTAAATCTGAAGTCAATGTAAACAAAATTTAGATAGTTTGAAATAATTGAATCTCCTCTTCCTTCTCTCTGTCCCACTTTCCCTCACTTCCTCACTTTGGAATCTAGCTTTAGTCCAATGGAGAAATAATTCCAAGAATATTGATTTTGTAGAACTACCTGGAGTCAGAAGTTCAGATAATCGTTAAGATTGTCTGTATGAACTTAGATAAGTCATTTTGTGCTTTCATTTGTACTTTCAGTTTCTTCTTCTCTAAAAAAGATAGGGGATATTCTAGATGAATCCTAACTAAGGTCCCTTCCAGGCCCATAGTTCTATGGACCTCATGATTGTAGGTTCTTGGAAATGTATGTGTGTGTGTGTGTGTGCATTAGCCTATGAGATTGAAGAGAAATCTCGACTATAACTCCTGGCCAAAGAGAATCTACTGGGTTTAGTGTTTGAGAATAAATGACTTTGAAATATGCTAAGCAAGATATTTTAATGAAACAGCTATTCACAGCAAAAACACATGCTGGTTATAGTGCCTAGGGCTTTTTGTCTTCTGGAAGTTTGCAACCTATAAATAATCTATAAAATTTATAAACATATAGATGAAAAAGTGACAAGGGCAACAGAATTAAGGTATTGACATTAAAAAATAATCATATTCCCTGATGGTGACTACAGCCTTTTGTTTTATTGTGTCTATGCATAATTTCTATAATATGTCTTTTGGTAATGGGAGTGAAGTGAAAACTGGTTAAGCTACTATGCTAAATCTTGGGGTAGTAAAATTCGATCTTTTTCAAGCAGGATTGGAATGGCAGGAATGAAAGACTGAGGTTTAGGTCGCTTCAACTGATGTAGCCATTCTACGTCAATTTGACAACAGCATTTATTAATGATTACTATGTGCCAGACACTGTGCAATGCCTCCACAGATCAGCAAGATTGAAACAAGATCTTGAAGGAAAAAAAATCAAATCTCCAGAAAATATACTACAAAAGGAATATGCTATCATAGTATAGAAGAAACAATAATGTCACACAGAGACTGAAACACTGTGGTACAATCGAATGTGATGGACTTCTCCATTAGTGGCAATGCATTGACCCTGAACAACCCCGAGGGATCTGTGAGAAAGAACATTGTCCACATTCAGAGGAAAAACTGTGGAAGTAGAAACACAGAAGAAAAACAACTGCTTGAATACATGGGTCGAGGGGATATGGCTGGGGATGGAGACTCTAAATGAACATCCTAAAACACCAACAACATGGAAATAGGTTCTGATCAAGGACACATGTAATACCCAGTGGAATTGCACGTCGGCTATGGGAGGGGTGGGGGAAAGGGAGGGAGGGAAAGAATATGATTCTTGTAACCAAGGAATAATGTTCTAAATTGACTAAATAAAATTAAAAAAGCACTTTGTAAACCTTAAAGAGCTATATTATAACTATATTATAATAAATATAGTGTACAAATTAAAAAAAAAGAAACAAAAATGTCCTTTTCCTAGAAGGGCCTTTTTCATTAGAAATTTAATAAACATTTATTATTAAAGATATGCTAAATTATAAATATTTGTTGTTAAAATTTATTATTATAGACTAAGCATTGATTGGGTTAGCACAAACACATCATGCTTCTACCAAGCCACCTGGACTTCCACTCTTGCCAGATTATCCTCCCACTGAAAACTCTAGCTCTTGCCCTGGGCTATGACAGTTGGTGAGAACTCACTACATTTGCCTCAATAAACCACTTGACCAAATGAGGTACTTGTTTTGTCTTTGTATAAGTTCCTTCTCCCACTGTTCACCTCTTACTTTGTTATTCAGTCATTTCAGTCATGTCCAACTCTAATCACCCTCTCTGAGATTTTCTTGGCAAAGATACTGGAGTAGTTTACCATTTCCTTCTCCAGCACATTTTATAGTGAGGACCTGAAGACAACAGAGTTAAGTGACTTGCCTAGAGTGTTTCACCTAGCAAGTATCTAATTCTGGATTTGAACTCAAATCTTCTTGACTCCAGGCCCAGAACTCTATTCATAGGGCCAACTAGCTGCTTAAGACTTGACACAGAAAGACCAATGATAGGACTCCAAATTGGAAGGTGTTGAGAAGTGAGAGCTTGGTGAAAAATTCAAGGAGGAAACAATAGACTACTATTTTTAGGAGTTTCTTAGTGAAAGAGAAGAGATAGGCCTATAGATGGAGGGGATTTCAGAGTAATGTGAAAGTTCACAGCATTGCAAATTTTGAGTTAAAAAAAAAATCTAAAAAATTGACCACATCAAACTCAGAGAATTTGAGCAGTTTGCTCAAGGTTATACAGGTAGCAATGCTTGGGTTTAAAAGCAGGCACCTTAACTCAAAGCATAGTACTCTTTCCAATATATTAAATTACTTCTTTTTTTTTATAAGGGAGGTGAAAACCTGAAAGTATTTGTGGGCATTTGGGAAAGAACTAGTAGATAGACAGGAATTAAATATTAAAGTGCATGTGTGCATGTAAGTGTAAGAGAGGCAGAGACAGAGACTGAGGCAGAGGCAACCAGTCAGACAGAACGAGACAGAGACAGAGAAACAGAGATAGAGAGAGGATGATTAATGGACAAATTCCTGAAGGAGAGGTGTTAGTCTTGGCAAGAAAGAGGGTCACCTCTTCCTCAAAGACTGAAGTAAAGGAGGAGAGGACAGGTGAATATATAGAAGAGTTTTGATGTGTGTGAAGTAAGAAAGATGAGAGAGCTCACCACAGATGGTCTTGATTTTCTCAGTAAAGTAGGAGGCGAAGTCATCTGCTTGTGGGGTGGGGATAGGGATGAAGGAGAGAGATTCAGAACAAGTTGATATGGAGAGCATTATAGAGACTCACTCAAATAATAATAAATAAATTGCCCTGCAGCAAAAAGGGCCCAATTGAGATCAGATAGCATAAATTTCTAGTTGATTAGGAGATAGTTTTGTCACATTATCCAACAAAGTTCAGTATTTTAGGAGTAGGAACAGAAAGAGTGGATGGTGGGAATGACTTAAGGTTGAGGTCTGTCAAGGAGTAAGCAGAGGTAAGAATATAAAGTGTTCAAGGATAGAAGACAGTGCAAAATTGCACTAGTCGCCTATAAGGTCAAACATGAAGAGAGGAAAACTATGTCTTAGAGAAGGATGGGGAGAACAGATGCAGAGGGAGAAGAGCTTGGATAGCTGAATCAACAGGAAAGGCTTCTGGACCTCTCAGCCACAGAGAGTAAGATGACTGGACCACTGGTCAGAAAGAGATTACAGGTGACACTTTGCTGATGCTGGGTTAAGGATTCTGTTGCATTGTCTATATGTAGACTAAGG
Source organism: Monodelphis domestica (assembly GCF_027887165.1). Classification (NCBI taxonomy): domain Eukaryota; kingdom Metazoa; phylum Chordata; class Mammalia; order Didelphimorphia; family Didelphidae; genus Monodelphis; species Monodelphis domestica. The sequence goes on from NC_077227.1 coordinate 375,080,147, forward strand.
TCACAGGACTGGGTCACAGACCCAAGGTAAGGAGGAGTACTTTTGTACCCCAGCACTTGTGGGCACAGGGAAGCAGGAGACCCTGGTCTCGACTCTAAAGGCAGAAAAGAGTGCTTGTGGTCACTCACAGACAAAAGCATAAGCTGTGATCCTTAGATCATAGCATTTTGGAAGAACTGAAACCACATAGATTCCCAGAGCTAACTCTTAAGGCAGCTGCACAAAGCACTTAAAACTTGGGACAGTGCCCTCTTTGCCACAGGAATGCTTAACTGTAATAGTTTTTAAAGTTAAAAGACAAAAAAGGTCTGAAAAATGACCCCCCCCCCAAAAAAAAACCTTGATAAAGTTATTTTGGTGACAGGGAAGAAAAAAAAACACCAACTCAGAAGACATAAAGTCAATACTGTTGCATCCAAAGCCCCCAAGAACAATATAAAATTGCTCTAAAGCCCCAAAAGAATTACTGGAGGCACTCAAAAAAGGATTTAAAATATCAAATAAGAGAGGTAGAGGAAATATTTGGAAAATAAATGAGAATGATGCAGGACAATCATGAAAAAAAGAACCAGTAGATTAGTAAAAGAGGCCAAAAAACCCCTGAAGAAATTAATATCTTAAAAATCAAATAGGTCAATTGATAATTGAGGCACAAAAGTTCACTGAAGAGAAGAATTTCTTAAAAAAGCAAAACTGGCCAAATGGAAAAAAAGACATACACAAATTCTCTAAAGTGAAGAACTATTTTAAAGCAAAATTGGCCACATGGAATAAGAGGTACAAAAATTCACTGAGGAAAAGAACTTTTTTAAAAGACTGTCATGGAAAATAGATCAATAATTATTGGGCTACCTAAAGTCCATGATTTTAAAAAACGGGGGCCTAGACATCATCTTTCAAGAAATTAGTAAAGAAAATTGCCCTGATATTCCAGAGCCAGGTGGTAAAATAGAAATGGAAAAAATCCACCGATCACCTCTGATAAGAGATCCCCAGATGAACACTCCCAAGAATATTTTAGCCAAATTCCAGATCTTCCACATCACAGATAAAATATTACAAGTAGCCAAAAAGAAACAATTTAAGTATCATGGTGGCACAATCAAGATCACACATGTCTTAGCAATTTCTAAATTAATGGATCAGAGGTCCTGGAATATAATATTCTGGATGGTAAAGGAAAGACCTACAACCAAGAATCACCTGCTCAGCAAAACAATATAACCTTTCAGGAGATAAAATGGATGTTCAATTATATAGGGAGCTTTGAAGCATTCCTGATGAAAAAAATCAGAGCTGAAAAGAAAAACTGACTCTTAAATGTAAGAATCAAGAGAAATATAAAAAGGAAAACATAAAAGAGAGACCACAAGAGATTCAATAAGGTTAAACTGTTTATATCTCTACATGGAAAGATGATACTTGTAATTATTAAGAACTTCATAATTATGAGGACAGTTAGATGGAGTATACATAGACAGAAGGCAAAAATGTAAGTTTAATATGATGTGATAATATCTTAAAAAGAGGAAGATGAGGGAGGTGGGAAGGGAAACATTTGAAATCTACTCTTATTGGAATTGGCTCAAAAAGAGAAGAAATATGCACACTCAATTGGGTAGAAAAATTTATCTCACATTACAGCGAAGTAAGAGGGGGTGGGATAAAAGAAGGGGGGGTGGAGCTGATAAAAGAGAGGACAAATTGGGGAAATGATGATCAGAAGAAAAACATTTTTGAGGATGGACAGGATAAAAGGAGAGAAAGATAAACAAGGGGAAGATAATATACAATAATGATTATGTTGAGAAAAAAATTGTATAGGTCTCTCTTCTCAAATACACACAGGAATGAGTAAATGTATTAGGAGACAAGTCATTCCTCAGTTGATAAATGATCAATGGACATAACAGGAAGTTATCAGACAAAATATGTGGGTTCTAGAAGGGAATTTTCCAGGGGATGTTCATCAGGCATACATAAATGCCATAGGTTGCAAGGATTGGTGAAGAATATAGATGGGCAATCAAACCCTGGTGCAAAATGAAAGTGGATGGCCGAAAAGAAAGTGATAGGGAGACAGGGTCTGTGGAGAAGCAATTTTCCATGTTTGAAACTTCTGGTGATCAGCTGTCCCTACCAGCTAGCACAAAAAGAAACTTTAGGTTCAAGTTGTTCATGAAAGGGTCAAGTTGGGTGAATGAATAATTGGTTCTGATTCATTAGAAGCTCTTTATTATGATTTTGGACACTGAGGTCAAGAAAACTCTAGATATGGTACAAAACAGGTTGAACTGTCCCTAAATTATTATGTCCCTAAATGTTAATGGCTAATGACTAGGTGGAGCAGTCAGGTGAATATGAGATGAGAGATGACTGAGTGCTCAAACCTGTGCTTAGGTGTCACTCAGTTGTCTGCCATTGCACAGGATTTGTTTATTTTATAGCTTCAGTGAGTACATGCTTTTCTAGCACACAATCATTTTCAACATATATGTTTCCATAGAACCTAACAACAGATGCAAAGCCTAAGGAGAAAGTCAACAAAACATTATTGCTAAGTGCAGGGTCAGAGGATAGAATCAGCATGACCCAGATATAGGTTGGGGAATTCAGAGCACAAATTTGCCAGAAGTTTTTGTGCCTATCTAAATGGGTATATAAGAATCCTTAGGTTTAATTTTGTAAGTGGGATCTCCTGGTAGTATTCCAGGGGGACATATGTATTAACCCTGCAAGCATGTTGTTCTCATCTATTTTTTTCTGGGGCTAAATAAGAACAACAATCATAGCAATTCCAATAATAAGGGGATGTTAATAAGTAAAGTCACTTAGGAGGATTTCAGTAGGTGTTTCCATCCTTCCTAGGGGCTGCTTTGCAACCCAGTTTCCATGTGTCAAACAGCATGGTCTTTGATGGCTCCTGGCAGCTATAATGTGTAAGGTTTATACCAGGTGGAATAAAAGAAAGTTACTGCCCCCTCTGCCCACAAATGTGGACAGTAAAGGCAATAGCACACCTATTAGGCTGGCATCTATTGACTTCTAGTCTTTAGAAGGGGATTAGAGCACATTAGTAAACATTTTAGTAATGACTAACCCCATTGCTTAATACTGCAAAAGACTACTCAGTCAAGGACATGGCATAATATGAGAAAAATATTACATTTCTCCTCTTATGGCTGTCATACCAGAATTTATCTAACCAGGGTTGAGATCTTCATTTGTCCAACTTTTAGATAGGACTTCAAGGTAGGCAAAGTCCTTCATTTCATTTTAATCTTCACAACAACAGCCCTGGAAGGTAGATGCTATTATTATCCCCATTTTACAGACAAGGAATAAGTGACTTGCCTGGGGTCACACAGCTAGTAAACATCTGAGGTCATATTTGAATTCAGGTCTCCTTGATGTCAGGTCCAGAGTTTTAATCACTGCATTGTCTAACTGCCTGAGTTCTTGAAAACAAATTACACAGGGACTTGATTTAGCAGTCATTAGAAAGCTGGAACCATGCCTACTCCTCCAGTGCAAATATTTCAACCAGAATACTGAAGTCAGAGTAGAAGTTTCAGTAGGGACAGCAAGTGGAATTTCTAATAGATGCTTACAAATCTATTACCTGTACATCAGAGTGTCACAGGATGAAAAGTGAGAGGATGATTGAAAGAAACCTATCACCTAGCTATCACTTTAGCACAGAAGGACACCGAGAGAAACAAAGAGAACAAGCATTATGATTTTTTATCTCACTGTCAGGGGCTCTAACTGCAAGTCTCATTGCTTAATCCTGGTGTCACTGGGAAACAAAGCTTTATGATTCATGGAGAGACATACTATATCAAGAAAGAAGACTCAGATGTCTATTAGTCTACAAAATAGCACCAGAAAGTGGTTGGAGCCCTATGTCCTGATGTCACTCAGGGATGCTGAAATAATGAGGCACACATGGCACTTCTGCTTCCCAACAGTATGATTTATATTCAAAGAATAATAATTAAAGGGGAGATACTTTTAAAAATGAGTTGATTGGTGTGAATGACTATTTAATTGCCCCACTCCTGTTGTGTGTGAAGATGGGTTTTGTATTTTTATTAAGCAAATTATTTCCCTAGCTCTTTCTTTCTGTATTTGTTTGTCTCTCTCCTTTTTTTTTTTAAATCTTTCCCCTCTTCCCATTTCTAGCAGGACAGGAAACTAAATAAAGCAGAAAAGGACTATTCTCACCTGAGAGGTGGGGTTTGCCTTGCAAATGGAACTGGGAGGTATTAGAATTTTGTATTATGTAAGTGACTAATACTTCTTTATTTTGACTGTATTCTGTTATTCTAATTTGACTGTTTCTTTAAGCATGACCTTGAATTTGGGTGACTGAAACAACACACCAAATCTAGAAGGAATAGGAATTGAGATTGAGTTCATGAGGGACAATTTATGACTGCCAGGTCTTCCTGGTTGTAGAGCCTGGGATAAAATACTGAGGAGCCCTATACTGGGCACTTGGTAGTCACCAAGCCTCTTGGTAAATAGGGGAAAGTAAATTCCAAACCCCTTAAATGGACTGAAGATACCATCTTGTTATAGAGAATGGCAGTTATACCACCTGGGGATTATACAGAAGTAGTTGTGGTGATTCAATATCAATAAGATTACAAGGATTTTGGAAGCAAAAAATTGCCCTGATATGTCCTATATTAAGGCTGTGTTGAGTAACACACAAATAGTTGTGAATCCTTCAGAATCATGTGCCCTGCCAATGGCATACATAACTCAAATTTTGTTGTTGTTTATAGAGATCCATCTGTTCATCGTGTGTATACTTTCAACCAAATCAGACTAACTATGCTGCTGCTAATCTGGTGGTTTTTTTTTGGGGGGGGGGGAATCCATAATGAAAGAGAAATCACAAGATTTTGAGTTAAATGGGATCATGTAGTCTCACCCCATCATTTTACAGACAGAGAAACTGAGGTCCAGAGAGGTTGCCAAGTGGTCCAAAGATCAAAAGAAGCAGGGCCAGGATTCAATCAAAGGTCTTTTGGCTCCCAATCCTGAGAATTCTTTCCACTCCCTTGTTATGGTTTTGGAAAGTCAGACAGAAAAATGACTGATTCAGTGACTTATGTATCCTGTGATCCTTTTACAAATGGAAGCTTTGAATCCTTTTTATTTCTTTTGTCAGAGATGAGAAGCCTGGTCCCTGTAGCCTGAATAAGAGGAACAATGCTCTCCACTCCATCCTTCTCATGTCATAGCAAATCTCACTGCTTAAAAAGTCAGGCAGCCCTGGCCAGTAGGACCTGCATGTTACCTTTCCAGCTGTTTCATTCTTGGACAGAGAGAGAGAGGAAAAGCATTTGTGTTTTCCTTTCGAATCAACCTTAACAAGCATTTAAAAAAATACACTCAGTAAAATTATATTTAGAAATGTTTTAGCTCTGGCTTCCCAGCAGGGGTAATTGCCTCAATTTCCTGCAAATCCTTGTCAAGTGTCTAGACAGGAGAAATGGAAACAAAGATAAGAGATTCTGATTTTCCGCAGGACAACTATCAAGCTAGCCCTAATTCAGCTGTGTTTTTTCACTAGGGAACAAGTGATAGAGGCCTGATAGCCAAATACCTTACACTTTACTTTGACTTCTGATAAAAAGGGGCAAAGTAGGAAGCAGTGATGAGAGTTCTTGATAACTCCTACCCCCACCCAGTGATGTAGCCTTAGTGTTGTTTTTGCACTAATTCACTCCCTTAATCTATTTGTATCCAAAGGCTGGTGGATATTTGAGTCTACACAGAAAGTGAACAATAGCCTAGTGCGCTTAGTTAGTTTTTTTTTCTTCTCTGCTGCATCCCAAGTTGGTTTGTAAGGCTGGTAGTGTGGGTTAGGAGGCTACAACAATGAGCTATAATGCAGGAGTCCCAGAAACTAAGATCTACTGACAACTTACTGATCAACCTTGGGCAGGTTAATTCCCTTCTCTGGACCTCTTTTTTATCATCTTGTAAAATGAGAGAATTGGACCAGATCGTCTTGAAGTTCCCTTCCAACTAGCAGTCTTTGAGAACCGGCAGGAAACAGATTCATGACTTCATGAGAGTTGTGTGATGGGGCAGAAAGCACCCTGCACTTCTAGCCCAGAAGAGACTCCTGGCTCTTACTAGCCCTACAATCCCTAGGCATCTCCTTCAACATCTCCTAACCTCAATTTTGTAATTTGTAAAATGGAAATAAAATAGTTGTGTTACAGTGTTGTTGTTCATTTGTTTTTCATTGCATCTGACTCTTCGTTACCCCAGTTGAAGTTTTCTTGGCAAAGATACTAGAATGGTTTGCCCTTTCCTCCTCTAGTTCATTTTACATATGAGGAAACTGAGGCAAACAGGGTTGAGTGATTTGGCTCAGGGTCAAACATCTAAGAAAGTGTCTGAGGTCAGATTTGAATTCAGAAGGATCAGTCTCCCTGACTACGCCTGGGGCTCAGTGCACTGTGGAGCCACCTAGCTACCCCTACATTATAGTACACAGTGCTTTGTAAATCTTAAGGTAATATAGAAATAGGAATCATTAATAATAGGTAGCACTTATACAGAACTTGAGGGTTTGGCAGATAGTTTTACATATTTTATCTAATAGAATCCTCACCATGTGAGTTTGGAGAATTTTATCTCTATTTTTTCAGAAAAAGAAACAGACTCAAAAGGATTAAGTGACTTACCCAGGGTCACAAGGCTAATAAGTATCTGAGGAAAGATCCAAAACAAGTCCAGCATTCAGAACTGCTCAAGTTAGGACAGCACCTATGAAGGTGAAATTCACCAATGGGACTCTCTAGAGTAAATGATTTCTGCCAACATCTGCTAACAGTCCAAATTCTGGTTATATTAGTTTTGTTTGTACAAAATCTTTTAAATTTATTATAATCACAGTTATTCATTTTATATCTTATAATACTTTGTATCTCTTGTTTGGTCATAAATTCTTCCCTTCTCCAAAGATCTGCCAGGTAAACTATTCTATGTTCCCTAATTTAATTATAGTATCACTCTTTTTTTATATGTGTGTGTAATATATATATATTACACACACACACACACACACATATATATATGTTTATATATATATAAAGATATATATATATATATATATATATATCTTTATGTATATATGTTTATACAGACCAATATGTGAGATATTGGTCTATACCTAGCTTCTGCCAAACTGTTTTCTAGTTTTCCCAACAGTTTTTTTTTTTAAACCCTTACCTTCTGTCTTGGAGTTAATACCGTGTACTGGCTCCAAGGCAGAAGAGTGGTAAGGGCTAGGCAATGGGGGTCAAGTGACTTGCCCAGGGTCACACAGCTGGGAAGTGTCTGAGGCCAGATTTGAACCTAGGACCTCCTATCTCTAGGGCTTGTTCTCAATCCACTGAGCTACCCAGCTGCCCCCTTCCCAGCAGTTTTTGTTAAATAGTGAGTTCTTATTCCAAAAGCTGGGATCTTTGGGTTTATCAAATACTTAGATTGCTAAGGTCATTTACCTTCGTATATATTATGTATCTAATCTATTCCACTGATTTACCATTCTGCTGCTTAGCCAGTACCAGATTGTTTTGATGATTGTTGTTTTATAGTACAGTTTGAGATCTGGTACTGCTAGGCCATCTTCCTTCACATTTTTAAAAATTAGTTTCCTTAATAGTCTTCACCTTTTGTTTTTCCAGAAGAATTTTCTTAATTTTTTTCTGTTTCTATAAAATAATTTTTTGGTAGTTTGATTGGTATAGCACTGAATAAATAAATCAATTTAGGTAGAATTATAATTTTTATTATTATATTAGCTCAGCCTACCCATGAGCAATTAATATTTTTCCAAATGTTTGGATCTGACTTTATTTGTGTGAAAAGTGTTTTGTAATTATGTTCATATGATTCCTGTGTTTGCTTTTGCAAATAGATTCCCAGGGATTTTATATTATTTAGAATGATTTTAAATGGAATTGCTCTTTCTAACTCAAAGTCTGCTGGACTTTGTTGGAAATATATGGAAATGCTGATGATTTATGTGGATTTATTTTGTATCCTGCAACTTTGCTAAAGTTGTTGATTATTTCCACTAGCTTTTTAGTTGATTCTCTAGGATTCTTTAAGTAGACCATCTGCAAAGAGTGATAGTTTAGTTTCTTCATCACCTACTTTAATCCCTTCAGTTTCTTTTTCTTTCCTTATTGCTAAAGTTAGCATTTCTAATACAATATTAAGTAATAGTGGTGATAAGGGGCATCCTTGCTTCACTTCTGATCTCATTGAGAAGGTTTCTAATGTATCTTCATTGCAGATGATGCTTGCTGAAGGTTTTAGGTAGATATGACTTATCATTGCTAATAAATTCAAAGGAGAGATTTTAGCCTGGCCTCCCATGAAATCAATGAACAAATATTCATTAAGTGCATGCTATATTCTACTCATCATGCCAGGCATTAGGGATACAAAGACCCTAATGAAATAGTTCCTTTGTTAAAGGAACATTTAAGGGTAGGAGACACAAACACATGAGTATATATAAAATAATCCTCCACTGCAACATGCTGCCTCTGGCAGATGTTATATTATGGTGGAAAAATGAAGTCACATCTACCCAATTCAGCATTGTGGCAGGGTAGCTACTGAGAACATACAACAGGATTTTAGGATTTAGAAATGGAAGGGATCTTAAAGGCTATCTAATACATGCTACCCATTTTATAGATTAGGAAATAGAGAGCCAAAGTTGTGAGGGGAATTGCCCATTGGTCACACAGTAAGTGACAGATCTAGGATTTGAACTCAGGATTCCTTCTTCAAAAATAACTCTCTATGTGGTGGCAAAGAACTAGAAATTGAGAGGATGCCTATCAGTTAAACAAGCTGTGGCACATGATTGGAATACTATTGCTATGTAAGAAATGACAAGCAGGTTAATTTTTTCAAATATGGAAAGATATAAATGAAATTATGAAGTGTAAAACAAGCAGGACCAAGGATGCATTATATATAGCAACAGAAATGCTGTTTGAATAATGACTTGTGTATGTCTATCTCCAAAGAAAGAACTGATAAAAGAAACATGCAAGACATAGTTGTAAATATGCATATATATTTTTGTCAAATGATCTCTTCTTTAGCATAAGAAGGGGAAGAGGGAGACACCTGGGAATTTTAATATAATAAACAAAAAATAAGTTTTTTAAAAATTATCTTTCCATTATATTATTCCACATCTTTTGTTCCTGCCTTTAAGGAGTTAGGTAGAGGACCACTTGGCAAAAGAATTTGACAGAGAGGAATAAGAGAGGAGGTATGGAATAGACTAACCAAAAATGCAATATATTTTAAAATTATTGCCATCTTATTTTTTATATCATTTTCATTATGAAGACATTGTTCTCCTCTACTCTTTAAACTATCCCTTTGAGTAAAGAATTAAAAAAAGATAAGAAAAAAGTTAAAAGAAGAAAAAAAGTTAAGAAAACAGAGAAGCAAAACCAATACATGATCTATGTTTTGTAAAAAATAGACTCGAATACAGGACTACAATCCCCACAAGCCTTTGCTCCACTTCCCCAAAATGCTTTGTAATCTCATGCAATTCTGAGGTGGGTGGAGATTGAGGAAGGATTTAAACTGGTGGCAAAGGTTTTTGAGTCTCTTCTTTTGGACTTCCCTTTTGGAGCAGAGGAGTCTCCTCCATGATGTGAGATGATTTTGTCTAGGCCATTCTGGCCTAGGCACGTGTTTCTTATCCTGTCTTTTCTTTAATCCTTAATCCTTAATAAACCTCTAAAAATATTATACTCCTTGCAGAGAGAAATTAATTTCTACCTGCCTCAGTCTCCCCATATTCCTAAATTTTAACTGTTACAATTTTAAAGTAAATGTAAGATTCCTCCCATTGTCTTCTTTTCTTCAAAGAAGGCTCATTTTCTCCACTGTTTCCTGGAACTGATCTAAGTTATTTTAATTATACAGCATTCTGTGCCTTGTTGCTTTTGTCATCTACATTGTTGTAGTCATTGCATCTATTTTTTCCTGCTTGTGTTTATTTCATTTTACCTCAATTTGTTAAAGTCTTCCCATGCTTCTCTAAGTTTTTCATATTTGTAATTTCTTACAAGGTAGTGATATTCCACTATATCCAAGTATCACAGTTTTCTTAGTCATTCCCCATTTGACAAACATCTATTTTGTACTTTGCTCCCACCAACAAAAATGCTACTATGAATTTTTTAGTGCATATAGGAAAATGGAATCATTAAGGAACAATTAATTACCAAAGTAAGTGGCCATAGGATCACAGATTTAGAGCTGAAAGGAACAATCTATTCCAACTCTCTCTTTTAACAGATGAAGAAACTGAGGCTAATAGAGGTTAAATGATTTGCCTAAGATCATTTAGTTTGTTAAGTGATAGAGCCAATATTTGAACTCAGGCTTTTAAATTCCAAATCCAGGCCCTTTCTGTTGTACTATGCTATCTTACTGCATTATGGTTCTAATTCTAAGTGCATTGTGGATATAGGTAGAAATCTATATGTTTTGTAATAGAATCCTTCAATTTGGCACACTACAAGTTCACAATATCCAACTTCTACTGTGCCTACACTCATGCTTAACAGTCCTTTTTATTCTAAACCTTCTTTACTATTTTAAAACTCTGCATTTCTTCCCTATCACAAGTATGACCTCTTACTTTATTTGAGATGTTCAGGTATGAGCCACTTGTCTTTTCTTACCTCAAAAATATGTGCATATAAATATATGTACTAAATATACACTCTCCCCTTTACAGCTATCTCTCCCAGGAGTTGTTCCTTTTCCTTTCCAAGGCTATTACAGAATGAATTGAATCTGTGCACTTGCTTCATCCAGTCCTTCTGTTTCTCAGACATTGATCCCCCCTTTCTCAAACATCTCCCACTGCACCAGCTCCTACATCTGCCTACATTTCTATCTGTCTATAAATGTGCCTAGATCTCCCTAATCATGAAAAAAAAACAACTTTCACTAAGACACTGTTTTGAACTCTACCTTCCATTTTGTTTACTTTCTTTCATTGCCAAATTTCTCAAATACTGAAGACAGAAATAAAGATCACAGAACTTACAACTGGAAAGGACCTTAGAGATAATCTCTTTCAACCTCCTCATTGTATAGATGAAGTTCGAGACCCAGAGATGGAGAGTGACTTGTCCAACACAGGTCACTCAGGAAATAAGTAGCAGAGGCAAGATTAAACTCATAGCTTTCTGACTACAAATTCAATGTTCTTCCGAGTACACAATTTGTCACTGGACTTTTTGCTTGGCCACATTATAACTCAGAATATATCAGAGCTGGAAGGGACCTTGGAGATCATTCATACCAGCTCCCTCTTTTTTACAGATGAAGTCATTTGAAACCTAGAGAGGTCCACAGATTTGCCTGTGGTTACACAGCAGAGCTGGAATTTGCATAGATTTTCTGACCATATCTACTACTCTTCTCTAGACCAATGGTGTCCAAAGTGCCCACCATACCACCCAGGGAGGCTACTTTAACCTTAAGAGATATATGATCATTCAATGGGAAGGCAGCAAAATTATCACATTCCACTTTCCTATACACAATCTTGGGCTTTTCTACAATGAAATACACCACCATTGAAATCACCTACTCTGCTCCCTTTAGCCTCCCAGGGCTGAACATACCTGGGATCCTCAAGATTTTTGTTCATTCATTTTCAGTTCTGTCTGACTCTTTGTGACCCCATTTGGAACTCTCTTGGTAAATGCTGGAGTGGTTTGTCAGATGAGAAAACTTAGGCCAACAAGGTTGTGATTTGCTTAGGGTCACACAGTAAGTGTCTGAGGCCAGATTTGAACACAGGAATATGATTCTATGTAATTCCAGGCCTGGCATTCTATCCATTGTGCCACCTAGCTGCCCCAGGGGGGTTACAACCTACTCCAACTTAGGCATGAGTAGCAACTTAGTGTGGGCAAAATTCCTTGCATCCTCTCAACCACACTGGCTTTCCCTCACTCTTCCCAGACCTATTATCCATCTTTCTTACCTCATGACTGAAGCAAGCACCCATCAGAAACTATATCTACTCTTGGGGTGAGTGTGAGCCTTCCTGTTTACTTTTTGTTGTTTAGAAGTAAAGAATTTGAGTCACAAGATAAATAAGTCTAGTGGAGTTGTGATTTCATTCTTTTTTTCCCCCCAAACTCTTCCAGGTTTTCCTATATATTCCAGTATGCAAGTGAAACCAACTGTCTGTCTAGTCACCCAAGTTTGCAATGTTGGCATTACCATTGACTTCTCACTTTGCCTCATTCCACATATTTAGTTGGCAAATCTTATTGTTTATACTTCCACATCATCTCTTGTATCTTCTCTCTACTGTCAGAACTCTCATTCATGCCCTCATCATCATTCACCTGTACTACTACAATAAACTCTTAATTGATCTCCTTCTTTTAAGTGTTTTCCTACTTGAATCCATTCTCCCCACAACCTCCAAAGTGATTTTCCTAAAGTCCAAGTTGGGTGGTATCTTTACTTTGTTTGATGAACCTAGGACAATTTTGATAAGATATAGCCTTTCCATATTTTTAAGGAGCAATGTACAGGAAGGCATAGAGCTGAGCTAGGGAACAGCTTACCTGAGACAATACTGCCAATATGCCACCTGGTTCTGTTGAATCTTTTTAAAGGATTTTTGTTTGTTTTTTGAAATTGGGGCAACTTACATTGCCCAGTCTGGAAAGTTCAGCAGTCACTCACTGCCCAATCCCAATACAAATAGCATAGTTAGCAATAAAGAATTAGAAATACTAGTTATCTGTTCCTGTTTCTAATATAGAACAGTTTCCTCCTTAGGCAGATCAATGACCCTCCACTTATAGGAGTTTAATATATTGGTACTGAAGTTACTGTAGACACTGCATCGACTTAATAGTAACTCCCTAGGTCAGCGATGGAGTATCTTTTAGAAACCTTGTGCCATTCCTCCCCCCTACCCCAGACCAAGTGCTGACCATAGTCTTACCCCAGACAGGGGAGTGAGGAAACACTCCCATTGGGTTGCTGGGCAGAGTGGTGGATGAAGTGAGGAATGTCCTCAGGCATGGTAGAGATGGGGAAGGAAACAATTCAGTCCAAGGCCCTCTGCTTTTCTAGTAATGAACCCTGCTGGGTGACAGCACATGTGCCCTCAGAGAGGGTTTTGCATGCTGTCTATGGCACACATGCCATAGGTTCACCACCATGACTCTAGATCAGCGGTTCTCAACCTCTCAATTTGTAGCAATGAGAGTACATAATGCATATCAGGTATTTACACTCCAAATCATAACTGTAGCAAAATTACAGTTTTGAAGTAGCCACCAAAATAATTTTTTGGTTTGGGGTCACTGCAACATGAGGAACTGTATTGCAGGTTCACAGCATTAGAAAGGTTGAGAACCACTGCTCTAGATCAAGTGCTCCTTCATTCTCAATCTTTCTGGTAACAAGGATTATGGGCATTCTCCATTCTGCCTGGCTTAAATAATTATTCTTGCCAACTTGATGGTAAACTCTGTTGTTTCCATGTTGATGAATGACTGCAAATGTTATTTTTCTCTAAATTTCTGCAGTTAGAAGCAAATCTTGGTCACCTCACCCTACTTATCACTCTGATTGTGGCACTTAATGACTCATTAATCAATTAAACATGTCTTGCCTTATGATATCCTTTGATTTATATAATTCTGCAATCATTTAATTTTTCATGTTTTCCTGTCCTTTTCCTCTAGTCTAATATCAGTGTCTATGCTGTGTACTTCTTTTTATCCCCAGTGCCTATACAGAATCTTGAACCTCAGAGGTAATCAGTAAATATGTGTGGTTTGATTTTTAGTGGTGGCTGATAGCAGTGGTCAGGAATTTTGTTTACTGATGATTTAAAGTACCCAGTGGGATGCAACAAAGTCACAGAGAGAGCTTTGATTTGTGTTGAGTGAACAAGTTGACAAGGTCCCTCTGGTTACTGTCCCCCCTCTTAACTTGACCTCTACTCAGGCACAGATTCTGCATTAGCTCATCCTCCTGTTCTCTTGCTGTTGTTGCTGCTTCCTCTCCTGACCAGATTACATCTCTTATCTAATGTCAACCCTTACCCCCTCTTGTTCCTTTGGGGATTTCAGTGCCATGCCTCAGAATCTCCCTTTCCACTTGCAGACTCCTCTTCTCTCTTCTGCTTATCACAAAGAAAGCAATTGAAATGCTGCTTAGTAACCTGACTAGCAACAGGCAAATGTCCAGGGTTGGGGCTTGTTTCAGATAAGCTTTTGACAGGATGAGTCAGGTGATTTCAGAAATCTGTAGTGTGGGATCCAGAGCCTTCATCAGAGCAGTCAAAAGTGAGATTGTTGGCAAAATAGCCTCTGGCATATCAGCAGTTTCAAGAAACCTAAGCTGACCAAATCTTCTGAGACGTCAAGGAGACAGGAGGCTGAAGCTGATTCTCCCTTTGAGAACAAGCAGAGGCTGGAGGAATCACTTGTCAGGGATACTGTAGAAGGGATATTGGAGCAGAGATTTGTGCATCAGGCAGAAGACCTCTAAAGTATCTTCCAACTCTGAGATTTTGGGACTCTATGAAAATTGACTTGAGTCTGGAGGCAACAGCATGCCTGTCTCAGCTAGTTTGGCCATCTCTGTTTCCCTCAGACATTTGCGGCCTTCCACTCTGGTGGCATTCTTCCTTTCCTCATGATTTTCTCTCTGGGAAATCAGATTGTTCTCTCTTTGCCTCATTATCTTGGTTCCCTGCCAGCTCAAAACAAACAATTTTTTTTTCTCTTACATTTTACCATAACTCTTTCTTTTGCAATAGTACTCTGAAGTATTTTCATATAATGCAGTCATGGGCAACCTTCTGAGCTTGGTGTGTCAAAATTCACCAAAAAACTGAGCATAACTCAGGTGGTGTATCACTTTGAGGAAAAAAACCCATAATTTCGTGATATTTATAGTTTAAATAACAAACATGTATAATTGTAATATGTAACTATTCAATAAACCAAAAACAAATTATTTAACTTACCTGCTTAGTGACTTCTTTGTTCATCAGTCAGTCGGTTTCTTTTGTTGGTCTTGATATTTAACTTGTGTGGGATGCTGTGAACTAAGATAAGTGAGGGGGAGGGGGAATTCTTTAACTAAACTGCCTATTAGTGACTTTTTTGTTACTGAATTTCATTGGCTAAATCTTCAATTAAAAGTTGGTATTTTGTACACTTCAAGCCCAAGCAAGCACTACTAACTTCATCTGTCAATCTGTTTCTTTTGTTGGTTTTTGATAATTATTTTACACTGAGAGAATAAGGTGTCACAAAAGTATGCATTCCCTGCAGCATTCCTTTGTTCCCTGTTCCGGGGCTGGAAGTGAGGTCAAAGATCCCAGAAGACCCAGAATTAGACTCTCTGTGCAAAAGTTCTGCTGTTTTGGCCTACAGACTTCTAGCACAGAGTGTCTACACTATACTACAGCAAGTGTTTTATCCTTGCCTACTGTACCTGGCTGTGCAGGAGCTGAGGATGAAATGTCCTTCTCATCCTTCTCAGCATGTGGCCCCATACTTCTCTGTGGCCACATGTCATTGAAAATGTGTGTCAGTGCTGACATGTGTGTCATAGGTTTGCCATCATGGTAATAATGCATATTGTAGTTTTCTGTGTTTATTTCTTATCCCTTTGACTTTATTTCCCACGAGGGCAAGAATTGTCTTATCTAAATTTTATATCTCCAAAATTCTAAAAAGAATAATCAAAAGAACTGGCATAATGTTTTAATGTTTGCAAATAAATTTATACACATTAAACCATTCATTTGAGTCTCATATAGGATAGACTCTTCAGGTATTATGTCCATTTTAATGGTGATGAAATGGAGAGAAATCCCATAGTAAATATGCCCAGAAACTCATTGTAAATATGAGGCAGAATTTGAACTCAAGTCTTCTTAACCCAGAGCCCAACACCTTAGCTAATACATCATATCAGACAATACTCTGGACATTATATAAACTTAGTAATTATACTACTAATAAATAATACTTCTACTAACAAATAACATTTACATAGCCCTTTGAAGTTTATGGAGTACTTTATAAAGTTTATCTCATCTCACAAAAACTGTATAAGGAAGGTGCTATTATCTCTATTTTACAGATGAAGAAACTGAGGTTGAGAGAGGTTATGATATGCCTAGGATGACAGAGCTACTAAGTGTTTAAGGAAAGATTTTTAAGTCAATTCTTTCTGACTTCTGGCCCAGTGCTTTATCCACAATAATATCCTGTTGCCTATGGGAAGTAAATATTTGTTGATCAAAAATTCAGCTCAACCCACTGAAATTGACTGGACATACCTTCAAAGAGATCAAAGAAAGGGAAAAGACCCATGAATTAAAAAAATACAAAAATACAACCCCCCCCCCCCAACAAACCACAGCTCTCATTGTTTTACCAAAGAATTGGAAACTTAAGGGAGTGCCTATCATTTGGGGGGATGACTAAACATAATTATATTACATAAAGATACAATTGTGCCCTAAGAAATAAGGAAAGAAATGATTTCAGAGAAACCTGGGAAGACTTGTGTGATGGATAATAAAGTGAGCAAAATATAAGAATGATTTATACTATAATACCATTGTAAAGAAACAACTTTGAAAGACATAAGAACTCTGATGAAGCATGACTCTCCTGATGGAGGGATGATGGACTCAAGATGCAAAATAGGATGTATGGTTTCATATATGATCAATGTGGAGATTTGTTTTCCTTGACTATCTGTATTTGTTAAAAAAAAAAGCAAACCAAAGTTTTTTTCTTTTCTTTTTCTCCATAGTACATGTGTTTGTATGTATGATAAAAGGAGAGAAATGTGGAAGAGAAAATAAATATTTATTAATCAAATCAAATATAATTAAAAGAAAAGAAATTAAGGAGGCATCCAGAATTATATCCCCTCCACATTTTTGCCTGTTCGGCCAAGCTATTCTTTTTTTTTTTTTAAATTTAAACATTATTTTATTTGGTCGTTTTCATACATTATTCATTGGAAACAAAGATCATTTTCTTTTCCTCCCCTCCCCCCCCCACCTTTCCCTCTCCCATAGCCGACGCATGATTCCACTGGTTATCACATGTGTTCTTGATTCACACCCATTTCCATGTTGTTGGAATTTGCATTATAGTGTTCATTTAGAGTCTCTCCTCAGTCTTATCTCCTCCAACCCTGTAGTCAAGCAGTTGTTTTTCATCTGTGTTTTAACTCCCACAGTTTATCCTCTGCTTGTGGGTAGTATTTTTTTTTAGATCCCTGCAGATTGTTCAGGGAAATTGCATTGATACTAATGGAGAAGTCCATCACCTTCGATTGTACCACAATGTATCAGTCTCTGTGTATAATGTTTTCCTGGTTCTGCTCCTTTCGCTCTGCATCACTTCGTGGAGGTTGTTCCAGTCTCCATGGAATTCCTCCACTTTATTATTCCTTTGAGCACAGTAGTATTCCATTACCAACATATACCACAATTTGTTCAGCCATTCCCCAATTGATGGGCATCCCCTCATTTTCCAATTTTTGGCCACCACAAAGAGCACAGCTATGAATATTCTTGTACAAGTCTTTTTGTCCATTATCTCTTTGGGGTACAAGCCCAGCAGTGCTATGGCTAGATCAAAGGGCAAACAATCTTTTATCACCCCTTGGACATAGTTCCAAATTGCCCTCCAGAATGGTTGGATCAATTCACAACTCCACCAGCAATGAATCAATGTCCCCACTTTGCCACATCCCCTCCAGCATTCATTACTTTCCATAGCTGTCATGTTAGCCAATCTGCTAGGTGTGAGGTGATACCTCAGAGTTGTTTTGATTTGCATCTCTCTGATTATAAGAGATGTAGAGCACTTTTTCATGTGCTTATTAATAGTTTTGATTTCTTTGGCTGAGAACTGCTTGTTCATGTCCCTTGCCCATTTGTCAATTGGAGAATGACTTGATTTTTTGTACAATTGATTTAGTTCTTTATAAATTTGAGTAATTAAACCTTTGTCAGAGGTTTTTATGAAGATTGTTTCCCAATTTGTTGCTACCCTTCTGATTTTGGTTACATTGGTTTTGTTTGTACAAAAACTTTTCAATTTGATGTAATCCAGATTATTTATTTTGCATTTTGTAACTCTTTCTAATTCTTGCTTGGTTTTGAAGTATTTCCCTTCCCAAAGGTCTGACATGTATACTATTCTGTGTTCGCCTAATTTTCTTATAGTTTCCTTCTTTATGTTCAAGTCATTCACCCATTTTGAATTTATCTTGGTGTAGGGTGTGAGGTGTTGATCTAAGCCTAATCTTTCCCACACTGTCCTCCAATTTTCCCAGCAGTTTTTATGAAATAGTGGATTTTTGTCCCAAAAGCTGGGATCTTTGGGTTTGTCATATACTGTCTTGCTGAGGTTGCTTGCCCCCAGTCTATTCCACTGATCCTCCTTTCTGTCTCTTAGCCAGTACCAAATTGTTTTGATGACCGCTACTTTGTAATATAGTCTGAGATCTGGGACTGCAAGACCCCCTTCCTTTGTATTTTTTTCATTATTTCCCTGGATATCCTTAATCTTTTGTTCTTCCAAATGAACTTTGTTATGGTTTTTTCTAAATCAGTAAAAAAATTTTTTGGAAGTTCCATGGGTATGGCACTAAATAGATAGATGAGTTTGGGTAGGATGGTCATTTTTATTATATTGGCTCGTCCTACCCATGAGCAGTTAATGTTCTTCCAATTGTTCAAGTCTAGTTTTAGTTGTTGGCCAAGCTATTCTTTATGTTAGTGGAGCATAAATGTCTATCACAGCCCAAACTAGGAAACAGGTTACAAGTATAACATCGGAACACAGTGTTCTATTAATCCACCCAACACATTTTATATAATGTAGGGGTAGAGACAGGGTAGAGAAGGAGGTTGGGTTACTATGATGAGTTCACTGTTTCCATTTTACAAATTGGAGATATGAGGGCCAGATAGGGCCCTTGCATGTGGCCCAAGGTAGATCTCCTAACTCCCAATCACTACCACTCTCCCCAAAAGCTTCTTCATCCATTCAAATTTAACAGCTACTGCAAATAGTTTTCTAATTTTCTTCCAGAGGCCCAGAGGGATATGTAGGAAGGTACTTTGATTTCATAGACCTGACCCCAAGGGCTCCTTGTACAGGTCAAGAACATGGAGATGTCCTTGGTGCTTCCAGGCTAAGGCTGATTAACAGGGACATTTCCAGTGGAGCCTAATGAGTTAGGAATGGGGTATGCTATGCACTGCTTATGGTCATTTTTAACAAGGATCCATGGAATGAGATGCTGCAGATGGAAAAAGATGGTCTCAGCAATCATATTATGCTATCAATAACTATCAGCATGTGAGTGGGTGTACTTGCGAATGTTTTCCTGGGGAAGGATTGCTAATCTGCCAATCTTTTTCAGACTATTTCTGACAGAAGAACTGTATTTGGGGGAAAAAATTTTGGTCTGAGAAGGTTGAGCTCCCACTAGGTGATCTCTAAAGTCCTTTAGATTATGTAGGGGGCTATCTGTAGAATGGCAGGAGTGGAATTGATGATCACTAAGTATCTTTCAACTCTTTTTAAAATTCTTACTTTCCATCTTAGACCCGATATTGGTCCTAAGGCAGAACAGTGGAAAAGGCTAGGCAAGGGGGTTTAAATGACTTGCACAGGGTCCCAGAGGGAGGAAGTGTCTGAGATAAGATTTGAACCCAGGACCTCCTATCCTTGGCCTGTCTCTCTCTCCCCTGAGCTACCTTTAGCTGTCCCCTACTTTTAACTCTTTATAGTCTATGTATCTATGATTTGGAAACCTGACTTTTCATCCTAGATCAGCAAATTATCTAGCTGGACAAGTCTGTCACTTTCCCCATTCTCTGCTATTGTATCAGTAAAACAAAGGGGTTAAAATAGATGGAATTGCTGAGGAATTGCCCTCTCTGGCATCCTTGGACTCTCCTACCAAAGCAATGATTCAAGAAGACTTTAAGCACAAATCCCTTTGGAGTTAGCTACTTGGGGAAAACAGAAAGGAAAAACCAAAGTGGTGGGAAGACTCCTAAATCATGGCAGGGAATATCCTTGGGGAAACTCAAGCCCACCATCAGGTACTAGACTTCTTGTACAATAAACCAACTGAGCAGGGGGTCACCTTCACACCAGTATGGGTTAGATTCAATAGTAGTTAAGGCCCCCTCTGATGTTCATATCCTGGGATTATAGGAGTCTTCTTTCTGAAGCAGCTAGATGGCAGTGGATTGAGAGCCAGGCCTAGAGATGGGAGGTCCTGGGTTAAATCTGGCCTCAGACACTTCCTAGCTGTGTGACCCTGGGCAAGTCATTGCCCTAGCCTTTACTGCTCTTCTACCTTAGAACCAATACTCAGTATTGATTCTAAGGTGGAAGGTAGGGGTTTTACAAAAAAAGGAATCTTACTTCCTGTTGTTTAACTATGGGACAGTGAGGGATTTAATGGTTAAGATGACTTATAAAGTGGTATTGTGATGCAATGGAAATATTTCATTTTCAGATTGCCCATTTCAATGTAAATCTCCTTATTTTGTGAGGGAGGGGGCAAATGAAGTGGATAGAATGCTGAACCTGGCATATAAATTCAAATCTAGTCTCAGACACTTACTATGTGAATTTTGGCAAGTTATTTAGTATGTCTGCCTCAGTTTCTTCATTTGTAAAATGGGAATGGCAATAACAACTATTGTCCAAAGTTATTGTAAGTATCAAATGGCACATAGCAAGTGCTACATAAATTTTAGCTATCATCATCATCATCATTACCCCTAATTCCCTTGAAGGCCCAGTCCAAGCTTTAAAAGACTTTTTCTGATTACTTTGTAATTACTTTGTCTTGTTTCCTCTGATAGAATGTAAACTTCTTGAGGGCAGGAATTCTTTGGGAGTTTTGGCTTTTTTCTTGAATGGAGTGCAGCATCTGGAAAGACTTGATGCTCAATAAATGCCAATTGAATTGAATTGAATTGAATTCAAACAACTAACCATATCTCAGTCCTCAGTATCACACCAGATGCCTTTCTCTAGTTTTGAGAGTGGAATCAATGCAATTTAGAGAAAGTTCCATTTGCAGTTTTTCACTGATAAAATTTCTTCTACTCACCAACAAAAGGTAAGTTGAAAAAGGAGAAAACAAAGGGTTTTCTACAAATATATTTTACTCCTCCTTGTATGAAGGAAGGTCAGAAACACAGGGCTTTTGAGACAACCAAGAAAACAGAAAGGACAATTCTAAGGCCCAGACTTGAGGCAAATAGATTTTCTCTACTGGGGAACAAGTTTAACTTAATTCAACAAATTCACGATCCCAGAAGCCTTCTCTCTTGTTCCTTTCCTTCAGTTGTCAGTATGATTACTGTCTCCTACAGAAGTGAAAATTGAGTCTGGCCAACAAGGAGCTGACTTTTCATGGATGATATAGCTTCTGACTAGCAGCTGAAAAAAGCTAAAAGGTAGTGGTAGGCTACAGGAAACTTCTGTCCCATTTGCTATTTGATAGTGTCAACGATCTCAAGGCTGTTATTACTATTTCCTTGTTTCTAGGACCCAGGCCACACAACCCCAAAGACTGTCCCTGCAGCTAAGCCCCAAGGGACCATATGTAGGAATAGGGCATGTTAGCACCAAATCACGACTAGAACTGTAAGTACCTTTGATGATTCACAGATGTCAGAAGAGTTTGAACACTCAAGCTGTTTGTCTAGACAGCTACTCAAAACCATTCGCATGTGCCTTAAGTACTACTCTTAGCATCGTTCTTTCCAGGTCTGGAAATCCTGAGAGAATGAATTCCTTTATCACTGCAATGGTCATCCAACAAAAATTGCTAAGCACCTTCCTTTGCACAACCATGGCACCTTAAAGAACATCTCTGACAATCCTCTCTTCTTCCTCAGAATGAGTGTTTTTATTGATACTTAAAATTTTATTTGATTTTTTCTTTTTCCCAGATCACATTTCCATATAATTTGAAATATTTGTTTTTTAACTTTTTGTAATCCGTGCTTTCTCCTTCCCTCTTCACCCACCTTTCTTCCCAAGAGGCAGGTAATACATTATAGGTTGCACATATATTATTATACAAGGCATATTTCCCTGTTTGACATGTTGTGAAACAAGACACATTTCTGATGATGCATACCTCACACCACTACCCTGAGAAGGTGGTCTATTTCATTGTCAGTCAGAGGTAAGAGTGGACAGAGTACAAGGTCTGGGATAAAGAAGACTCTTTTTCATGAGTTCAAATTTGACCTCAGACACTTACTAGTTGTGTGACCCTGGGCAAGTCACTTAATCTTGTTTGTCTCAATTTTCTCACCTATCAAATGAGCTGGGGAAGGAAATAGCAAACCACTCAAATCTCTGCCAAAAAGGAAAAAAAAAAGCAAAACTCAAATGGAGTCACAAAGAATCAGACACAACTGAAAACAACTGAACAAAAATAATATAGCAATCGCATTTGAAAGTGTCTGCAACATTCCACATCTAAAAGTCCCATTCTTCATTTTCTTATCCAATGATGCCCACTTTGCTTACAGTTTATTTTCTGGGGTTTTTTAAATCACAAAAGTCCTGAGATATGTATTGTGCATGTATTTTATATATGCATATATGTACATTTGCAAATATGGGACCTTTTATCTGTCTTTGACCTCTTAAGGTATATATTTGGTAGTATAATGGCTCAGTGACTCTTCCTGTATAACACTAAATTGTTTTTCATAATAGTTGGACTAATACACAACCCCATCAACAGCATATTAGTTCCACCACCTCTTTCTTAAAAGTCAGCAGTTACACAAGGAAAATTCTCTTCTAGTGTGTAAAAATATGCTCTATTTAATATTTGCATGTCTTTTTGAGCTTACCCATTTCATATTTAGAAGAGTTTATGGGATAGTTAAAAAAACCTTTTCATTTTCCAATTTCTTATGTACTTTGTTTCTATTTCTTTGTATTCATTTATAGCTAAACATATTAGTCAATAACATTTCACATTTGTAATATTTATTTATACTCTTAGAATTCATGTTATAGTTATGCTTTATACCATTGTAATTATTTATATGTTATTGTTCAGTCATTTCAGTCATGTCCAACTATTCTGGGAATTTCTTGGCAAAGAAGCTAGAACGGTTTGCTATTTCCTTCTCTAGCTCCTTTGATAGATGTGGAAACTGAGGCAAGCCATGTTAAGTGACTTGCCTAAGATTACACAGCTAGTAAGTGTCTGAGGCCAGATATGAACTCAAAAAGATGAACTGTCCTGATTCTAGCTCCCTTGCTCTATCCACTGCACCACTTACCTGCCACCTTGTATATAATATATATATTAAACAAATGTTAAATTGATTTGGAATCTTGCTTGACTATTGAAAGCACCTACCCAAAGAAAATTTCAAAGTATTACCTAGAGTCCCTCTAGTTCAGCATCCAATATCTCCTCATTTCATAGGATAAACTTTCATAGGAGCAATATTTAAAATATGAAAACAAAACAGAGATGGGGAAGCTTTTGGTTAAGGTAGTGTTAGGCTCACCTCAATTTTATCCTTCTAGGTGATCAGCCCGAATGACCTAGAATGGCAGTGGTAGCTTTGAGGAGATAAAAGGTAGAATCCATGCCCGTTCCCTGATCTGTCATCTCATGTGCCTAAATATCTTCATCTTTGTGTAACTTGCACTAGTTCAATGTAGGCATAATTGATCTTAGAGCCGAAAGGCATGATGGGATTAATAACAATGGAATACTGACCTTTCCCAAAGTTATCTGAGAAGATGCTGGGATATGAGGATATTACTGTCTTGGGATTTATGTTACTTCTTTTCTACCATTTTCCACTTTCTAAATATGAAATTGTGCAAATGGTACCCTAGGTCACTGAATTATTCCCCTCAGATCAGGAAACCCATTACAAAAAAGAATTTGGAAAGTGGAATCCTCCCCTCCTTTCCCTTGGTGAGAATGTATGTTGCTGTTCAGTTGTTCCAGTTCCTTCTCTTCATGTTTCTATTTGATATTTTCTTTTTTTTGAAAATTTTATTTAATTAGTCAATTTAGAATATTTTTCCTTGGTTACAAGAGTCATGTTTTTCCCGTCCCCTTACCCCACCCCTCCCATAGCCCACACCCAATTCCACTGGGTTTTACATGTGTCCTTGATCAAAACCTATTGATTTGATGTTCATTTAGAGTCTGCATCCCCAATCATATCTCCAACAACCCATGTGATCAAGCAGTTGTTTTTCTTCTGTGTTTCTGCTCCCACAGTTCTTCCTTTAGATGTGGATAGTGTTCTTTCTCATAAATCCCTCTGAATTGTTCTGGATCATTGCATTGCTATACTAGAGAAGTCCATTACATTTGATTGTGTCACAGTGTGTCAGTCTCTGTGTACAATGTTCTCCTGGTTCTGCTCCTTACACTTTGCATCAATTCCTGGAGGTCATTCCAGTTCACATGGAATTCCTCCAGTTCATTATTCCTTTGAGCACAATAGTATTTCATCACAAACATATACCACAATTTGTTCAGCCATTCCCCAATCAGAGGGCATCCCCTCATTTTCCATTTTTTTTGCTACCACAAGTAGCACAGCTATAAATATTTTTGTACATGTCTTTTTCCTTATGATCTCTTTGGGGTATAAACCCAGCAGTGCTATGGCTGGATCAAAGGGCAGACAGTCTTTTAGTGTACTTTGGGCATAGTTCCAAATTGCCCTCCAGAATGGTTGGATCAATTCACAACTCCACCAGCAATGCATTAATGTCCCAATTTTACCACATCTCCAACATTCCTTTCCTTTGCTGTCATGTTAGCCAATCTGCTAGATATAAGGTAATACCTCAGAGTTGTTTTGATTTGCACTTCTCTGATCATAAGAAATCTAGAACATTTTTTTGTGTGCTTATTAATAGTTTTGATTTCTTTATCTGAAAATTGCCTATTCATGTCCCTTGTCCATTTATCAATTGGGGAATGGTTTGATGTTTTGTACAATTGATTTAGCTCTTTATAAATTTGAGTAATTAGACCTTTATCAGAGGTTTTTGTTATGAAGTTTTCCCCCTATTTGTTGCTTCCCTTTTTATTTTGGTTGTATTGGTTTTGTTTGTACAAAAACATTTAAATTTATGTAATCAAAATTATTTATTTTATATTTTGTAATTTTTTCTAACTCTTGCTTGGTCTTAACATTGTCCCTTTCCCAAAGATCTGACAAGTATACTATTCTGTGTTCACCTAATTTACTTATAGTTTCCTTCTTTATATTCAAGTTATTCACCCATTCTGAATTTATCTTGGTGTGGGGTGTGAAATGTTGATCCAAATTCAATCTCTCCCACATTGTCTTCCAGTTTTCACAGCAGTTTTTGTCAAATAGTGGATTTTGGTTCCAAAAGCTGGGATTTTTGCATTTATCATAGATAGTCTTGCTGAGGTCACTTACCCCAAGTCTGTTATACTGATTCTCCTTTCTGTCTCTTAGCCAGTACCATATTGTTTTGATGACCACTGTTTTATAGTATAGTCTGAGATCTGGTACTTCTAGGCCACCTTCCTTCACATTTTTTTCATTATTTCCCTGTATATTCTTGATCTTTTGTTCTTCCAAATGAACTTTGTTATGGTTTTTTTCTACTTCAGTAAAAAAGTTTTTTGGTAGTTCAATGGGTATGGCACTAAATAAGTAAATTAATTTGGGTAGGATTGTCATTTTTATTATGTTAGCTCATCCTACCCATGAACAATTAATGTTTTTCCAATAATTTAGATCTAGTTTTAATCGTGTGGAAAGTGTTTTGTAGTTGTGTTCATATAGTTCCTGTGTTTGTCTTGGCAGATAGATTCCTAAGTATTTTATATTGTCTAGGGTGATTTTAAATGGAATTTTTCTTTCCAATTCTTGCTACTGAGATGTTTTGGAAATATATAGAAATTCTGATGACTTATGTGTATTCATTTTGTATTTTGCAACTTTGCTAAGGTTGTTGATTATTTCCACTAGCTTTTTAGTTGATTCTCTAGGTTTCTTTAAGTAGACCATCATATCATCTGCAAAGAGTGATAGCTTGGTCTCCACATTGCCTATTTTAATATCTTCAAATTCTTTTTCTTCTCTAATTGCTACTGATAGTGTTTCTAGTACAATGTTAAATAGTAGAGGTGATAATGGGCATCCTTGTTTCACTCCTGATCTTATTGGGAATGCTTCTAATTTTTCCCCATTGCAGATGATGTTTGCTAATGGTTTTAGATATATCCTATTTATTATTATTTTCTTTAAACCCTGACCTTCCATCTTGTAGTCAATACTGTGTATTGGCTCCAAGGCAGAAGAGTGGTATGGGCTAGGCAATGGGGGTTAAGTGACTTGTGCAGGGTCACACAGCTGAGAAGTGTCTGAGGCCAGATTTGAACCTAGGTCCTCCCATCTCTAGGCTTGACTCTCAATCCACTGAGCCACCTTACTGCCCCTCTTTCCATCTTTTTGATAAGATTCTATTTAAATTCTTCGAGAGCTTGTGACCAATTTCCATTTTTTGGGGAAGGTTTGGATTTATTTATTTGTATGTCCTCTTCTGCTATTTCCTCTGTAGTCTGGATTTTTCTTCCATAAAAATTTTCCATGGTCAATGCCTTCTTGTTGTTTTTCTTGATGTTTGGAAGTTGTTTTTCCTGGGCGTTATTTGCCATCACTATGGTGGTTTTTACTTCCCTTTCTAGAGTGAAGAGAGCAGGCTACCTGTGTATGGAGCTAAGGGGTACGTTTTTTTGACTGAGGCCACTTCTCCAGTCTCTGCAGCTTCTACTGTTTACTGCCCTTCTCTGCACTATCTCCTTGCGGGCACCCAAGGTTTGAGTTCTTCAGCCTGCTGGGATCTCAGGTCTAGCTGCTCTCAGGGGTAGGTCTTTGGTGGTCTTAGTCATCTACCAAGGACCTAGAGGTGCCCCATACTCACTCTAGAGGTGCCTCTCACTCACTCATTGATTCTAGCACACTGGCCCTGCCCTGAATCTGGCTCTGTGGGTGGGTTGGGGGAGGGTTAATCAGCTCCCCTTTTAGTGGAAGCCATTTCACCTCCTTATAGTGTGGAAATGCCCAAATCCCATGCACCTTCAATGCTGTGCCCCACTGTTGAGTTCCTTTGTTCATATGAATTTGGTTTTTTTTTGGCCTTTTGAGGTAGTCTATATCAGTAGGTGGTAAGGAGAGGAAGAGTCCTGGGTCTACACTGCCACCATGTTTACCCAGAATTCATTTGGTATATTCTTGGCAAAGATACTGAAATGGCTCACCATTTCCTTTTTCAGCTCATTTTATAGATGAGGCAACTGAGGAAAACAGGATTAAGTGACTTGCCCAAGGTCTCACATCTAGTAAGAGTCTAAGGCCATATTTGAACTCAGAAAGGTGAATCTTCCTGATTTCAGGCGCTGTGCCAACTAGCTACTCCTGAAAATGGATAATACTGCCGTAAATCACAGCCCTGTTGCTCCCAAGGAGTGGAAGTTAACTGTCAGGAAGTGTGAGTGCCATTTACCAGGCAACAAACACCAAGAAGACCCCCACCTTCCTTGCTTCTTTTTCTTCCTTACTACCCTCTGGCAGAACAGCCGGAGATTCTGATGAGAACCATACTGGAGCTCATAGATCATCTAGCATCATAGGACTCACTGACAGGGAAGGACCTATGGAGCAGTGAGGTAATTAAAGAAGAGCTGGGCTCCCCAGATGATCTCTCTCTAGATATATGTGGCTAAGATGAATGTTGGATGCCCCCGTGGCAAACATCCCCATCAGGTATTTAAGACATTAACGCTAATGTAAAATATTCCCAGGGTGGCTTACAGCAGAATTTTATGGGATGCAGGAAAACTGTTTATGGTTGTTAGGTGGTTGGGAATGCTTTTAGGTAAAGCAGGAGCCAGCAGTCTCTCAGGATGCATAATACTGTTCATAGAGCAAATTTTTTTTTCTAATATACCAGATGTGAGAAAGCTATTCTGGATTCATAAGTGAGAGACTGAGGATGTTTCATATGGAGGGGAAACTCTGTAGGTTTACAAATTCCTTTCTGATGAACTCCATTTGTGGTGTAGGTTATATGGCCAATGCCCTGCCCCCCCTTATCTTTATTGAAATACTATCCAACTTATAGGGTCTAATTCAAAATTTCCTTCCTCCAGGAAGTCTTCCCTTGATCATCCCAATTCAGAATGATTTCTTCTTCCTCTGAATTTCTAAGGACTTAATGATAAGCATTATTCCTTTGGCACTTACATCCTGCCTAGTGTTGTTAGTTATCTTTTTATGTATAGAATATTTATATAACGCATTACATTTTTACAATGCTCTTTCCTCACTCCACTGCCACAAGATTGGAAATGGATTAAGAATTCTATGAATTGTCTCTATAGATAGAATGAAGGCATCTTGAGGGCAGGGAAAATGCCTTGCATGTATCTGAGTCTCCATGAACACTGATTGATCAAAATCCTCTAAAAACTAGGATTGTAGCTAGGCTTTATAGGCCTAGCTGTTGGAAAATTCATTTTCATTCATTCAGTTGGAAAATTATCATTTCACACATGAGTCATGAGTTATCTCATTCAGAACAATAGAATTGAGATTGGATCTATGATTTCATGAGTTTAGCAGACTTCCACATGAGGAAATTATTCCTCCCTGAAATGCACTTTTTATTTTCTTAGTTACCTAGAATTCTAAGAGGATTATTGTGACTTGCTTATGGCCACGTAGTCAGCATGTGTCAGAGGTAGATCTTGAACTCTGGTCTTTCAGGCTCCAAGACCAGTTCTCTCTCCATTATACAATACTGCCTCTCCCTGTCAATCTCATTTATAGGATCATAGAATCATAGCCTTAGAGAAGAAAGGGATCTCAGAGATCATCTATTCCAGAATCAGGCAACCAGATTAAAATATAATTGAGAATTGTTTAACAAAATAAATAAAAACACAATATATCTAACATTACTTAGAGATTTTATAAGCCAATATGAGTCCCATTTTATTTAAGTGTGACACCCCTGAAGTAGTTCAACTCCCCAACAGCATGACAATGAACACAAAGTTCCTGATTCTAGAGTCTAGGAACCTGGGTTTGAAATAGAAATTAGTCACTTACTATCTATGTGACCAAAGATAAGTCATTTTTGGGGGCCTTAGTTTTTTTTTACATAAATAAAGCAACTAAAAAATGGCTCTTGTCTCCAGTGAATTCTCCTAGCTCCAACTATGAATGTTCTCTCTCTCCCTCTCTGTCTTTGTCTCTTTCTCTCTTTCTTTCTCTCTCTCTCTCCCCCATCTCCCCATTTTCTTTTCTCTCTTCTCTCTCCTCTTTTCTTTCTCTCTTATTTCTTCTTTGTCCTCTTTCCCCCTTTCTTTTTCTCCTTTCTCCTCTTCCTTTCTTCTCTCTTCATTTTCCATTCCTTCTCTCTATATTCTTTTTCTCCTCTGTCTCCCTCTCTCCTGTCTCTCCCCCTTCTCCATTCTCTCCTCCTCTTCCTCCTCTCCTCCTCTATCTTTGTCTGTCTCTGTCTCTCTCTCTTTCTGTCTGTCTCTTTCTCTCCTTTTGTCCATGTGAACACTGCTTTTCTTAAGCTCTTAGGATTTCTGCGTACCTTCCAGCTAATAAAATAAAAGAATAAAAAAAGCTTTGTCCTCTTTTAGGGATCATTACAAAACTTAAATCTTAATGAACTCTTTTTTCATGAATTGTAGATCTGTGTTAAAATATTTGCAGGGAACACTCTATGCTTCAGGTAGTCTTTAAAAAAGTGGTTTTATCTGCCTAATAGTGATAAAAAACAATGAGGGTTAATACGCCAATAACTTTTTATTATGGATGGACATAATTTTTTTAAAAGAAACTTTTATTCCCCCCCCCCCCCCCGAAATCAACAAGAAAAAGGTTTTGGGTTTTGGCAACTAGTTGGTGCAATGGATAGAATGCTGAGCCTGGCATTGGGAAGACTCAAGGTCAAATCGAGCTTTAGAAACTAACTAGTTAGGAGGCAGCTGGGTGGCTCAGTGGATTGAGAGCCAGGCCTAGAGACAGGAGGTCCTGGGTTCAAATATGGCTTTAGACACTTCCCAGCTGTGTGACCCTGGGCGAGTCACTTGACCCCCATTGCCTAGCCCTTACCACTCTTCTGCCTTGGAACCAATACACAGTATTGACTCCAAGATGGAAGGTAAGTGCTTAAAAAAAGAAACTAACTAGTTATGTGACCTTGGGCAAGTAAGTTAACTTCTATCTGCTTCAGTTTCCCCAACTGTAAAACAGGAATACTAATAACACTTACTTCCCACACAATAGGCACTTAAAACAAACTCTTTTGGTAGGAATCTCACTATATCAGTCTTTTAGGGAATAAGGGGGAGTAAAGAAAAGAGAAAGAAAGAGGGAGAACAAAAGAATGTAGCTCTCTGGTGACCACCCATCTGCTTGGTTTCATGATCTGTTTCACAATTGACTCTGAGTCAAGCATGTTGAGTCTCAACAATTATTAGCTCAACTTCTTAACATTTGTTACCTATTATGAGTGATTAAGAAAAAGGAAAGTTTGACTTCAGACTATTCACTCTAGGCTCTTTTCCCATAAAAGAGAATCAGAAGAAGTTTGAGGTGTCATGAGATTTGTAAAATCATAGAATCTCAGATTTGGAAAGGATCCCAGAGGTAATTTAGTCCAACAAATAACTGATCAGGAAACCATTACAGCATCCCCCAAAAGTGGCCAATCAGTCTCTGCTTACAGACTTCCAGTGATGGGAAATTCACTGCCTTCTGAAGGAGCTCATTCTACTTTTAGAAAGCTCAAATTGGTTACAAAGTTGTTCACAAAATCTGGCTTAGAGTTGGAATGCCCTTAGATGTCATTCAGTCAAACTTGAATGTAAATAACAATCCACTTTATTATGAACATCTCTATATATACATATATACATACACATACAAAATGTATATATTCACTATAATGTACAAAAATATATAATGAGTATATATAGTATTTATTATAAATACACATATATTAAATATGTGTGTGTGAGTATATTAGTGAAGGAGAATCCACTGCTGACTGAAGTAGATAGACCATTCCATTTGGATTATTAGAATTTTTTCTTTACATGGAGCCAGCATCTCCCTTTATGAAATGTCTAGCCATCGCTCCCAGTTTTCTCCTCTAGAACCAAACAGGGCAAATCTAAGCCCTCTTCCACAAAACAGCCCTTCAAAAGCTAAGAGTCAGAGGCAGCTAGGTGGCTTGATGGATTGAGATCCAGGTTCAGAGATGGGAAATCCCAAGTTCAAACCGGGACTCAAACACTTCCTAGCTGTGTGACCCTGGGCAAGTAATTCAACCTCCATTGCCTAGTCATTACCACTCTTCTGCCTTGGAGCCAATACATATTACTGGTTCTAAGAAAGCAGGTAAGTGTTTAAAAAACAACAAAAAACCCCAAATAATAAATAATAAATAAAAATCTAAGGGAAATGTTGGCCTCTCTTCTCTTGGTTCATCTTCCCCAGTTTTTTCAGTTATTTCTCATATGATCTGATCTTGGGACTCTCCATCCTTTTTTTGGTTTCTTCTTCTGGGTACCAATATCCCATCAAATCAAATATAATATTTTAAATTTGAACTGGCCTCTCCATCCTGGACACCATGCCTCTGAATGTAGGCTGAAACTGTACTAGATTTTGCGTTTGATTTGCTTCTCATCTCAGACCATTGATTTATATTGCGCTTTCAGTCTTGTCAATCTCAGTGTTTTTCATACAAATTCCTATCTAGCCATTTCTCTCCAATCTTGTATTTGTGAGTTTGACTTTTGGAATCCAAGCATAAGGCTTTATATTAATATCTATTAAATTTCATCTTCTTATATTAAGTTTAATATTTGATCCTGTCAAGATGTTTTTATTTTCTCATCCTATCTTCCTGTGTGTCAGCTATCTTCTCTAGCTCCACATCATCTACAGATTTGTAAAGTATGCCATCTCTGCCTTTATCTGAGTCTTGGATAAAAAGAACAGGGTCAAGATCGATAAATCTCTGAAATCACACATTAAAGACTTCCATCCAAGTTGACATGGAGACATCAAAGACTGCTCTAGCTCTTCAATCAGTTCCCAGGCCATCTATCTACACCATCATCTAGTCATATCTTCCTATACTGTTGAAAAGAATATCATGAGGCTTTGTCACCTCTTCTGTCTTGGGTGGGAGGGAGGTGTAGAACAGTTCAATAAACTATTGCATTATAAATCCCTTTCATTTCCCTGATATACCAATTCAGTAACTCCATTGGGGGGGGGGGGGGGAATGAAATTAGACTAGCCTCGCATAACATGGTTTTGTGGAAGCTTTCCTGGCTCTTTGGGATCATCATTTTCATTTTTTGACAGTCACTAACTACCTCATTACTAACACATTCTAGAATTTTCCAGGAATTGACTTATAGTTTACAGCAGTTCTGTCAAGCTTAGATAGAAATTTAGGCCACTAAGCAATATTTAAGTATTGCTGTGGGTCACATATTAACTTAGAAAATCACATATTATCATTATCTATGTTTTATAACATTTTAAATTATTTTTAAAAAAACTCTTCTTAATTACATTTTAAGCTTGTTCAGGCCTTACTAGGGGTATTACAAAGTGCATGCAGCCATTTGGCATACTCTGATTTACAGTGTTCTCACTCTTCACTTTTTTTTTTTTTGCAATCAGGACATTTATTCTCTTTCAAAATTTTCCTGTACTTCATAGTGTCTGAAAGATCACTGTAAGTTGGTCAGTAATCATATCCAGCAATTCTTTTAGTACTCTGGGCTGTCTAGGTGTCACGACTTAAAATCATCAATAGAAGTTAAGAACTCCCTTAGTGTCTCCTCTTTTATTTTCTCTTTTAACTCTCTATTATCCATTTTTATTCTGTCTTTCCAGTTCAAAGGTCATTATATACTTGTCATTCATTATGACCATCTAATCCATTATGATCATCATGTTCAACTTGATCATCCATTCAGTCTCATCTTTGATTTTCCTTTTTCCCCATATAGCCTTCAAAATAAACAAAAAACAAATGCATTTTTGTGTGGTTGTTTTCTAGTATTTCTTTTCAGTTTGAGCTCATTTTAAACTAAAGTGATGCTGGCAGTACTCTTAAAGAACCAAACCATTTTAATCCTTGCTTTAAGTATCTATTATACATTTCCTTTGGAAATCTAAGTTGATGTTTGGGTAGGGAGGGAAGTACGGGGAGGAAGGAAAGAAAACAAATTTTTGTTAATTGAAGAAATAGAATTTTAAAAAATTGGTTGACGAGTTCCCTTTGTAACTTCATAACTCTTTAAATAACTTTTTTCTCTTCTTCTTTAGTGGAAGTTTTCTTATTCTTTCTTCATAATTTAATTCTACAGAGTTTTTTGTCTCTCCAGGGCTGACTTTTCTGAAAAAAATTAGTCCTGGGAACCCTAAGAACTCTTTGAAATCTCTTCTCCAAAAGTTCTGGGCTTGCATCAGGTTATGCTCTGTTTTTTCTACTTTATCATGGATTCTAACATCAAGTGGTCCTTTCCTGTCATTCCCAAGCACCCCATCATTCCTACTTTAGCCACCAATCCTTCCTTCATAAGAATCAGATCAGAGCGACAGTTCCTCTCATCATCTCCTGCGCTTTTTGTAGAGTGAAATTGTCCTGAAAGCAGAGTCTTTGTGCCAAGCTTATGTTCTGTTTACCAAGCTCCTCATCTGTTTCCTCTTTCTGTCAAGGTAGTCAGATGATATACACCAATGACAATATTATTTTTTTTCTGCCTCCATTGAACTTACTCAAATGGTCTCTCCCATACAGCCCTCATCTAGGCTCTAGATTTGTTTTACATTGAGTAAATTATCTTAACATTTAACTTTACCCTACCCACCTACCTATTTTGCTTCTTTTGAGTAAGATGTAGCCTTCCAGAGCTGTATTTTAGTCATGGATTGCATCCCATGGAATCTCACTGATACCTATGAAATCAATTTTGCTTCCTTGTATTAGATCTCCAGTGCATTTGATTTGTTACCCAGACATTGTGCATATGTGCATAGACATCTGGGTTTTATTGGTGGCTCATTTCTTGGATTTTGGATCTTGGAGATTTCTGAGTATCTCAACTGTTATTTTTCTTATATCTGTATCTATTCTCTATTCTACCTAGCTTGATGATTCTACATAGGCATTTCCCCCCACCCCCTCCTTCCTTTTCAGTTTAAAACCCTTTGGATCAAATTTGTATGCTTCCAGCCTTTATTAAGTTCAGTCAATTCATGACTCTAATTGAATTCATTTCATCTCTAGCCAAAAGGCCATCATTTCTTTATTTTAAGTCGTGGTCCAAAAGATTGTTTTAGAAAATTGTTTGTTAGTTTATATATTTTTTAAAAATTATTCTCTCCATTCATACTCTTCAGAGTTAGTCACAGAATCCCCAAAGTCCATGATATATGGTTTTTCAGCATGAAAATTCTGCATAAAAGGTACTATAATCTTAGAAATGCAGAATATTAATGCTAGAAGGAACCTTACTTATCATTTAATCTGACCCTCTTATTTTACAGATGAGCAGACTGAGGTCTAAAAACTGAGGACCCTTGAAGAATTGTTTTGCTTTTAATCAGGCTGGTTCCTGCTCCTCCCTCAGTTTCTACAATGTAAAAGGAAATAATTTATCTTCCTTTGTTATTTCTATTGCTTTTCCTTCAAGAGGGAAAATAATACTTCAGGGACCATTCTTTCTTTAGTTTCCTAGAACATTGTTTACATCTTTGAAAATGGAACAGAAGCCTGACAAGTTCACCTGAACAACCTCTTCATCCCCTTATATAGAGTACACATTACCACCCACACATGACATGGTTTTGATCTTTCCCTGTCAATAACTTCCTCCCTGATAACACAATCCGCAGAATCTGTAAACACCTGGCAGGGTTCCAAGGCTTGCAGAATAGACGGGAAAGTAGCCTGGTGAACTAGGCAGAAATCTTATACAAGACTCCAGCTCCCCCCACCCAAATACAGAGAGAGACCTAGCTGACCTAGCTGAGCCAACCCCAGGAGCAAGAGGCAGAAAGATGATAGAGACATAAGACTTAAAGTTGGAAGAGACTCCAGGAGTCATGGAGTTCAATCCCCTAATCAAGAACAGCTTTATGTAAGAGACAGTGTTCAAACTGAGTCTTAAACGAAAGTGAGGAACATTTAGCACGTCATTTAACTTTGACTGGCCTTAATTTACTCATCTGTAAATTGAGGAGGTTGGATGAACTGTGCCTAAGACAACATGATTTGTGCATGGCTGTGTAGGGACTAAAACAAAGTAAATTTTTAATAAATGCCTTTTGACTGATTAGAATTCAGGTTTTCTGATTCCTACCCCAGAAGATTCGTACCTAGTGATTTGTGCTACTAGTGTAAGAATCATCAAATACACCTCCAGATGACCTTTTTTCAGACAAATTCAATGAGGGACATTAGAGGAAGCAATACTGAGCCCCTGGGACTTGTATGTAGAAATCTGAGCCTGAAAAATCATGACTAGAGAGAAGAAATGGGGGATATTAGCCAACTATATGATGTCTTTCTATTTTAGTTAATTATTGATAACAAGATATTAATCTCAGTTTTTTTATACAGTTTTAGAATGCCAAGTGCTATCCACATTCTTTAAATTTCAGTGTCCTGGAACAAAGCCCTGGTTGCCTCACCTAAGTTATAGCTCTCCATTCCAGTGCCCTGTATGGTACACCAAATTGGCCAGTTACACATGTGGTAATAGTTAGCCCTATTTTCCCAATTCATAGGATGAAACGATCACTTCTACGCTATTCCCTTCTCTGAACCACCTCCCACTTTTCACAGAGGATCAGAATCAGAACACTCCCTGACATTTCTAGGAGGCTAAACTGATTAATAAGAAAGTATTTATTTGCAAAGCACCTTACTACTGTGATTGGAAACAATATGATCTGTCCAAAGAGAAATCAGATAAGTGTCATGCAAGAAATGTCACTAAACTCATCCAAAAAAGTAACATAACCCTCCTCTTGATCACCCAGCCAGGTAACTCACATGAGAGAAATTAGGATGTCCATATCTCCTGGGATTCTCTTCTATCATGTGTCATCTCACCCCAGGAAAGGAATCCATCACTTGATAAGCATTTATTAAATTCCCACTCTGTGCCAGGCACCATGTTAGATTCTGGGGATATAAAGATTAAAGGAAATAGTCTGTGCCTTCAAGGAATAAATTCTAAAATATATAGCAAGCAAATACAACATATGGGGGAAACTGGAGTACTTGGGGATCAAGATTGGTCTCCTATGGGAGATGGTGCTTGGGTTTAGTTGGGAAGGAATCTTCAGGGGTTAAACTATCAATCCCTTGAAATGAAAGGACAAGGTGCTGCAGAAACACAGGCTCTGAAGTTTGGCTTATGAAGAAGTCAGCTAGAGACAACCCTGAGAGCCAGAGCTACTTCTGGGTCATTAAAAGGGAAGTTTTCTCTTCAATTTTCCAGATAAAAGAATTTCTCATTCATTATTTATTTCGCTGGTCTTGCTCTTTGTCTATTTAGTTGAAGTTTGATGGTTTCTATCTTTTATCCTCACGCAGAGGTGCACAGCATACCCCCTTGGAGACAAAAGGGCACTGCACATATTGGATTTTTTAGGCTTTTTTGGTTAAGGAAAAAAGCTCTCCCTAGCCCAGTTTGTATTTTAAATGAGATGGGTGGAAGCCAGAATCCTGCAGTGGAAACCATGTTTATAAACAGATAGTTCCATTAAAATGTTTTCCTCGAC